>NC_056725.1:201998674-202091174 GCF_019279795.1 Protopterus annectens | reverse complement strand
AGTTCGCATCTTGTAGCTGGGAAGATGCAATCGTAAGCCAGGAAACAGCTGTTCAGCAGTACCCATTATTTTTTCTTTTGTGGAACTCATCCTCGACTTCTTGCAAATGCTTTCCTTGTTAACGGAAATAACCATTGTTTAGAAAATGAAGTATCTTATACCTTACAAGGTTTTTACACATTTTATTGAATGGCCTAGCTGAGTCCCAACTGCTGTGTGTTCTAAGCACTTTCATGGTAAACCTGTACATATGCAGAATTACCTTTAGTGGGGAAGGGTTTTCATTTTTTTCCCCATTCTGTACAAAATACATGTCCGTATTTCACATTTTGGTGAACATGTTGGTAAACCTCACAGTTGCTGAAAAACTTGAACTGTGTAACACTGTGGGTTGAAATAGCCTGCAGCTGCTGTTAATGGAAAAGACTGTGAAGTAATGGCTTCACTGTTCTGTGTCACTACTCACAGTATGTACCTTACATGTTAGTCCGACTTTCAACAGCATAACATTTTCTTTTGTTAACTAAGTGTGTTATCAACATTAACAAAGAAGAAACTAAGTGCAATTACATTTTTTAAATGAACCCAGCAACTTGAAAGGGGAAGGGTATCACAGATGTTTGGCAGACAGGTGTGCTGTGTGTGTGACAAACAATCAAAGAATCAGCTGAGAACTGCATGAAGGAAAGAAAGTAAGAAACTGTAAAGCATTGAGTACTGGAGTGTGTGTTCACTGACTGATTTTCATGCAGTGTGTTGTCTTGTAAGACATTTTGTGTAGAAGGTATTCTCTAACTTTTTTTCATTTCTCTGTTTGTAACTTATCGGAGCAACACTTTCAAACTGATCATTTAGGTGAAATTCAGTATATTAACACATCGGTTAACCACATGTGGGTCACATTGAAAAATAATTTGTTTCTCTTAACATTTTTTATTAAAACCAATAATTTGTACACATATCTGCTTAACAGATATGTTAAGGAACTGTATTACAGCTGAACAATCATTTTACCGGTAACACAAAACCTTTTATTCTAGCAATTTTCTAAGTTTATAAGATCAGTATTTGAAATTTGTCCATATTTTTGGGGCTGTATTCCCCCATTATTGGCTTTGTCCAGGTTTTTTGTGCTAAGAGGTTGAGAGCTATGGTGAGAAGTGAGAACTGAATTATGTAGTCCCCCATTATTGGCTTTGTCCAGGTTTTTTGTGCTAAGAGGTTGAGAGCTATGGTGAGAAGTAAGAATTGAATTCACTAAATGATAGCCATTTAAGTTTCAGTCTTCCTATCTTTTAGGAAACTGCTGGTTTGGCATACTGGTATGTTGATCTGACTGTATTGCACAGGATCCTAGGTTCAAGACTTGGCAGTGAAGTGCATGGTGGTAACACATTTTATTCTAGCAACTTTCCAAAATTATGCAAGCAATGTTTAAAATGTGTCCCTGCTTTTTGGGCTTTTGTCCCCCTCCATTAAATTTTGGCTTTATCCAGATTTCTTGTGCTGCAAAGTTGAAAGATTTAGTTGAGTGTCAAGTGGATTTTACAAGAAACTGAGAGCTTCAGGGGAAGAGAAGTTTAGTGTTACTTATGCTAAGTCATTTGCATTGTTAGTAGCACAACATGTAGTATATTTGCTCATGATGCAGAAGGTTGTGGGTTCTACTCCCACAGTATGCAGGTAGATCAGTAATACTGTACTGTGTTGTACTTTAAAGGGAGTGGATGCTGCAATCCTATGAATGTCCCCCTTTGGAGGAGTTATCTAGTAACTATGTCTCTGTTATCAGTTTGCAATCCATTTTCCATTGCAAAAAAATACTAGCTTGTCATTTTTTTAATGTAGCATAAGCAATTTATTCTTCTAGGGCAAGAGGCACTTTATTTGCACATGAAACAATGAAATATAAAGTTGTTTGCCAGCAGCAACTTCTTCATTAGTTACAGGTCCCTTTAATGTAAAATTATTTAGATGACTTACTTCTGCAGAGATTTTGCATATTTGTTAATATTGGTGGATTGTAATGACAGAAGTTTGAGTGGCCTTTTATGGTTGACGTTTTCTGAAATGGGTAGTTTTGTCATTATTTGTTCATACATTTTTGTTTCATTGCTTAACAGAAGACTGTTCAAAACTACAAATTTAAAACACATTCTAACAAGTGGTACTGTATTATACAAGGAATATAATTTAATATAATCAGGAAGCTGAATCAAAGAATGCATACATGTATGTTTGCTCACAGGATGCAGAAGATCAAAATAGGGGAAGAGACCAGTCTCCCAGGGTTCAGTGCTGAGACTTTTTCTGTTTGGCATATACATCTCAAAAGTAGAAGGAAATACCAAAGGTCTTTGGCCAGCTAAGTTTGAGATGACTGCAAGCTAGGAGCAGTTATGGAATCCCCAAATGACTTAACCATCACGCAGGAAGGTTTGCACCAAACAATAACTGGTGCCAGAATCATGAATTGAAACTAAACACCAAGAAATATATTATTGTATCCTTTGGGAAGTCATCTACTCCAGAGAACTGCCAAATTGACAATGCCCCCTGAGAACTGACCCAGTTGTTTGGCATTTGGGAACTTGTGTGTACAGTGACCTAACTTTTGACCGACATGTGGCCAGAGTCATAAGAAAGTCTTTCTATATTGCACAGCTTATAAACAAATTGATTTTGACTAGATCTAGAGATGTTATTGCCCCCCTTTAGAAAGCCCTCATTAGGTCAATCATTTTGTATAATGTCCACTTTGGCATGTATCTGTCCAGACCCATGCAACATCTCTAGATCTAGTCATAATCAATTTTAGTAAGGATATAAGTCCTAAACAATAGGTCTTGCATGGACCACCTCAAAGATCACTATACTAAATATAAAACAGAGTGCTTAGAGGTGACATGTCTGGTATACAAGGCATCTTCCGACCTAATACAGATGGGCCTACTGAACATCAGCAAGTCAAATGGCATCAGAAATACTCAGTCCAGGTATCTAAACTGAATGTTGTGGAGAGATGGATATATATACTTATGAAAAGGCACCACAACCAGGCAGAAGCACGAACAAAATGAGTAGTCCACACGCTGGAATCACTAGAAAGCACGAGCAGTTTAATAAAACACACTAACGCACGTTGTAAAACAGAACGTTTTCATCTTCAACTCATCAGAAAATCTTCTGGAGTCAGGAGTTGAACATGTGCTGTTTCAGTACAGTTTTATAGGCAGGTAGGTCAGTAGTAGTTCTCACAGTACGTGGAAGACAGTGCCATGCTTTTGCAGCATAGTAGAAGTAGAGGCCTTGCCCAGCTGTCTTAGAGGGTTTGTATGTAGAGAAAATGTATTTATCTGCAGACCTAAGTGTTCTGTTAGGGTTGTAAGGTGTAATGATGTTATTTAGTGCTGGGCAGTCTAGGGTTTTGTAGACTATATTGTGGAGTGTTAGAAGCTGGGTATATAGTAGGTAGTTGGGGAATTCTAGCCAGTTTAGGTTTTTTTGTAGTGACAAACAGTGATGGGTTCTGGTTTTTGAGTTGGTGGCAAACTTGGCCACTTTATTATAGCACCGTTCCATTTTGGATTTAGAAGAGCTCTGTAAATTGGTAAGTATTGGCGCACCGTAAAGCAGGGAGGGTAGAATGAAAGTTTTGGCAAAGGTGGCTTTGGAAGAAGAGTGCATGTTTGTTTCTGTAAAGTGTGTCAATGTTTCTGGTGGGTTTTGTTTATGTTTTGTTGAATGTGAAGATCAAACCAAAGATGACTGTCTATGACTACATCCAGTAGCTTGGTGTGGTGGACAGTTTCAATGGTGGTGTTATCAGCAGATAGAATTCTGAAGCTATTTAGATCAGTAGTACAGTTCATTGGCTGAAAAAGAAGCAGTTTACTTTTTTGGAGTTGAGGAATAGCTAGCAGTTGGTGAGCCAGGATTCAGCAGCAGGGAAACTTTGTGGAGTATTGGAGAGATGCTGGAATAGCGTGCAGGAGGTACACATTACTGTGGAATCATTGACATATTGTATTAATGTTCCACTAGTAGATGCTGTACAAAGGCCATTAGTAAAAATATTAAAAAGTAGGAGTCCGAGGATGGACCCTTGTGGGACTCCAATGGGATCTGCTAGAAAGTGGAGATACAATTTTGACCATTTTACAGACTGTTTTCAATTGTGTAAGAAACTGTGGAACCAATGTGTAGGAAGGGTGATTCCTAGGTTAGAGAGCTTGTTCAAATCTAAAGCGAGACAAGAGTAGAGTGATATGCATGTTATTTAAAAATACTATCTGCATCTATTTAGTATCTGTACCAGTCTTTTGTCATGCTCTTCTTGTGTCTAACACCACACTAACAGAACATCAATTGTGTTTATAATTACCTGTTCTTTTGTTGAAGAAATAATCAGCAGTCTAAGGAATGCATGCCTTCTTACTGGAATATTCAGTATACACAACTGAGAGGCTTCCTTAGGTCAGTAGGTTCATAAGTCAGTACTAGATTATTCATCCAGAGGAACATTCATCGAGCTTTATCTTCCAAAGTCTGGTTTGCATCTAGTACTGAAATAGATTGGCATTTAACATTACTGTGACCACTTATTCAGCCTTAAATAAAGATTAATATAAATTTTGATCAGTTTAATGAGATCTTGTAAATTATTACAAATGCAAATCTGATCTCGTTGTACAACAGCAAGGATAGTATTTATCCATTCTATTAGCACTGATTGCTTTTTAACGATATCTAAGTTTTCCATTCACATCACTTCTTAGTCAGTTCTACTCTAGAAAGTTCGAACCACCAATGGAAGACCCAGAAAAGCCATCTCACTGCAGATGGTAAACAGACCATAAGTGTTATACACAAGCAAGCAGGAACTTTAATAAAAAGCTAAACACAATGAACATTCTACTCCAGAAAGCTACTAATACTTTCCTTAAAACAAACATCACTGCCAGAGTCAGATTTTATTTATTTATTTATTTACTGGCAAATTCCGACTGGACACAGGTCCTTTTTCAGCGGATCCCCAGGGAGAAAAACTCCACATCATGTACATGATAAATAGAGATACAAAGTTGCAGCAATAGTAAACAACATTACAGGTTGTTGGCTTTAATACAATAACAAGATATTGATTATCAACAGTATATACTTTGTAAATGTTGCAAGTTAAGATAGTTTCTTGTCTTTTATAATATTAGTAACAAAATTGTCAGACAAGATATTAAAGTATGTAAAGACAACTAGCTATTTCTAGTAGTGGCGGTAGTATAGTTGGGTTAAGGGTATAGGTGGGGGGGTAAGTGTGGGGGTGTTAGTCTGGTTTAGAACAAGGACAAAGCCAGTGCCAATTTAAGTGGAATTTGAGCGCAGTCTTGAAAAGGCTGCTGGAAGGTAGAGTAGTTATACAGGGTGGAAGACTGTTTCAAAGTTTAGATATGGTACATGAAAATATGGCTTCTCCTGCTGAGTTTTTAGGTTTGATAACAGTGAGTTGATTTTTGTTGCTTGATCTTAGGGGCCTAGTGGGGTGATAGAGTTGGAGAAGAGTTTAAAGGGAAGGGATGTTAAGGGTTTGGTTAATAAGTTTATGAGCAAGGGTGAATTGATTAAATTGAAGAAAATAGGTTCATACTAAGTTAACTGCCTTTGCGAGTCATTTTAAATTTAGCTAATTATCCCTTGTGAGGCTCAAACCCTGCTCCTTGTGTTTGTAAGGCAAGCACCTTAACCATTAGGCCACACTCCCAACTCTCTGACACTACATGTCCCATATAGGTCACTGAAGGTAATTTATCTATATACTGTTATACTGTTATTCTGGAAAATTTCCTAAGCCTATAAATAAGCTAGTACAATCATGGAAGTTATTTTCCTATGCCTCTGTTCAACAGCTGATATCGCTGCATAATTTTGTGACTGTTGCCGTAGGTGCTCATTGTTTGCTTTCTCTCTATCTGCTTACAAGACAAATAATTCAAACCAGTAACAGACAATTTATTTAAGTGTTATGATTTTAAAATAACAGAATAGCTTTTATTTTTGTATTCACATCAGTAGCTTTGAAACAAATAGATGTACTTGGTGTCCTGCATATGTTAAAAATGTGTACAGAGCTCTTTATTTCAGTGCCTTTAATGACAATCTCTCAAACATACTGCCAAACATATTATAGCTTGCACTTGGGTCTAGTTTAATTTTAACATTTTTCCAGACAGGATCTGTGACATAAAAGTAGAATTCAATTAGCAGCTTGAGCTCTGGATGAGTTGGGGGTGGGGGTGGGGGTGGGCTGAGTGACAGATTATGGGTTGCTCATCATGAGGAGAGGGAGAAAGGGTTCCTGTTAGCTGATTATCTCTATGTAGTTAGAGGTCTGCACAGCACAGCACTGAAAACAAGCAAGACCTGAGACTTGAACCTGGCACTCCCAGGCTAGTGATGGTCACATTCAGTAGCATGTAGATAGAGAAAGTACAACATATTCCCACAGTGATGTGTGTGCTCATATCAGTCACCCAGTGGTAAGGTGAAAACATAAAGAAAGCAGCCGGACCATCTGAATTAATGATGGCTTTGAGCATATCCATGACCGACTGGGAGAACTAGAAGCAGTGCGTGCTGAGGCTGGAAGACGTTTGATGGGGAGACTGGTCTTCCTAGCAGGACAATGTAGATGCTAGTCTGGACAGTCTTTCACTGGGGTGAGGCTGCAGAGGCAGATGCTACTTGCTTAGCTGTGATGCAAATGCCTGCCTGGATGATGGCTCCTTCTCTTTGGATCTTGCCCAAGTTCCTGGCCACATTGTCACAAATAGGGAATGTCAAAATGATGGCTTAGAACACACGGTGCAAGGGAACAGTGTTAAAAGGTAGCAGAAACTACACACCACATACAGATAAAACAGTGTGGTGGTGACAGCCTTAAGTGGGGTCCCTATCAGCATCTTGAATGCTGACAATATCGAATTTGATAGTGTCGCATCGAGAATGCCGAAAGTGCAGAACGTCAAATGGGTAAACAGAAATCTCTGTAAGAGGGGATTTCCATTTACCTCAATGTAGTGCGGGCTCGGAGTTGGTATATTTAAGTAGCGGGGAGTGTGGGGGTGCAGGGGGGCTTGCCCCCCTACCCACACCAGTTAGTTCTTTTTTTGGTTTGTTTTTTTTTTTTTATTAGCTTTCAAAAATTGGATAGTGTGATCATGTCAGTTTGACATTTAGTGATTTGAATTATTCAGTTTTCGAAATGCTGATATAGACACCCTTAAGTGTACTAAAAATGTCAAATACAAGAAAAGAATTTTCAGGTTAGTAAACAAGAATAACAGATACTCTGGTGAAGAAAATAATGATATATGCAAAACACTATTAGGAAATATTCTGAAAGCATTAAAAAAAAATCAAACACGGCTAAAAGTATAGGAGTTTAATAAGGTTAGTACTTTCACACACTGAGTCACTTCTTCAGACCACATAAACAAGATAAAATTATATTAAAACAACACATTTAAATAGCAAAGACAATTAATCATGTATATCTGTTTGCATTACTCATTGCCTTTAAAGCTGGCTTTAAAGGTATAGTACCATTTAAACCAGGATAATTATTTGTTTGAAGTACTTCTATCCCATTTAGCTCTGCTAGCTCAACCTTGTTAATAATATCACTTGCCCGTATATCTTCATAAACCAATTGCAGCACCAAAAGGTGTAAACTGTGTGTAGCTTTAGAAATGACGTTTAGCAAGGGCATTACATATACCTTGTCTCCATATATCCATCAAGTGTTCAAGAATACGATAAAAGAGCGATTCATCTTATCCACATAAAAACTACAACACCCGTCACAGATAACTAGGTAGACGAGATTCACACTTTTGCAATCAGAGTAAAATCTAGGAGCAAATTTCCTTTGGTTATCATATGTATAAAAAACTTTTGAACAGAAATTCAGCTACAAGCACTGCAGGATCGACAAGGAAAAGTGCCAATCTTGTCAGACTTCTTGTTGTTACTATGATTCATCCAATTTCCTCCATAGAATAACTGCCTCTTAAGGAATAGATTATTTCTAAAAGCAAAAGCATGGTTTGTCACCTACCACATCTCTAATTTTGTCATCAGTCATTAGTACTGGCCAGTTCTTTCTTATAATATTGCATATGGTGCTGACGTCACTGGAGTATATCGACAAAACCCTAATCTGTCTATCAATAAGTGCACATACTCAAGATGTATCATTCATTACTGTATGTCCTTTTTGAAAAAGAAGGTTTTCCTTTATCTTGCACATCTCTGCTAACATCTACAAGTGATTTATCAATATCCTTAGCCAAATAGCCTCTAATGGCAAAATCTCTACGCAAATTACCAAGGGCTCGATCTAGGCATAAGTCATTAGTATGCAGCCTGGATACCCTTAGAGACTGCCCTTTAACTACAGTATGATAAACATATCCAGGGTACATGCTCATTTGATGTAGGAGACCATTCTTCCAGCAATATTTCCTTGCATAGATGTCTCTGTAAAACCATTACTGTTTTTAGATATGCGAACATCTCAAAAAGTCAGTTTCATCAAACAAGTAGTGCATAGTAAATTTAAGAAAGGTAGTACTGCTATCTGAATAATGAACAAACTCATACAAACGATGTTGGGCAGCTAGTGAGGCCCAACAACATGCTTACTCAACAGCTTTCCATATCAGGTTTACAGATGGACATGACCATATTATATGTAAGTAATCTGTCTGAACCAGATGGCAGCACCAGCAGCAAGCCTGAACCGTATTATTCCTTCTCTGTATTCTGTCTGGAGAAAGGTGCCAGAAGTGAATTATTTTATATAGCATAAGAGATGAGAATGAGAGAATATTTGGGTCAGAACAACCTTCTCAATACATTTACCCTCTGAGAATTTCCCATCCTTAACACTCAGTGATTGATAAGTACATTTAAGCCCTCGTTCTAATCCATTTGTACAGTGTTCCCACTCTAGTCATGTTTGAAAGGAATAAATCTTACATATTATGTTGTCTTAGGTCCTGACCAAGCCCCTTCTCCTATCTTTATGTTGTTAGCAAAATTACTAACCAAGGAAGAAAGTTGTAAATACTGTCACCATAACAGGTTTCTCTCCATATTAAGCTGGTTGAAACTCTTTTCCCAAAAATCCCGTATAAAATAGCATTTGTTTTCACCCATTCCAGCCATTAAAAAAATTCTGATCTATCACATAATTAGAATTGAGACATATTCTATTCCATTTAAAAAGCTGCAATTCCTTAAAAAGGGAGACACTTTTAACAACCACATTGTTCCAACCCACCTGGGTCCCATACTCTGTTGGAGTCTTTACTGTGAGCTCTTTTGAGTGAGGAAAATATAACTTCCAACTCAGTCCAGAAGCAAATTAGTCTGAGAAGATAATTACCCCTTGAAATTTGCTAATTGAACAACCCTGCAAATGCTTAGGTGATGTCAATCTATGTCTGCTAACCTTTGAAGTGGAATTGTTCTATAAAAACTGAAAAACTAATTTACTCAGACTCTGTATCTATTTATTTCTCACAATATGGAAAATATGTAAACAATTCCTGAAAACAAAAATAATTTTGGGAAGAATTCCCATTTTAAATGCCTATATTTTGTGAGTAAAAGATGGATGTAAACAAGACCAGGATAACATCTTATCCTATACACCACAAAGTAAGGTTTTCGTATTCAGGTCTAGCACCTGTTTAAAAAGAAATATCATGGCAATACCCAGATATGTAGATTGCTTAATAATAGTTATTCCTTCCAATGAAGACTGGTACCATAAGCAATTGTTACAAGCCTCATTTAATGAAAATAGGTAAGTCTTTGATTTATTAATTTGGAGTTCTGGTAAGGAAGCAAATTCAGCCAAAAAAGATAAGATTTTAGGTACAGCACTCAATGCACACTAACTAAAGAATATAGGAGGACTGAATCTGGCATAAATAGCAAACTCTCCCTCTAAAAAATGGCCAAATATCAACTACTCAACTACTGAAATAAAGAGCAAAGGGAAAAGGGGACACCCTCTGTCTTGTTCCCCTCATTAATTTAATAGATTCTGAAAAGAAACCATTTGCATAAAAAAAAAAGACTTGGAGTCTCTGTATAGTAATTTCATCTTTTCTACGAAACCCAATGAAAAACTAAACTTAGCTAGTGTCTGCCACAGGAAAAACAAAATTCCACTAAGTCAAAAACATTTAAAAAATCTAATAAAGGCACTACCTTGGGCTGTGTTAAAAAAATCTAGCTTGCTGTAGACTTAACCAGACCCACAGAAGGTCCAGACCACCCCCCATCCTGCCCTAGATAAAACCCTCTTGTCTGTCCTTAACTTAAAGAGTCTAAACCTTTTTTTAACTTGTGGGTTAACATTTTTGCAAAGTTTTTATTGTGTAGAAAGAGGAGAGTAGAAAGAGTGTAGAAAGAGGTCTGTAACTGACTGGATCAGAATGGTCCATCCCTCTTTTTTGTAAATAAATTACCCTGGTTTGTTCAAAGTATACAGCAGTTGTGTACATGATTCAGCCTCAGAGGACATAGTAAACATTTAAATCTCTTATAAAATTCTATAATAATACCAATTGGACCTGTGGGTTTTCCCCAACTTAAAAGACTGCATGCAATTATATATTTTCTGATAAAGAAACTAGATCCAGTAGAGAAGCACTAAAGTAGGTGATAATAACAGGTAAAGATAGCTTTTCCCAAAACAAAGCTACTACCTTCCCCATTCTGTCAACCTGGAATGGTATAAATTGTACAGGCACTTCTTCAGATACTACTTATAGTGGATATAAAAAGTGTACACACCCCTGTTAAAATGCCAGGTTTTTGTGACATAAAAAAATGAGACCACGATAAATCATTTCAAATCTTTTCCCACCTTTAATGTCACCTATAACCTGTACAATTCAATTGAAAAACAAATCTGTTAAGGGAAAAAATATAAAAAATAAAAAAACGTCAAATAGCTGGTTGCATAAGTGTGCACACCCCTAAATTAATACATTTTTGTGTGTGCACACCCTTAAACTAATACTTTGGTGTAGCACCTTTTGATTTAATTATAGCATTCAGTCTTCTTGGGTAGAAGTCTATCAGCATGGCACATCTTGACTTGCCAATATTTGTTCACTGTTCCTTGCAAAAGTGCTCCAAATCTGTCAGATTGCGAGGGCATCTCTTGTGCACAGCCCTCTTCAGGTCACCCTACAGATTTTCTATTTGATTTAAGTCTGGGCTCTGACTGGGCCATTCCAAAACTTGAATTTTCTTCTGGTGAAGCCATTCTTTTGTTGATTTGGATGTATGCTTGGGGTCATTGTCATGTTGAAAGATGAAATTCCTCTTCATCTTCAGCCTTCTAGCAGATGCCTGAAGGTTTTGGGCCAAAAGTGACTGGTATTTGGAACTGTTCATAATTCCCTTCACCTTGACTAAAGCCCCAGTTCCAGCTGAAGAAAAGCAGCCCCAAAACATGATACTACCACCACCATGCTTCACCGTGGGGATGGTGTTCTTTTGGTGATGCGAAGTGTTGTTTTTGTGCCAAACATACCTTTTGGAATTGTGGTCAAAAAGTTCAACCTTGGTCTCATCAGACCATGACACATTTTCCCACATGCTTTTGGGAGACTTGATGTATTGTTTTGCAAATTTTAGCTGGGTCTGGATATTTTTCTATGCAAGAAAAGACTTCTGTCTTGCAACCCTACCCCATAGCCCAGACATATGGAGACTACAGGAGATTCACTAGATTCACTAGTTGTCAATATCAGCTGCAAGCAGTGGACAGAGAAGGCTCTAAGATCAACAGAGACCAGCTGAAGACCTGAAAGTTGACTGGAGAGAAGGTACAACAGTTCAAGGAATTACTCAGGGCTCTAGCACCCCAAGAAGAGGAGGAAATAGGTGGAGTTGAAGAAGAATGGCAGCGCCTAAAAACAGCATGTGTTAGGACTACAGAAAAGATATGTGGCCGAGCCAGGTATGGAAATAAGGTACATAAGGAAAGCTGGTGGTGGAATGCAGAAGTCCAGGAAGTCATCAAAAGAAAAAGGAGTGCAGGAAGAAGTGGGAGACAGAAAAGACTGACCAGGCTAGGAAGGACTACTGGTTGACTAACAAAGAAGCTAAGAAAGAAGTTGCAATAGCAAAGAATAGGACATTGGAGGCACTGTAACAACTTCTGTCAAGTGACTCAGTAAGGGGCACAATGAAACTATACCAGGTTGCAAGGCAAAGACAGAAAGATAAAGAAGATAGTCAGACACCCTTCATAAAGGATGCCACCAACAACCTGCTCACGAGCTCAGAGAGCCTCAAAGGCAGGTGGAAAGCATATTTCCAGCAGCTTTTTAGTGAAAAAAAAAACACAGAAGCTGTACTGCCCCAGAAATAGCTTACAATGAGAGAAGAAGAGGAGCCCACCCTAGAAGAAGTAAGAACAGCGCTAAGGAAGATGAAGTCAGGGAAAGCAGCAGGCTCAGATGAGATCACAGTAGATGTGATAAAGATGTTGGGTGAGATGGGGAGAAATGGCTCCTGAGGGTAATAATAGCAGTGTGGAAAGAAAGGCACATCCCCGATGACTGGAGAATAAGGATACACATGCCAGTGTACAAAACAAAGGTGACATCCACAACTGTGGGCAGTACAGAGGCATCAAACTCCTATCACACTGCATGAAAGTTCTGGAGAGGGTGATTGATAAACGGATATGCAGAGTAGTAGAATGTAAGATGGAAAATGAGCAGTTTGGATTCAGATCAGGATGCAGCACAATTGACCCAATGTTTGCATTGAGACAGATACTTGAGAAGAAGCTAGAGATGAGGAGAAAGTCTAACTGGACATTCCTAGACTTGGAGAAACCATATTTCAAGGTCCCAAGAAAGCTGATCTGAGCAGTAATGTGGTGGTTTGAAGTCCCATAAACATTGGTAGAATTAGTGAAGGCTATGTACAAGGACCCAATAACTCAAGTATGGACAGCGTTCGGCCTCACAGAGGGGTTCCCAGTAGGTGTGGGTGTACATCAGGGTTCAGCTCTGAGCCCACTGCTTTTCATACTGGTGATGGACTACATTAGCAAACAGGTTGGAGGGGACGGATCAACAAAGCTGCTGTATGCAGACGATGTGGCATTACAGGCAGACTCTGAGCTAGAACTTCAGTAAAAGACAGGAGAATGGAATGCAAATCTGAAGGCACATGGGATGAAACTAAGCACAGATATGATGGTGGTAATGGCAGCAAATTGGGGTAATCAGAAGAAGCTGAGAATAGAGATAGAAGGGAAGATAGTGGAACAGGTAAACAGCTTCAAGTAGCTAGAAACAGAGGGGCTGCAGCCAACTGGCATAGAGTGTCAGGTGTAGTCTATGACAAAAGAATGCTAAAGAAGCTGAAAAGTAAGGTGTACAAGACAGTAGTGCGACCAGTACCACTGTATGGTACAGAAACCTGGGCAGTAAAGACAGAGCATTTGAAGAAGCTAGAGGTGATGGAAATGAAGTGCCTGAGAAAGGTGATAGGATGCAGATGGTGGGACAGATGAAGAAATGAGGACATAAGAGCAGCAGCCAATGTAGCTCCAATTGCAGAAAAGATCAAAGAGAACAGATTATGGTGGTTTGGATACATGTGCAGAAAAGCAGAAGACAATCTGGTGAGGAAGATTTGGGACAGACAGAAAGAAGGTAAGAGGAAGCGAGGGCATCCAGCAAAGAGGTGGATGGATTGTGTGAAAGAAGACCTGCGACAGTCAGGCATGAGTGTTGAAGAAGGCAAGAGTGTGGCTCTAAATCAAAAGAGTTGGTGACAGTTAACATGATACCCTGACCCCATGTAAAAAAAATAGGAAATGGGGGCTGATGATGATGATGATGTTGTCACATGTAGTACACAACCAATACTTGCCAGAAATTCCTGCAGCTCCTTCAGTGTTGCTGTAGGTCTCTTGGCAGCCTCCCTGACCAGTTTTTGTCTTGCATTTTCATCAATTTTGGAGGGAAGTCCAGTTCTTTGCAATGTCACTGTTGTCCCATATCTTTTCCACTTTTTGATGACTGTCTTTACTGTGTTCCATGGTATATCCAATGCTGTGGAAATGTTTTTGTACCCTTCTCCTGACTGATACTTTTCAACAATGAGATCCCTTTGATACTTTGTAAGCTCTCTGCAAACCATGGCTTTTGCTGTAGCAGGCAACCGAGTAAATGTCAGGAAAATCCTACTAGGACAACTGAATTTGGGATTAATCAGTCTCTTCAATTGATGGCAGGTGTGTACCCAAGAAGACTGAATGCTGTAATTAAATCAAAAGGTGCTTTAACAAAGTATTAGTTTAAGGGTGTGCACACACAACAAAGTATTAGTTTAAGGGTGTGCACACTTATGCAACCAGGGTATTGTATGTTTTTTTATGTTTTATATTTTTCCCCAACAGATTTTATTTATTTATTATTTTATTTTACATTTGTTAACCGGGGAAGTCCGACTGGACACATGTCCTTTTTCAGTGGAGGCCCGAGAATAAAAGCTCCAGTTATGCCAGTAAAGTACAGAATAAGAGGCACAAATATATAGACTTATTGTGCAGAAATGTCTAACACAAGTCAAGAAATGGTGAGTAGGAATACTCTACTCTATTACATATTTTTTTTTGTACATATAACAAGGCTAGGCACTCAGAGTATATAACAGTATTTTTCCAATGTTATAGGAACAGCAGGTCACAAGTGGCAATTTTATGCATGATTTGTAGTGAGACTCACAGTAAACAGTTATCAATTATTAGTTATAAGTTTCATGGAGTTATTACAGAGAAGATAGTGATGAACAAGTGAATTTTAGAGTTATACTTTTACTTATTTGGCATGTTAATGGTAATTGTGTGGTAGAAAGCATTCGGATAGGTGCTTGTGGAGCCTACAGAGTTATTAATCAGCCGGGAGTTGTGCAAGGGCAGATACATTTGGTAAGGAGATAGCTTTTTAAGGCTGGTTTAAATGTTTTTGGTGATGATAGGGAGGTATGATCAGTTGGAAGGACATTCCAAAGCTTGCCTATATAGTTTTAGAAGAGGGAATCTCCTGCTTGATTTTTGGATATATAGGTTTGTATGTGATTTTTGGCTGGTGGATCGGAGAGTTCTGGCAGTAGTATAGGGTTTAATCAGGGTTTGTAGGCTCTGAGAGGATTTTATGGGTCATTGAGAACCATTTGAGCCGTTTGAGTGCTAAGCAGTGATGAGATATGGCTGGGGAATTTGTGGAAAATCTTGCTATTTTATTGTAGCAGGTTTCAAGTTTTTGTAAATCAGATTTTTTCAGATTAGTGAGAATGGGTGTAGCATATAATAAGGTGAAGAGTAGGTGGGTTTGGGCAATAGCTATTTTAGTGTTATTTGTGAAGTAGTGTTTGTTTCTATGTAGGGTACCAAGTTTTTTGTGTACTTTTTTAACTGACTGAGATATATGAATATCAAATCTGAGTTTATGGCCAATTTCTATTCCCAGTAGCTTAGTATGCTCTGAGTGGGTTATGCAGGTATTGTTATAGGAGGTGATGTAGAAAGTGTTACGGGAGAAAGGAGTTTTGTTGGGAGAAAATACTAATAGTTTGGTCTTTTTAGGATTTAAGATTAAATTAGCATTTGTTAGCCAGGACTCAACTTCCTGAAAGGCTTTCTGAGTAAGTGACTGAAGTAGGTGCAGAACATACCACAGTTGAGTCGTCTGCATATTGTATGAGTGATGCATGAATGGTTGCCAGACGGAGGTTATTAGTAAATATTGAGAATAGGAGTGGGCCTAGTATAGAGCCTTGAGGAACTCCTAGTTCAACTGGTAAGAAGGGTGATAGGGTCTGTTTCCATAAAACTGTTTGTTGACATCCTGTGAGGTAATCTTTGAACTGTGTAAGGGTGGTATTACAGAAATGTAAGTCTGTAAGGGTGTTAAGGAGGTGGGTATGGGAGACCATATCAAATGCTTTTGGCAGGTCCAGGAAGATAGAAGAGGCATAGTGATTGTGGCTCCTATGAAGACTGATGGTGTTAGTAAATGTCAGTAATGCTGTTGTTGTACTGTGGAATGGCCTAAAATTGTGCTGGGTATTAGTGAGGAGTTTGTTATTAAGTAGGTAGTCTGTGACTTGCTTATGAATTACTCTTTCTAGAATTTTAGAGAGTGCTGACAATATTGCAATAGGTCGATAGTTGTTAAGGTCGGTAGATGGTCTGCCCTTATGTAATGGAATAATGTAAGTGGTTTTCCAGATGGTAGGCACCTGCTGTTCTACTATTGAACGGTTGATTAGTATTGATACAGGGTATGCTATACCATCTGCTGTCATCTGTAAGTATCCTGAGGGTAGATTTCGGCTGCTGGTGTGGTTGGTCTTAGTTTTTTTAGAAGTCTTTTGATGGTATCTGTTGCAACTGGTTGCTGAGAGAAGGTAGATATGATGTTTGGGGATGGGAGAGAGAGATTGTTTGTTGTTGGTGTTTGATTTTTAGTTAGTTCTAGGATGGTCTCAGTAAAGTACTTGTTGAATTGTGAGGAAATATTATCTACATTATTGCTGTTTGTGGGGGGGCAGGGGGGGTTCCTGTTTTTCCCGGGTGTAGAATATTATTTATTGTGGACCAAAATCTTTGTGGGTTTTTCTGGTGTTTGGCTTGTATTTCAGTGTAGTAGTTAACTTTGTCTGTTTTAATTTGCTTTTTTGCTTTATTTCTAAGTTCTCAGTAAGTCTGGAATGTGTGTTGAGTCCTATTAGTTTTCCAGGAAGTCCAAGCCTTATCTCTAAGCCTGAGGAGATTTAGGGTTTCTTTTTTTAGCCATGGGGCATAGTTAGTCTTAATATGTATATATCTGCTTGGTACCTGTGCATCTAAAATGGATAGGACTGGTCTGTTTGTTAGTATCCAGTCTAAGATGGTCTGTCTGAGGTTTTATTGACTCTTATTGGTCCCTTGATGAGTTAAGCGAAACCATGTAGGTTTACATGTCTCTTGGGCTGTGGGGAATTGCAATCTAACCAGTCTATATTAAAGTCACCTATTATAAGTGTTTTCTGAGGTAGGTTATTGTAGCACCAGTATAGTAAGTTTTCCAGTATAGATATATTATCTCCTGTGGCATATAAAGACCTATGATATATATATATATTTTTTATTTGTTTTGTTTTTCAATTGATTTGTAGAGGTTATAGGTCACTTTAAAGGTGAGAACATTTTTGAAATGATTTATTGTGGTCTCATTTTTTCTGTCACAAAAACCTGGCATTTTAACAGGAGTGTGTGAACTTTTTATATCCACTGTATATGTAGTAGGTTATAAGAAACCAGATCCCATTTGGATCCAAGTGCCACAGTGTTCATTTCCCTACATCTGCCTTTAATCTTTTAGCTATGAACTTAATGGACGTAATACTCTTAGCCCAGCAAGGAGTTTAAGCCATTCCCACTACTCCTGAATCCACAAATATTGAACAGCCAGATAGTTTTGTTTAAGTTGTTTAATAATTGTCTTTTTTCTTATTCTCATATTCTTTTCCTCCATTTTTATAAAGCTCTTCTCGAGTCTCAGTTGGATGTTCTGTCTCATGCAGTTTACTAAACTCTTCCCTTTGTTTTCTCTCTCTCTAAATGAAATCATAAAATGTTTAATCTGAACTTTAAAACATTCCCAGTCATTGGTGATTTCTGATCCCATCACTTTGGTTTCCTGATACAGTTTGATCTACTCTATAAATTTCTTTGTCTTACTGTCATCCTTAAAAAATAAGGGTTAAAAGTGCCAGCTCCATGTTTTCCTGTAAGGGTTTGAACCTAATAACTCAAGCAAGACCATAGTGTGGTCTGAGAGTGGTTTGCTTTGGTGGTTGACAGTGAGAATACTACCCAACACAGATATATCAAGGAGACAGAAGTCTAATCTACTGGCTATGTCCTCCAAGCACTCACAAACCTATAATCTCACTGCATAGGATAATGTGCCATCCAAATATCTGTCAAATCTATAACTACCATGAATTGCTGCAATAACTTCCAACCCTAAAGAGATTTGGCTTACACCAAAGTTTTCTCTGACAATAAGTTGAGAACAAAACATATAGAATTCCTCTTATTCCAAAAATCTTGTAAGAACCCTGGTTGATCCTCATTCAACCCATAAAAGTTCCTCAAAATTTCTGATTTATCAACCATCTTCACTTTAACAATTAACTATCTTCTTGATTGATCTTTTAGCTCTGCCTCTATCCTCCATCCTAACTGTCATTGCATCAATATCACTACCTACAGCTGTTTGCAGTCACCTAACCAGCCAATAATAATCTAAATATCTGTAATGTTTGTGTTTAAACTTCGTCTCTTGAAAAAAAAAACACACTTTGGCATGTAATTGCCTAAGCATTTTGAATACAGCTTTCCTCTTGATTAGAGAGATCAAAACACTAAAATTCCATGAAAAAAATAAGAACTTGTCCACAGTGAAAATACTACCATGCAAAGGCAGGGTGTTGATCTTCATATGTTGAAAGGTGATAACTACCAAAGCCAGGTCAGAGTTCACCCTTGTTCATACTCTGTCCAACAGTCTGATTAATGGAGAAATAAAGATAAAAACGTTCAGCTATAAACTGTTCTGATGTAGAGCAAAGAAGCACTCACTACTGCAAATCTATAATTGCAATGAGTTGTTTCTCTACGCCCTCTTTCAAGACTTTGTGAAATCACTCCACACAGGAACGGTCAACAAATAAGGAAATAAATGAATGTCCAAACTCCATTCACTGCCAGACAACAAATGCAGTAGCACTGTAAACTTCCGTAAATTCCGTTTATTTTTTAAAAAAACTTCAATGTCTGTTTAAAAAGTTGTACATATAAACTGGGTTAAGCGCTTTCATCTAACAATACGTAGACTTCATCAGAACACTCCATTATTACCATGACAGGTTTATATAGTACAAACCAACCAATCAGTTTCATTAATTCATTGCTATTCAAACAATTACAAATTTAAAGTGCTCAGTGCTTACTAAATCAGGCGATTGCCCTTTCCAAATACTATTCTGTTCTATCTTATACTTTTTACAATATTAAATCATCACAATCCAGTCCTAACATTGTCTCTTGTAATCATGTATCTCATATAATAGCAAATAAATGCGCCTTAAATGATGACTTAAATGATGGCTTCAACATCAATAGTTAAAATATATATATATATATATATATATATATATATATATATATATATATATATATATACATATATTAAAAAAAGTTTTAATAAAAAACATGAGTTTATAAAGGTTAGCAAAGCAGTCTGCCTGTATTGTAGCCCTATGTAAAAGTAGTCAACAAGACAGCTGATTGGTTGGTTTGTACTATATAAACCTGTCATGGTAATAATGGAGTGTTCTGATGAAGTCTACGTATTGTTAGATGAAAGCGCTTAACCCAGTTTATATGTACAACTTTTTAAACAGACGAAGTTTTTTTAAAAAATAAACGGAATTTACAGAAGTTTACAATGCTAGTGCATTTGTTGTCTGGCAGTGAACGGAGTTTGGACATTCATTTATTTCCTCTTTCAAGACTTGTTGTTTCAGCATAATACCTCAGTATCTTGCTCTGTAATATGTAACATATAACTGTAATATGTCGTTTCTCTATGCTCTCACTTAGTCCTGATGTATCAAGATAATACCTCAGTATGCTGCACTGTTTGCTGCTCTCCATTTTAAATCTATATATGCTTCTTTTGTAATATGTAACATTTTGTATCATGTTGACTTTATTATAACTTGATGGAGCTTTTCTCCCCGGGCCTCTACTGTAAATGGACATGTGTCCAGTCGGACTATCCCGGCAAACAAATGTAAAATAAAATAAATAAATAAAATAAAAAAGTTCCCAAAAATAAAGTAATTAATCAACACTAACTTAAACTACCTTTCAAAGAAAAAAAAGCAGGAACAAAAAGCAGAGAATAGTAACAGTGCAAAGCCGCCTGCACAGCACAGTGAACACTCCCCTCACTTTAGACCTCATGGAGATAAACAAAAAAAATAAACTTCTCCATTACAAGACAGCTGATAAACTTTGAAATAAAATATCACCCATTCACTTACCAGTAGTAAAAACTGTAGGATAGTACCCAGCCCAATTACAATACAAGAATGCTTATTTAATTTGGAATCTTGGGGTATAGAAAGCAGTCCTAATACTATGGTGTATTTGTCTCCATTGATAATAGAAAAGTCCCATCATATTTGATGGATGAAATTTTCTCTTCTGAAGGATTCAATGTCCCTCACTCATACCTTTACACCAAAAGAGGAGGTCTTCTAATCTGAATCTTCAAGTTTTTTACTGTTGAGTATGATAACTTCTAACATAGAGTGGAGCTGAAATCTGTGTCACAACATTGTAGATCATTTATAAAAAAAACTTCCAACAACAACAAACATGATTAATGTAACTTCCATAAATAAAACGTTTCCCCATGAGATAAGTTCACCATACCCACCCACTGCAGGGGATTTTGTCCCATGCTCCCTAAACTCAATATGATCAATGTGGCTATCTGTCTAGTTTGAACATTTGAGTCCCTCAATATCATACAACAGTCAGGATACAAGACAACTGAAGACCTTCTTCAAATTTATGACATATCAAATTTAAAGAATCTGAAACATAAAGGTTTAGCTAGTGTTTTATGCAAGTCAGTCAAGTGACTATGCAGCATAGAAATGATTTTTGCAACATCATATTAAGTTTTAGTAAAATTATACAGTGTAAGGTCAGCTATCTAGCCAATGACATGTAATAGTGTTGTAGAAAAATAAACTTAGCTCTCTTCTGCCATAGAACTAAGAAATACCATGTAAATGTTTGTTTTGCAATAAACTATTACTCAATTTTTCATTAAAACAGCAGACAAGAAAGTTCTGTCATTCTCTTAAGAGGCTGCTGATATGCAGAATCTTTTATCAACATACAATAATTATATCTATCGGATTTATGTATACACACACATGCACACACACACACACACACACACACACACACACACACACACACACACACACACACACACACACACACACACACACAAATAATTGCAGATGCAATCACAAATCTAATTGTATTCTGTAGAACATATGGGCAGAATTTCTATGTGTAACAAACAGAAGAATGAGTATAATGACTTGTATGTTAAAGTTAAGTTACATCCATTAGCTATGCATTAACATATTAATCACCTTTTTGCATCCTATATAGCTGTACCAATACAAGAGTTTGCCCAGTAGCCAACCAAAACATACATGATGAGTCTAAATTACTTTTATCCAATACATACCATCAGGGCTGGCTGGCCTTAGCTGTACTGGTGTCTTAGGTGAAGGACTTTACCATGCCACATCCCCTTTTACATCACCCAGTGCCCACATGCCCCCCCCCATATCCTTGCATACACAGATCACCCAGATTTTTTCTTCTTTTTCTGACAGCTTGTCTTATTCTTTCATTTTTTTTTCTGCATGCATTCATTCAACATATCCTAACAAGGCAAAACTGCAGATAACTGTGAAGGAAATAACTGTGTTAAGCTAAGGGTTTGTGGACTGCTAGCCCTCCAGAAGCCATGGGAGTCCTAGATGCTCTGAGGAGGATTTCAGAGTTTCATAAACAACCAGTTCATCCAATGATGGTCTAAAAAATTCCTGATTAAGGAAAGAAATTCATTCTTACTCTTTAACTTTGCTTTTTCCTGCATCCTTTCAGCATATTCAAACTGACAATGACTGTACTGCATAATTGGAAGAAATACATGAAGTTAGCTACTGGTCTTGTGGTAGCTAGGTGCCTACATGCCATGAAGGTTGAAGATGTTTGAGATGCATTTTAGACATTTTTTCCAACCTTTTGATCCAATTATGGCCTAAACAAATGTAGCGCACCTGCAGGTGTAGCTGAAGAGATATGGGTTCCTTCCTACCTGACTCTGGTGACACTCCTATTAGGCCCAACACACCAAGGTGGCAAGAGGGACAGATTTTATTCTAGGTGACACATCTAGTTTAAAAAGGCAATAGCATAACCATAAACAAATTATTTCAACAGTGCACCAGTTAGCAATAAGGCAAGCTGAGAATATGCATGCAATGAAAACATACATTCACCCTCTTCCCCAGAACTCAGCAGAAGAAGGTCTTGACTTTCAAACATGCACAAAGAAGGCAATATCAATGAGCAGTAAAGCTTTATAATGCAGCAATGCAAACACGGGAAAAATGCAATGTCATTAATCAATAAAAGAGTCATAATACAACAATACAGATATGAGAAGATGCAATGTCATTGAGCAGCAAAATTCTTGAAGGCAGCAGTACTAACACGAGCAAAATGCAATGTCATTAAACAATGAAGATTTATAATGCAACAATACAAATATGAGAAAATGCAATGTCATTGAGCAGTAAAGATTCTTTAAGGCAGCAGTACTAACATGGCAAAATGCATTATCATTGAACATTAAAGATTTATAGTGCCACAATATAAATATGAGAGAATGGAATGTCATCCAGCAGTACTAACACCCTCTACCCCCTTGATCAATTCTAAACAGACCAACTATGAAACACTCTATTATACCTTGTTCACTGGCCAGTGACTACTTACAGTCTTGCTGCCAGCATGATGGGGCCCAAGTTGGAGCTCATATGTATCCCAGTTATTTGTAATCCACAAAGCATTAAAGGGGGGACCACAATCTTATAAAAATATAAAATGACGGCCAGAGCCTCTCACCACACCGTCGAGAATATCCTAGTGACCAGGCGCCGTGGTTCCTCTGATGAGAAAAGTAGAAAATCACCTATCAGAACTCTGGTAATCATCTATGGCTTCTCGGTACTAGGCCCAAGGGAACTCCTTTCTTTGCTGAATCATAGCAGGCGTGGAACTACTGGTTTCAGACTTCTCTCCTGATTCCACAAAATGCCATATCCAAGATTTCAGCAAGAGACAGACATAATCTTCCCTGTCCCAAAACACTAGAAAAGAAAATCCAGTCATGCTGCAAGGCCCTTTTTCCCTTCAGCTGCATGTTTCAGTCTTCCCTCCTTCTGCTAGTCTTCCAGAATCCTCTTTCACTTTTAGAATTCTCTTTTATATCCCTGAAAAGGAGCTTCACCTTGTGGTGCAATGGAAAACTACAGTCTATTACTTCTACATGAAATACAGTGGGAGTGACACAAAAAAAATGTAAGGAAAAAAATTCAGTTTATTTTTTTTTTTCAGTAGAATGAATAAATACGTTGCATTTAAGGCTTAATGTTCAAAACAGACAAAATAGTAGTTCATAATAAAATGAGAAAATATCTGCTTGTGAGGATACATAAGTCATATATGGGAATAGCACTTGCCTCCCTATGTCAGATTGAGATGAACGTGAAGGTACAAATGGCCACAGTCATTCATTTCAAGTTACTGCTGTTGTAAATATACATAACATGGCTTCTCACCCCTAGCCCCAAAGCCACTTCTGAGTGCATCTCTGATGGCAGACTATGACAAAACTGATACATAGAATCTAATGTATTTCAACCTGTTGCTGTTGGACATATATAAACAGCATGCCTCCTTACACTCCCCCAAAAATAGCCCCCTGTATATGCATCTGATACTTGACTGTGAGGGAAGTGCAAAAATAATGGTCAAAAATTATGTTTACAACTACACTAGACAGTACACTGTTCCTACACAAACTATAGTGACCCTCTGTAACAGGCCTCAGAAGGTTGTGAGGAAAGTTATAGAAATAATGACCACACTGTCACAGTCAAACACAAGCTGGAGTGAAATGGGTACACCTGAGGTTTGAGGGGATTTAGTCAAATAGGGCCATCATTCCCCAGCATCCCACACAAACTACTTGAGTTTCTGTGTAGACCTCTGAGAAGGGCTAATTTTAGACTAGGTAGGGCTCAGGCCAGAGGCTACTATTAAGCCTGTATCAAAATCCACTTAAACATTCTTGGAGCCCCAGAAGCTCCAAAGCTCTTGATGTTCTGAGATATAGTTTATGCTTTATTTTTTGAAAGATGATTTAAATTGAGCAAATCACAAGAAGGTCAGTATTTTTCACCCAGACAACCCCCACATCAAACAGACAGCTAAACACACATCTGTCTACAATTCAGACATCTGATTGTAATAAAAGAAAAAGGTCACATAAAGTATTTCACCCTTTCCCCGTGCATATAGTGCACACATTAAAGTATTAGTTGCTTCACACATTTTACATTAGTAATGCAAAGACAGAATAATGAATAAGAAACAACAGGTAGCCAGCCATTTTCCCCTACAGACAACCCCAGCACTTGTGGCTACTTTGCTTGTGCACACCACTGACATACAGTTAAATAGTACATCTTACTTCACACAAATGCATACTAGTCCTGCAAAGTTAAATAGTGACTGCTTAAAATGAGAAAATAGCAAGAGGATTAGTTACTTTCAACAGACATTTCCAACCCTCAACCAGCAGTTATAGCTACTTCTTTGCACACTTCAAGTGATTGTGATAAAAAATGGTAAGCATGTACTGAAATTCAGCTCTGCAAACTTCCACACAAACAGTAGCCACACATTAAAGTACTCCAAGTCGCCTCTCATAATTCACGTTAATCCTGCAAATGCACATTAGTCCTGCAAAGCCATATCTGTTAAACTGACAGACAGCTCTCATGCCCACCCAGCAGTTAGAGCTAAAAATGATGCTCTGTGTTGTATTGTATTGTATTTCAGCTTTATTACATGGAACACTAGTCACCAATTAAAGTATTCCAAGTTGTTTCACACAAATCACAATAATCCTGCTAATGCACACTAGTCCTGTGAATCCAGATAGTTACTTAAACTGAGAAAACAAGAGTCTCAATTTCTTTCTACAGACAGCCCCTCTCAGCAGTCATAGCTAAAAATGACAGCTGTGTATTATATTTCAGGAAATGTAGCTGCACATTAAAGTATCCCAGTTTGCTTTGCAGAAATCACAACAGTCCTGCAAATACACACTAGTCCTGCAAAGCCAGGTAGCAGTTGTTTAAACTGAGAAAACAACAAAAGGGTCGGTTAACCTCTACAGACAATTCCCACTCCCATCCAGCAGCTATAGATAAAATGTTAGCTTAGCCATGTACTGTATTTCAGCTTTGTTCTATTGAAACATACAATAAAGTAATCCAAGTTCTTTCACACAAATTTTAGTAATCCTGTAAAGTCAGAATAATGAGTAAACAGCAGCTGTCAGTCATATTCTTCTCAGTCAGACCACCATTTTTTACATGTTACTGGAATTTATTTTGTTAGTAAAACAATGGCTTTTGCATCAACAGAAATTTTCTGAGGAGTAAGAAGTGTAGAACCCCAATGTCTGGCAATTTTGATGGACTATAATCCTCAGTTGTTTACCAGGCATTAACAAAATGAGGGAAAGGACAAGCATATTAAGAAAATTAGGTAACATTTTGAAAAATCAGAAACTGCTGAGAACTAGGACTAGTCAACCCCCTGCCATCCAAAATATCTGAGAGCCTGCCAATAAAACTAAAAGAAAGCTTTTCCACCCATTATATACTTGATTCATTGTCTAGGTAGATCATGAGTAGGGCATGCAGGAGGTCAACAAACGAACTGGCTAGATACACAGGACTCCATCACTAGGCACTCTAGCTGCTGTATCCACAAATAGGGGTGCTGTGTGTCATGAATTTGTTCATTTATTTGTTTATTTATTTATTTAACCTCAGTATTGGGAGAACAGGAAAGTAGAAGCTGTCTGCTTTCACCACATCAAACTGTGCTATCCATCGCATCCCTGGGATGATATTTTCCTGAGGGAGGTTCACACAGTTCCATACCTCACAATGCTGAGGTAATGAATTAATTGGGGAGCCACTAAATTCTCAGTCAATGTAATGAGATTCACTAAAATTCAATGTTAATGAATATCGTTACCTACACTGAGCATAGTGCCGAAGTTGTGTGAGGACACACTGGGGCCACAGAGTCTGAGGTTGTGGGACACAGCAGCGCCTCATGTATGTCTGACCATGTATTATAGGCAGTGAGCTTGCCTGTAATATCAGGTTTGACATGTAAGTGAAGCTGCAGGGCTATGAGGCCATTCCAAAATAACAACTCAGTTTTGGAGGACAGACTAGTGAATGCAGAGCTTGCATTCATAACAAACAAGAAAAGGGACAGGTGTGTGGGGCCGTTATCCTAGCAGGGTTTGGCATCTGTTTTTAACATTACAGCAATGTGACCAGTACCCAAGGGAATTTGGGGGCTGTCTCTAAGTACACACCCATTTTTATGTGCATGTTCTGTAGCAACTTCCAAAACCTTCAGAACAATTTCACCTGTATGTGGGACTAGGTATTGAAGGCAGTCGGCCTTCCTACCAGCTTCAGTTTTGCAGAGCATGTCCATTGGTTTAATATGATTTCCATGTAGTCAGCCTTGTACACTGGCAAACCAATACAGCATTGACTTCAGTCAATGAAGTGAGCCTGATTCCTGATTTAGAATCAGGCAAAGGACTATGGTAGTCCCCTTTATCATACTGCTTTAGAATTGGGTGTTGGCTAAATGCTCAGTGTAGCATATTATTCCATGCTCGGCCTATTTTAGGCTGTTACCCTAGAGAGGTAAAGCTGTGATCTGCACTTCCTGTGGTACAGGTTTGATTCCTTCAGCCTTCATTCATCTATTGTGTGACCTTAAGCAAGTCACTTAAGCAGACAGTGCTGGGGACAACTGGGAATTTGGGTTAGGCTCCCCAATAGTCTACTAAACTACAAGCCTAGTAACTATGTAAGAAACTAATCTGGTCTTTTAGATTTTTCTTTTAAGCATTTAAAACTAAATGCAAAAATGTTCTATGGACATCAGGAAATTAAAAATGTTATCAAAGGTATCCTCTGATCTGCTGTCCTGTTCATTTTTATTCACTTTCTTTGCAGATATATATATATATATATATATATATATATATATATATATATATATATATATATATACTAGCTGGGGAGAATATGCACCTGAATCATTAGCTTCTTTGCCTATCAACACCAGATAGAAGTGTTTTTTTTTCATTGGTTCAGAGACTGAGACTAAAACATATCCAACAAAAAAGACTGCCTTCAAACAGTGATTGTACTCAGGTTTAACAAGGCAAACAGCTCACAGTTTGAAATTTGTTCCAGTAAATTTACGAACTGTTGGACTGCAGACTATGTGTGAATTAGCTGTGCATGATCTTGCCTTTTTAGCAGTCATGCAACATGATTTGTGATCTTGCCCTATTCTCTCTTACTAAAATACGTAACTGTAAAGGGAGTTGATTTAATAGTGAATATTTTTACTTGGCATATAATAAATAATATTTTGTCACAAAGATTAACATGATAAATTCCAGCCTTTTACTTTACCGTTGAACCTAAATAAAGTGTAAGTCAAAGAGAAGAACAGGTTTGTTAATCACGTTTCTCCTTAGGTTACATTGATAATACATGCATTATGCTACAGGACCAGAGTATAGTTCATAACTAATGTAAATAATTGATATTCTAACCTATTGTTAAGACAGCTTGCACATGGAGACTAACCAGGAAAGGAACACAAAGGCAATAACAGTCTAAAATAGATCTGTACAAATCTAGACCAATCAAAACATATGTAGATTTAAGGTTACAGTAACTGCTCGTCAACTTTCTCTCAAAAGGCACAAGCACAGACTAAGGAAAATAATGTATTGTGCTTTTGAAGCAGCTATAGCACATTCCAGAATTAGTATAGATGGATGCAACTAACACCATCAATTTATAGTTAAATGTTTGCTGAAAACAATAGATCCAAATTGCAGAAAGTATAAAGTTGTCTGTGACTTCATGACATAGGTAAACTTCACACTCCTTTATACATGCAAACAATGTAAATATTGGTTGTGTCAGATTAGATAACACAGTACATAATGCTGCAGACTTGGCATCTACCTGCCCTACCAGTATTTTATAGCCAGGCCAAGGCAGCTGCCCCTCCTGTGTGTGTGTCTCTCTCTACTCTGCTTGGGTATACAAAACTTTGTGTCCAGCTGTCTTAGACTTTGTTAAATCATTCTGTCATTGCATTCCACCAGTCTTAAGTCACACTCTTTGAGAAAAAAAAATAATTTCTTTATATGTAGGCTGAAGTATGTTTCCCTATTCTGGTAGTTATTAAGTCTTCTACTCCTCCCCCTCTATCCTTCATGTCCAGTTTAATCCGTTCACAAATCCACATTAATGCTATCTGCACTCATATCATGCTCCCACCTCTCCCGTGTTCTACTAACACTGCACAGCCTCATTGCAGACATCATTCCCTCCATCCCTCACAACATCCTAGTTATTTTTCTGTGTATATTCTCCACAACACTTTATTTATTATTTATTTGGCGTTTGTTGACCGGGTATGTGCAAATAAGCAAGAGCCAATTTTCAGCGGAGGCCCAGGGAGAAATGTTCCATACAGAATACAAAGCAATGTGTTGTAAAACAATAATACAGAGAAAATTACAATTACAATAGAATACTTCAGTACAGAGGTAACAATAGATACCAGAATAAAATCAGAAATACAATATATAAATTCTATGCTGCAGTAGGCAGTTGGGTACTTGATTCGGAAGCCAGTGGCGGTTGTTGACGTCATATATTGATTTCCAGGTATAGTAGAAGGTAGAACAGGGCACAGAGCTGTGTAGTAGAAAAGTATAATATAGAAAAAATAAGCTCTAGCCAAGTAGAGAAGACAAGTGTAAAACAGGGCAAAATAGAAGAGACTTCCTTCTTCCTTTAGGACATATAGAGTTGAATCAGTGCTACAGCTCTGGTCTGATATGGGCTTGCTAACGGGTAACAGCAGCTTTCTATCCATAGGTATTACACCCTATAATATAGTACTGACTCAGTGATACTTGTTTTGTTCTAGCTTCTGCTGCTTCTGCTGCTGTCCAAAAATGAGCCCAGTGGTTCACAATTTATGTAACTTCAAAATCTTTTTATTGCTCTGCATTTCTGTAACTGCTCCTCCCAAAAGGTGCATACTTCAGTGTACACGTGGTAAGATTTAATTGAAGATGCCAACACAAAATCCTTCACCTCACCCTCTTTGGGTCATTATGCTTGCACCCCTGATAATTATTAACTCTGCCCTTCATTTCATCTTTAAAAAGACTGATCCAGTTTCCCATGCCCTAAGTGAAGTCAGAATATGTAGGGCTAAGATTAGGACTGGTCTCTGTGGGACACTGCTTGTCACTCTCATCCTTCCCACAATTCCTCCACACACATGCAGAAACACACATGGACAATCACTACTGCTTGTCCTCTATCAACCTCTCCTCCTTTCTACAGTTTATTATATGCTCCCTGTCACTCTTTCTAGAAGCTCTTATTAAGTTACTGATTCAGACCTTTTGCTGACATCCAGATAGATTACTTTCAGAAGCTTATCTTGTCCTCCTCCGTATAACCAAGTCAAAGAACTGCATTAGTTCTTTGTGAATACATTCTGGGATTTATTAAGCAGACTAGTCTACTGTAAGGATATGAGTCTTGACTTCAGGGCTACCTCTGTTATGCTGAGCACTACTGAAGTTGCACTCACTAATATATAGTTTTCTGGACTGCTTCATACCCTTCCTTTGGGTATGGACATCACCACACCTTTCATTCAGTCTCCTAATGCTACCTTTTCCCTAAAAGATCTGTTGAAGAGTTCTATTTGTGTTTAGATGGAGTCTTAGCAACCCTCTTAAAGATCTATTGTGGGATCCATTGAGGCTTCAACTCTTGTCTTCCCTTAATGCCAAAGTGTCTTTCTACTTATTCAGCTGTAATCAGTTCAGATGTCCACCTACTCTTTCTTCTGTCTTCCCAGTCAGACTGGCATTTGACTTTCATTTTGCTTGGTGAAACAAAAAAGACATTCACATTTAAAATTAGCACCTGTTCTGTGTTCTCTTTATACATCTAGCCTTCCCACACCAGTTTTCCTATCCCCTATTCATCCTTTCTTGCCTGTGTTGCTTGCTTGCCTAAAACATTTTTTTTTTATTCCTTAATGCCTGCATCTGGTACTTACTCCATTTCTTCCTTAATCTTCCTATACACTTTGCTACCCTTTTTTCCCTTTAAGTAGATCACCCAGTGGTCCCCACTTTCATCCAGTCTCTCTTGATTTTTGTTCATGTCCCTTATTGCTATCTTCATCTTCCTTACTGCTTTCCTTCCTCCCATTGCCCTTCCAACCTTGTTCTAACAGTTCTTTTGTTTTATGTTTAACTGGTATTCATCTCCTTTGCTTTCCTTCCTTACCCCAAGACCCTTGCCTATAAATTTAGCTGTCTTCACTAAGATAACCACTGTCATCCCAGACTTGGATCATGGTTCCTACCCCTTGGCCAACATAAATTGCACTACTGTATGATCTCTTCTTGCCAGTGGAGGCACTCTCACCTCTTCATTATGCAGAAAATCCAGACAAGTATTTTCCAATTCCTGGTACACTTTTAGGATGAAGATGGTGGTTTCTCCTCATTTTGTTGAATGAATGCACCAGTCTTTTCTGTTCCTTCCAGTGCATCGTGTAGTCCTATTCTAAAACAACTAATTATCCCTGACAGTGAGTATATGGCCTGTAGATGGCTGAAAGTATATCAACAACCTCTCCTTTTCCCTAGCAATTTTGTCCCAAGGAAACTGATGCTGGGCTCTTCCTTTTTCCCTTTCCTTCATTTTGCTACTCTTTCTGCCACACTACCTCATCTCCACAACGCTAATCCTCCCCTGATGTTTACCCCACACTCCTTCATTCTTATCTAACCTCTTACTCTTAAATAATTCATAAGCATGGATTATCATGTCTCATCCTTTGTTATCATTGGTCGCTGTCATCATCAGAATGTAGTGATTCCAGCTCAGTCATCTTTCAGGCTAGGTATCTGGCATTGCTGAGCAAGATGCTAACCCTACCACTTTTCCAAGCCTCCTTAAACAGGTCATAGTTGCACCATTATAAATGCTTTACCTTCTCCCTACTTCTTACATGGACCTTTGCACCTGACTCACATTCTCTAACTGTCTCTCTTTTTCCTTACCAAATCTTTATTTTTTGTCTGTTGCTTTACTTTTCATTCAGCTTTGTTTCCCTGCATTTAGTCTTGATAAGATCTTTCCCTACTCCTTCTTCCTACCATGTTATTTTTCTCACTATTTCCTATCAACCCTTATCCTCTCTAACAATGTTTTCCTATTATTTTCCAGTTTCCTTAATTTAATTCCTCATTGACTATTTTCTCATTCCTAATTTCTACCCTCTTCTGCTATACTTTCCATCCCTTGCTTCAGCAGCAATACTCAGTAGACTGAATTGTAGGTTGCCTCTTCCAAAAAGCTCTTTACTTCACAAACTCACCTCAGTCACCTACTGTCTTAATTGCCTGCTTTTTTATCCCGTTGTCTGAGCAGTAGTTAAACTACCTGATCTTTCACCTCCTGAGACTGGTGGTCCCTGATACAAGTAATACTGTGAGTGCCAAAGTACTGTGTATGCTTTTGAAAAGCATATGACCTATCTGCACTGTACCATTACCTATCTCATTTTTCCATCTGTCAGGTTATTTATTCACATTTGAACTGAGTCCCTTTCCTTTTGTGACTAGTTTGGTCATTGTTTGGTCTGCTGTGATGAAAGGTAGCCTAGAGAGCATGTCTATCTTGACCTAGCTACTTCTCTTTCCTCTGTTCCCCATATAATATTCCTGTGCCTCCAGAACCCTCCTCTTTTCTCTGTAAGGTAGGCCTACATCACTGGAATCCCCTTTGTTGCTCTTCTTTCTAAACCCTTGCCCCATCTGACCATCTGACTATCTCTTCACCTTCCTTCTGACTAAGTCTCAACTGGACACCATCTTCTCATGTAATCTCTTAGTGCTGCAACAGGCCTGGGCTTCTCTAACCTTGTCATCTGCTCCTCAGTTCCTACCTCTGTTTAAACTACTTTGTTAATTCTCTGCACCTGCTTCTCAACAGCTTGTGGACCCTCACCTTGCCTCATCTATCCTACCACCCATCACACTCCTCTCTCTATCTCTCTTCCTCTCCTGTCTATATATTCACCTAACCCTGCACTCCTGACTCAACATCTGACTATGCACTCCTGACTACCCATGCCTAAGTCTTATTCTCCCTTACTCTGTCTCAGCTGTCCTTTTCCAGCTAATCCTTTCATTTTTCTGCTTTCATAGGTTCGTAGGTTCATGGGATGATACTAGGCTATTGGCAGAGGTCCTTATAAGCTTACAAGAGAATTTTGCCCATGTTCCCAGAAAGTCAGCACCTGTTTTCTCTGTCCAGCAGGGACACAGGTGGGATCCCAGGGGTGTATTTTCTGTTTCCCATCCAGTTGTCCAGGTTCCTCTTAAAGGAACTTCTTGTGCCCATCCCCATCCATAGTCTTCTCTCTAAAAAATGCACTACCCATTATAGCATGGAGAGTCTCCTTTGAAGCTTCCCATCCCCCAGCATACCCCATATTGTCATCTTTACAAAATCTTCCTCAGCCAAGGTACTACACTGCAACCTCAACACCTAGCTCACTGCTCCATCTACTGCCTCCAGCAGCCTGCACTGTTATTTTCCTCCTGCCTTGTTATGCTTCTACTCACTTTCCATTTGTATGTTTAACTTGATTTAATGCATATATTTTGGATGCATTAAGACCAGCTACTAATCCCAACAACATTGAACCCCTAACTCCTCACCTACCATTCTCTATTTTCCATTCCATCTTTTCTATGAATACCTTCCTACCCAAAATTGAAATCCCTCCCACCTAAATCTCTTTATCTAAATATAAATCTAAATACTACATCCAAGTACATACATGCTCAAACTCTTCCACCTCCCTAATAATATCCTTCTAGCTGGAGACATTCAGCCTAATCTTGGTCCCACACATCCCACCTCTATCAGTAATGCTAGCCCCCTAACTCAAGCATCTCAACACCCTCAAATAAACATATCTCCTTCTACTCAATGAGTACTAGATGCAGTCTAAATAAAGTCAGTCAACTCCATGCCTGGATTTCTCATCACACTCCTGATATCATTGTGCTGACAGAAACTTGGCTTAAACCCCAACACCCTGATAAAGATTTTCTCCCTCCTAAATATAGTATGCTTCACTTGGATCAACAAAAAAGGAAGATGGTGGTGTTGCTATCGCATACTCCAACCACCTTACTATTTCACATCTCAAAAAGCATATCCCTGCCTTGTCCCCAGCTGAATTACTGTCAGCCAATCTGAAACTAAATAACCACACCACCATCACCTTAGTTGCAATCTACATTCCTCCTGGGGATAATATTCCCCTTCTGGAAAATATGCTCTCTCACTTCTCTCAATATATTCCTAACAAAACTATCATTCTTAGTGATGTCAGTATTAATTGGCTAGCACTCTGTCCTCCCAACTCTCCTGCACACATAAATCTGTACGGTTTTACACAACTTATCCCTGATCCCACCCACACTCACACGCAAGCAGTACTCTTATTGACTGGATATTAGTCTGTAACCCCTCTAAGTACCATAACCCCAAAACCCTACCACATTCCCTAAGTGATTACTCCCCAATAAAAGTGCTTAGATTCTCACCCTACCATACCAAACCTCATAGGTTCATAACATGTTGAAAGTCAACTAACTTCCTCCCCGAAACTTTCAGATCTCTCCTCTCTGAAGTAAACTGGAACTTCCTAAATCAACTCCCCCTAGACAAAGAAGTCCAGTCTTTTAACTCCACCTTTCTTAGCATTCTTAATTCACTTGCTCCTCTCTGAACTGTTCATATAAAGTTCAACATATCCCCATGGCTGTCTAATGCCACCCGCACCTTATTATAAAACAGAGACAAAGCATGGAAAACTTGGACAAAAACAAATCTCCAAACTGACTACCAGAAATATAGAGAACTTAGAAACCTGGCCAAAAGAAACATTTATACAGACAAGAAAAACTTCTACTATAATCCACCTTCAGCCCTAAAATCCAATCCCAAAAAATTCTGGAACTCAATAAATCAAATATTACATCCTGGTAGTCCTAGCTCCCCCAACCCATGCCCCAATAAGACACATGATGAAACTGCCTCCATTTTTAATGGTTTACCTTTATAAACCTGAATCACAGTGGTGTGATTCTTCATATGTGCGAATCGTAGCCACGAAAGTCAGAATAGCAACAATTCCATATGTTCAAAAATCAGCAAATCGAAAAGCAGATTTGCTGATTTTCGAACATAAATATCGAAAGAAAAAAAAAGAAGTGCCCCCCACACACACCCTACTTTAATATTCTAACTCCGAGATCACACTACAGTTGGGAAAGGGACCATTTTCCGACCTCCACTATAGTGCAATCCGCCCACAATGTCGAATGTGCAATGAGTGAATGTCACTGTGCATTTGCTCATTGCACATTCTAACCTTTTTTCGTTCGGCGTTTGCAAACTTTGCAAACAGCATTTCGGACATTTGCTGTTCGCCCATGTGCAATACGCACACATGAAGGTAAACCTTTTTTAACACCTATTTCATTGACTCTATATCCAAGCTACTTAACCCCAACCCTAAAAATATCTCAAACTACTCAGGCTTAGCTCCCAAACTAAATTCCACAAATAAATTTTCCCTTAAACCAGTACCCACCAGCTACATCAAATCTCTACTCTCCAAACTGAAACCATGCTCAGCATCACCAGACAATATTTCCTCCTTTTTCCTACAGCTAGCAGCTGAAGGTCTTACTCTCCCAGTCTCTATCTTAATTAACTGCTCCATCTCTGAGTCTATAGTTCCATCCATCTGGAAACAATTCTACACCTTACCTATACACAAATGAGGTAACTCCTTGGACATCACCAATTTCAGACCTATCACTATACTATCACCCCACTCCAAAATTCTTGACAAATTTATACATAAACAAGTCATGTACTAATTACTCCAAGAAAATCTGCTCACACCTACTCAACACAGTTTTTGACCTAAGCATAATACTACTGCTGCCCTCTCATCTTTCCTTAACTCTATTTCCCTAGCTAGAGATGACAACAAACTTACCTCCTGCCTGTTCTTAGACCTCTGTAAAGCATTCAGCACTGTCTCTCACCCTCTTCTTCTGCAAAAACTCACAAACCTTAACTTCTAACCTGCTACTGTTGCATGGTTTGACAGTTACCTCTCTGATCAATTTCAAGCAGTGAAATGGTGCTGTGCCCTCTCCCCCTCTCTCCCAGTTAAAATGGGTGTTCCTCAAGGCTCTATCCTTGGCCCTCTACTTTTAAACATCTTTACCAATCTTCTCCACTCTTCATGTCCTCAGTCATCTCTGGTACAATATGCTGATGACTCTACAGTTATCACTATTGCTGACTCTCCCTCTGAACTCATCTCTGCTACACATGCTTCCTTCAACTCTATAGAAAACTGGCTCTCCAAAAACCAACTTATCCTTAATCCCCCAAAATACCAAACTATGACTTTTTCTCCCTAAAAGCCTTAACCATATCAAATCCTCCTTCTCAATTTTGTCTCTAAATGACACCTGAATTGAGGACGAATCTAGCACAAAACTTTTAGGTGTCATTATCGATAACCAGCATAAGTTTGACTTGCATATCAATAACTGTATCAGGAAAACTTATCAAAAACTTGGTTTTCTTTATCTTAACAAAACATTTCTTACCAGTGAAGCTAAGATAACTCTGTCTCATGCCTGTCTCCTACCCAGTTTACTCTACACCCCTCAAATTCTCACTAGTCTCAACACTGCTAGCCAAACTGGAATCCACCTACAACAAGATAGCTAGATTCGCTGCCCAAAATACCTATAAGTTCCACCACTGTCTCTCACTGAAACACCTAAACCGACTTGAATTACCTCACCTGCTCCTTCTCACTCAGCTCCAGATCATTCACTCAGTCCTCTGCCAGCCTTTCTACTGTCCTACCCTTTCATCTCTAATCTCCCACTATTCACTCACTAGGCCACTTCATAGCCCAATCAAGGCCTTCTGCAAACCTACAAACCCAAAACTATATCCGGCTGCAATCACTATAGCTACAACCCAACCAAGGCATGGAACAGCCTCCTTAGAATTAGGTCCCTTGAGCAACTAAAACAATTTAAGGCTGCTACCAAAGAATACCTGCAAGGTAAATGGACTTGCCACTGTGTTCATCCTCCATAATCCTTTTTCCAACCCTAATTTCCTCCAACCTTCCTCCCCCCAGTTCCACATATTTACTATCTCATATCTTACTCCTACCTATTTCCTCATTACTTACACACTATAAGAATAAACCTTTCTGGATGATGTTAAGCTCTTTAATATTTTGCTGATGTGTATAAATTTGCATCCACACACACAAAACACACATGCACACACATTGGCACCTTGGACACATTGATTTACCAACACTAAGGCATTCCCTCCCTCTTCCTCTCCTCCTATTAGCTGTGCATCAGTAGCCTTTCTGCCTATCCCCTAATTATTTTTCCTGTTAGGCCTTTAGTCTTGTCTCATTGCTGAATTACTAAGTAACTACATTGGCCTAGTTCTGTTAATGAATTTAAGTACCTCTGTTAATAGTCATGCAGCTCTGTAGTAGGCGTTCATATCCCTTGTGACGATTGGGGAGAGATGGGTGAAGGCTGCCAGCCTAGCCAAATAGAATTTGATATATAATTATGTTATTTGTAAATAAATGTAACATACAGGCATGTTTTCTTGAGTGTAAAAGAATACTGTGAAATGTGGAACTGTAAAATATGTGGCAACATTGCACTCTACTGGCCCAGTGAAGCATGCTGTGACCCTTTCATGTTAGAATTCGGCTCCAGTGCATCTGGATGAAGGTTTCATGCCCATTGTTTTAATGCTAAAGTTTATGACCAGAATTTAGATATGGAATGTGCTTTATTGCTCTGGTTTCTGTTAGAGTATACTTGTGAAATAACTTGTATTGTTGTAAGTTTCTGAGCAGGTGTTAGATTGCTAAATAATGCAGTTTGTGGCCTGAGAACTCCAGACTAAGTGTCAACAATGATGTAATTTGGGAGGGCCAAGAGATTGGAAGCATTTTGATCTTGATATCCAACTTATCAGCACTCTGCCTTATGCTCACATGTAAGTTTTAGCACTGTGATTTCTTGTAGGAATAGTTAAAGCTAGTAAAGATTAATTAGGTATTTTTCTTTGAAATCAGACCTCTCCTACTGCATTATTTTAAGTTTCTGTGTGATCTCTGAACTCTTAGATATATCTGTGGTGTAGTAGTTTTGTCTTGTGTTTTAATTATAATATTAATAAATTATGCTTTAGAGTTGTTTTGTTTGTCTTTTCGGCTTTTCCCGGTTAGAGGCTGCCACAGAACAACTCCAGTCCTCTAATGATTCGCAGTAGATTTTTATGGTGCCGAGTTGCCAGCCCGATTCCCAACCTTCAGCGAAGGCATGCCCATTCATGCATGTCTTTCGGAGGCCATCCGACCACGGGGAGGATATGCAGACTCCACACAGAAGGCATTCCAGCTGCGAATCAAATAGGAGAACATCATGCTGTGAGGCAACAATGCTACCGCTGTACCATTGCGGCTTTATATTTATAGAGTTTACTCTCTAAGCCCTTACAATAAGCCTAGACTGAATAGTGACATTACCATTGGATAATAATATTGCACAATAATAATTGGACACCCTTTTAAGGGCCTTTTATTAGCTGATATTATTAGCTGGGTGGTGGCAGGGATTACTACCGTGTGGTCTGGGTAAAGGGGCACAGCTGGAAAATCTGTGTCAGCCTTTCCCAGGAGTGTCTGTGAAGTTGTATAAATACTTATCTCAAAGTGTGTGTGTGTAGTGTCAGCTACTTGGGCAGGGACACGAAGCACTGGTTGGACAGAGAAGGTACTGGAGGTTTTAGCTTGCCCAGCTAGACTGACACCTAAACCCTATAGCTGTGCCAGAGGGGAGTCTTATTGGGGACATGGTGAGCAAGGGAGCAACCAGCCCCAGACTGATTGTGATCCCTGTGTGCACTTAAGGGAAATTGTACTTTACCGTGTATATTAGTTATCCTTTTCTCTTCTAGGAGACAACCTCCCTGGTGTCAATGGTGAGGATTGAGGCTCCTTGATTGCTGTTATTTTCTTGTCTCTCAGTAGTTTACCCTGGCTTAGATCTGGCTTCAATTTGCCATTGATGTTTTGATTTTAATTTTTTGACATCTCTTACCAAGCATGCACTTATTCATATACCCAGCCACATATGAGTATTTAGAGTTCCATTGGACTTTTCTGTGAAATTCACCTCTTCATTCACCTAGAATATCTTACTCAGTCATTAAGGCCTGGCATTATATAAACATATGTAGATTTGGAGGGGAGATTGTGTTGGGTACTGATCTAAACAAGAAAGAAAACAGATTCTCTTTTCAAACAACTTTCTTCAAACTGAACTATAATTTATTCAAGTAATCCTCTGTTTCTAAGATTAAACCAAAATATGAAACTCCTTTCCACACTCACATTAGACTTGGCTATCAGTTAGCAGCATCAAAGAATCTCAAAATACAAACATCTACATATAAATGCACGCGCACACACACACACACACACACACACACCAAAAATGAAGCTTGCTTCACACTTGAATCTAGTTAGAATAGTGCATTTTTAGCTTTTAGTTTAAGAGTTATGTGTCAGTCACTTATAAAGGGAACAAATGGGATAAAACTGTGCAATATTTATGGAAGAGGGTATTCCTTTTTCCTAAGGGTGTAGCAATCTCAGGTACTGTATTGCGTATGCCAGCTTGGATCAACCTTCAGAAAACTTCAATCTGAATGTTTCAGATTTTATTTTCAACTGAAAGTAGGGTTTTACCAAAATGTTGGTAAATAACTGTCCAAAACACCAGTTATTCAAAAATATGTAGGCTCACATCTGTGTCCCCAGTGTCTAGCTTTATGATCTAGACTCTGTAAGCAATTTCTCCGCACATTCAGAAATGATGTAGGCCAAAGTAAACAATGTCACAGAAACAGAAGTCTTATGCATGACTGCACACATAAAAAACAAATTAAGATTACTTGATATCTGAATCTAAAATTTATAGAAAACAGAAAGAAAAAAAACAAAAAATATTGTCTGATCAGCACCATTTCAAAATGCAGTGCATGCGCCTCTCGGTATGCTCAGGTAGAGATTAAGGGAATAACTGAAATGTTAATTCTATTGTGGAAGGGGATGATTGAAGGGTTTAAGGGGCTAATCATGGTGGATTTAGGGAATATAGAGGTCATCTGGTCTAAACTGTGTATATGTTTTAGAAAGAAATGGTAAGTACAAATTTTGGAAATAATTGCATGAGGGTGTACTGAGTATGTGGAGTGTTGGACTGGGTGAGTGAGGTGCAAAATGTATGTTATGAGCCAAAAATACAACAGGCAGAAAAGGACTGCAGTGGTTTGGAAGGGTTCAGGCACATGAAGTTAAAACTTTAGATTTGGAAGCTAGTGAGTACTGCCTGGAGATGAAAGGATCGAGGAGGCTGTAGGAGCAGGTAGTAAGTAAAGAGCACCAATCTATAATCATGGTACTCTCACTGTAAATTATGGTCTTACGTAGATCAAATACAAAGGATTAAAATGATGCTAGGAGATTTTAAGGGGTGCAAGACAGAATACACTGGATGATGATATATACCTACGTGTTAATAGATATGTAGGTTCATAGGCTATTACTAGGTAGTTCATCTGGATGGATCAGGCCAGGGGTGCATTTATGATTTCCCATAGGTTCTTTCAGGCAGTGTTTGAAGAGTGTTAGTGAGATACTTTGCTTAATATGGAAGGGGAGTCTATTCCAGAAGAGGGGAATTCATTGAGAGTGGTATCTCTCCCACCAGCAGGTTCTATTTATCTTGAGGTGGAAGCTTAATTTACTGGTATGGGTGTTTGTAGTGTTACATGTTTTGTGAATATGTAGGACATCACACAATGCAGAGTAATTTGAGGCTCTAGACACTAAGAAGAGGTCACCCCAAAGGAATCTGTATGAGACTGACAAATGAGATAAAGTTTTTAAGATGCACTAGCAAATGTTCAGCTTCTTAGAAAAGTATCAACAAGCCTAAGGAACAAAATAGATAAAAATATTAAAGGGATGAAAATTTGTTCTTATTGTTAAGCAGACAGAGGCCATTGAATGGCTCAGCAGTATGGTCTCAGGTAAGCTTACAATATGCCTGTAGAAAAATACAAATTTCTCAGGCTACTATTTGATATTTCGGCTGCATCACAGGTATTTCAGACAACTGAGCTGTGCAAGGAATGTGGTAATCCTAGATGGTGTAGTTAATATAATAGAAGATGTGATTGAATGTGATAAGAATAAAGAGGAGCATGACTTGAGCTGGACAAGATGATAAATATATTGCAGAAATATAATCCGAAAGTCAACAAAAGATAACAAAAACAAATGTCAGACTAATGTGGCTTCTTTAAAGCATATGAATCATATTCTTATGTCAGAGAGTCTGAAAACATATGTTTGGAAATTGAGAACAGCTATCGTCATTCCTCTGCATAAGAAAAGATTCTCCACTGATCCAGGCAATTATAGACCAATAAGTCTGACCAACCTCATACGGAAAGCCATGGAAAGACTTATCATGGAACTAATCAATAATTACACAAAGAACATCCAAATACTGGACCTGTCTCAGTTTGGATTTGTCAAGAGCAGGCCATGATTACTCAACATGGTGGACTTTTTTGAAAGGTCTCCAAACCATGGATGAAGGAAAAGTTGCATACACTACACATCCTGACCTGGCCAAAGTTTTTGACACAATGCCATACTCAATTATAGCAGAACAGCCAAATAAACTGGGATTGAACTCCTATGTCACCCACAGGATTTCCATCCGGCTCACAGATAAGATGCAAGAAATCAAAATAACGGAAGTTATCTCCCCAAAGAGACCATTCGCCAGTGGAGTTCCCCAGGGTTCTGTGTTTGGACCTCTCCTGTTTGGCATTTACTTTTCTGAAATAAAAGCTAATACCAAAGGGCTGTGGCTGACTAAGTTTGCAAAGGACTGTAGGCTAGTAGCAGTCAACTGAATTGCAAAATGACTTCGCCATCCTGCAGGAAGGTTTGTCCCAAATAAACAACTAGTGCCAACATCATGGACTGAAACTAAATACCAAAAAAATTATCTCCTTTAGGAAGTCATCTACCCTGGGAAACTACCACATTGATAATATGCCCCTAAGAGCTGACCCAGTTGTTTGAGATTTAGGAACTTATGTGGACAGTGACCTAGCTTTCAATCAGCATATATCATTTATTGTAAGAAAGTCCTTCCATATTATACAGCTTATAAACAAAGAAGTTATGTCTGCATCTATGGATGTCATTGCCCCCCTTTACTCAGCACTCATTTGGCCAATCATTGAATATAGTACTGATGGCTTTACTGTTCATCAGCAAGTCAAATTGCATCAAATATGCTAAGCCTAGGGATATACCTCTTCAGCAATATCAACACAATGGTTTGGTGGGACAGATAAATCTTGTAGAGGACACTACTGCTCTGGAACAGACTTCACACCCAGGTAAAACAAAGTTCATACATGTCCATATTCAGTGTAGCTTGGATTTATGGATGGGAAACAGAAAATTTTGCCTGGGACTGCCCCTGTACTTCTAATGGACAGAGACTGATCCTAAATATTTTATCTCTTGCATGGGTCCCCTCAGATTATTCCATTGTATTGCATGATCCCAGTTATTCTTACTAGGGGTAATATATAATTATCGACCATGGGATGGGTAAGATCAATCTAACACCAAATGGGTAAATTAATTCAAAAATTAAAAGGAAAATTGTATAGAATTAAAATGGCCTCCAAGGGCTTACAAGAGCAGCTCAACTAGTACTTAACCTAGGAGCCATTATGTTGTAGAAGACATAGCCCCTGGCAAGGATTCTGAGAATGGCTAAGACTGCATCCATGTTCATGCTGAACATGCCAAAGGTTACTTTGCCATTAAAGAAAAATGTAGAGCATGATCCGTCTTTGAACAGGTCAGTGCAACAGGAAAACTGATTTGAGTTAATGAAAAAGCATGTAAATAATGTACAAGATCTGAAGTAATATACTGTAGCTATTGCAGCTGTGTTACAAGTAGATATGAGTCAGCGTACACTAACAGTTGTATTGATACAAGAGGACAGACCATTGATATATGGTTTAAGAGTAATTACAGATGCACTGACTTGATCAATAAAAATGTTACCCACTGTTTATACATGTAAGAAATTCTGCATGTATATTTCTGGCAAGCCAATATTATTTAAGACAGATAATAAAGTAGTTCATAGTGTGTTAAAGAAGTCATTATACAAATAGTTTATTAAGAATTACACAGGGTATTAAAAATGTTGCTGAATTTACAAAAGTATGATTTAAATGTCCAGTACAAGCTATGCAAAAAGCTGTGTAATGCTGAGCTCTTAAACAGAACCCATTTGGAGAAAATAAGTAGAATTTTTTCAGAAGATTTAGAACTCTTGTGCTTTTTTTCTTTCATTTAACAATGTCACATGAGAAGCTGTTGGATTTAGTCATTGAACTGAAGTTATTTACAAGAAAGATGGAAATTCAATTATTTTTAAGGGAGGGGTGAACTGGGTTCTTATGGTTTGAAAAGAAAAAGTACTTTTAATCCCCCAATGAACCCCCTTTTAAATAATTTTGAAGCTATATATCAGGTAGAAATTATAAATGTTATTGAACAAACAAAACATTCTAATTTTTTTTAATTTAACCAAGGATGAGAATGAATTATTATAACATTTAAGAAATAATACAATTGTACAGGTGTTGAAACCTGATAAAGGGGAAGGGTTTGTGTTGATGGATGTAATTTTATATAAACAAAAAATCTTACAATTATTGTATGATGAGGGAAACTATACTACTAGTTCTGTTAGTGAAACTGAAATTGCATTTAAAGCTATTGATTTAATATTGTATGATTTATTAATGTCAGGAGACTTAACCAAGGAAGAATATATTTATATGTCTTTGATTAAACCTACTATTCCTTCATTTTTGGGTATCCCTAAGATCCATAAGAATAACTTGGACCCACCGATAAAGACTCATTGTAGCTTCTGCTGGTTCTAAAATGAACCAATAGCCAAATAGATTGATTTTAAATTAAACATTTTTTTTTTCATATAAGCTACATGTTTTAAAAGACTCCTGGAATTTTCTACAGTTAATACAAGATCTTGAAGTTGAAATAGGGACACTACTAGTAACTATTGGTTTAAAGGATTTATTTTCAGCTATACAACATGATATTGGTTTAGAATTGTTTTCTATGGTAGTAAATAATTTTAATAAGTTCAAAAATAAAACATAAAACGAAAGTTAAGTACAGAATATATATTTTTTGTTTTATTTAAGATTAGCAGTGTTTGAAGCTTAATTAATCATGTGACTAATCAATGAATTATTTAAGTGTGTTTCTGAGGATAGATGGATGTTTTTCTGAGGAAGTTCACAGTCATTAAAGTGAATGAAAGCTAAGTTACAGTGTCCATGCTTTCCTTGGACGTGGTGTTGGTTTTAACTTTCATTTTATGTTTTATTTTTGAAGTTTTTTAGTTATCCAATTTTAATAAGTTGTCAAATAAAGATGCTAAGAATTTAAATTTGTTTATGGAATTGGTTTTACATAATAATTTTGTTTTCTTTGCAGGAGAAATGTTTAATAAAATAAAAGATGTTGCTATGGGTTATGTAGTTTTGGGGGACTAATTTTATATTTAAGTCCAAATAATATCCTCGCATAAAATTTTATGAGAGGTTTTTAGATGATATATTTTTACCATGGGAAGGAACCTCAATGCATTGAGGTTTGATGAATTTATGGTATACATTAATAGTACAACTGAGTTTTTGAAATTTACTCATCGAAAGAATGATAAAAAGATTAATTTTTGGATGTAATAATATATAAAAACTTGGCTAAAAAAAATAAATCATCCGTCTATCATAAACCTGCATTTTTAACTCTTATTTGTTTTTCGATAATTATCACCCATACAAACAAAAATAAAGGTGGAGATTTAATAAACTCTGTGTATGAATAGTGGGAAGCCTACATGGAGTATGCTGTGGCTTCCCCTCAGCAGCACGCCTTGCATATTAATGAAGGTGTGCTACTAAGAGAGAGCTGTGTAACACGGTTACAGAATCAGTGCAGGGGGTGTGCCACAGTATCCAGAGATTACTAACACACCCCCTGCAATGTCAAATGGCACTGAAATCTAAAAGTAAAAAAAAAGTAAAATATATATATATATTTTATATATATATATATATATATATATATATATATATATATATATTGTGCGTGTTTGAGTGATGCAGCGCTTAGCAATGGACACATGCCAGACATCTAAAAATAGAAACCAGATACTTTTAATTTTAACCACAAAAGCCATGTTTAAGCATAGCTAAGCAGTGTGATGCTTAAATGTAGTGGAGAGATATATAGCAATTTATAGTGGTTTCCAGCATATCCTCATAGCTGAATGGTTAGAGCCATGGTGCTCTGTGAAGTAGATGCATGGTTTGAATGCAGAGACAGACCAATCAGCTATTTACATTTGATAACATTATGTCATGTATTTTTTATTTTATTAATTATATAGGTACTGACATTTGTTAACTGGGTTAGTCCAGCTGGACCAGAAGCCCATTTTCAGTGAAGACCCGAGGAGAAAAGATTCAGTTACACACAGGTCCACAATACCTAAAATACATACTGCAATATAAAAAATAAAATACAGAAGGTCAGTAAATATAGACGTACAATACATACACAGAATAATAACGTAGTAGTCATGAATAAATAATGTACTATTATTCTTATTTTATGTGTATTTTTTTATTTTGTCTTTTTGAGATGTGGTTTGCCCTTAGCTGTGCTCTGCTAAGCACTGCTAAGCCAAGCTAAGCAGTGCTTAAACAGGACCCATTTTAGCAGTACTTAGCAACAAGCAGGTTCACTTCACTGGTTTGAGCACTGCTAAGCAAACCCTGTTTAAGCAGTCCTCAGCTCAGTTAAACTGGTTTGTGCACTGCTAAGCAGTGCTCAGCATTGCCATTTAAGGCACTGCTCAGCTGAGCACAGCGGGTTTGAGCGGTGCTAAGCAAAGCACTGCATTTTTAAAAATGGCCCAATGGTGGCAAAGGGCAGGAAAACAGCTTTATTTAAGCTGAATAGGTAGGAATACAGACAACCTGTTGGAGTTTGATCTGCTCAGTAGCTATGGCAGGAGTTGGAGAGGGTTTGCCCTTCTCAGTGCAGGGGTGGGGCATTTTGGAGTTCAGGGTCATGGTTGGACTCCTTGTGAAAGACCATGACATCTGGTTGCTGCAGGGACAGTACCAGGGGTTGGAATACAAATCGGCCAGGGAGCAGCTGGCACATGACCTCACTAGTGCAACTGGTATCCCCCACACAGGTGAGCAAGTGTGTCACCACTATGATGACCTGAAGCTTAGGAAGGGGGATCTCTTTGCCACTTGAATCCAAGATGCTTAGGCAGACAATGCCCCACAAGTTTGTAAGCATTGTAAGATTGTTTTCAAAATGCTAGTATGACTATGTGGTAGACAGGTATGCATAACGGTCTTATTCCCTCCCCACACCTGCAGAGGAGAGAGCTTGCAACCTGGAGGCCCATGAGGGGCACCTGGCCAGGTTGCACTGAGAATGTGGTGAGTACACATATATCTTGCAATATATAGTAATATAAATAAGAAAGAGTACAGTAGTAACTGACAGTAAGTATATTCTTTTGAGAGTGTAATGCAATGAATGTGGTCATAGACCTGGACTGATATAAGTGAGTAATGCCAGGTACAGTTCAATATAGATGGAAGCATGAAACCTGCTAATGTTAAGGAAAGAAAGTTACCACTGCATTAATAATGTTACTGAAATAAAAGTTTATACTGTATTAATGATAATATTATGGTAAGAAACTGCAAGTGCATTCATGGGAATATATTAACTGCATTCATAAATGTAAGGAAAGAAAGTACAACTGCATTCAGAATTGTTAAGGGAATAAAGTTAGTACTGCTTACATTGTGGAATAACAGCTGTCTTTCAACTCCTGCATTATTTAAAGTATTCATCAATAAAGACTGTTAGATGTATACCAATCACTCTTTCATGTCACCCTGAATAAAGCTGAATTTTGCCAAATGCTGTGTGTATCTTGGGCTGTTGGTCAAGAAATCGAGTATTACAAGTGCTGTGAAGTAAACACAGGAATAATACTATGAAATGACTGAAGGTTAGCTGATAAAGAACTGTTTTCCTAAAGTGTAGATCAGGAACTGTACTACAAGATATAATGCATTATGATATTTGTTCTGCACTAAGATCTGAACCTAGAATACTAATGACTAAGGTATTATAGTGTGTTTCTCTCAGAATTGTCTTGTGTTAACCATTGCATTTCAGTATATGCATTCCCGAACTTAGTTATGCTGCTGCAGACAAGTATGATACTGTAATAGCTGTTGACTGCAAGTATACCATTTGCAACTGTATATGGGTCAGGTAGGCAACCCAGCAGTCCGATATGGTCTGTACACATCACACATATTCCCACCCACTAAGGGTTAAATGTGTACATCTTCATTCCAAGTATTAATACACAATTCATGCACTATATCTGTCATGCATGAATCTTAAGCATGTGTGTTTAAGTGTGACTGCAGTCTTGTATGACACTCACCCTCTAGTACCAGGTCACAGTTTGTTACCTGGTGAGCTCTAGGCATAGATACTCAATCAATATTCAGTAATGGCTCAGTAGCTCAGCATAATAAACATTAGGTATGATATACATTTTGTCACACACAGACCGGGGTTCAAATCCAGGGACAAGTACTACTAAATATTAATAGAAACTGTTATGTATTGTTAACAAATGTTCCCCTAACAGGAATTACAGGTAAATAAATGGCTGTATTATTTGTTCAAATGGGTTACTAATTTGTGCATCCAGAAGTACCAGACTGTTAACAGCAATGCTCATCAAAGTGATAGGACTGCAGTCAATGAATAGTCAACATGTACAATACTAATACAACATATTAAAACAAATAAAATTGTTTAATCTTGATACGACTGTATGCCTGGTGTGTCTGTGAATGTCTGCTGATAGTCTAACCCCATGCCTGCCAAGGACAGCATGATAAGCATAAGCTCTCTGTACTGTGCATGACATATGTCTCTCAAGTGTCACACTGTCACAGACTGTGATCACTGTTGCCAAATCCCTGGGAAACAGATTTAACAGCCACTTGATTTATCTAAATAGCGCAGTCACATCAGTCCACAGTACTCCTTGGTAGTCACATATGTTTCCGTGACATGTAATAGTCCCTGTAGGTGTGTATCTGTTGGTGTTACAGCTTGGCCCATACTGTCCCATGCAGATAGCTTGAGAGGTATGTAGGTGCTACAGAAAGCAATAAGACACTTGTATACATAAAGTAAGGGCAGACCTATAGAGTACAGAAGAGTTCTGTTGCAAACAGTATAGCCTATACTGGTAGTAATGGCAATATTTTATCTCCCCCCACCCCTTATCTGCATCATAATTTATTATTCTTATACATCATGTATGGTTTACTTTTGACATATGTTGTTCACAAAATGTTATGTTCATAGGTTCATGGGCTCATACTAGGCTATCTGCCCTAGGGCATTTATAAGCTTAGCCAGAGTGTGTTTGGCTTTAGCCACCCATTTTAAATGAATTTTGCTATGCCCTTTTTCGAGGTTAGTATACAGTGCCTCTATCTAACAGTGACACAGAAGTGATACCCGGGGTAAACCTATGATCTCCCATCCACTCATCAAGATTCCTCTCGAACAGAGTCAATGAAGGACTCTGCCTAACCTGGACTGGGATTTTATTCCAGAGTGAAGGGAGCCTCTGGGTTATGAATCTGTCCCTCCAGCATGTCCTATTTATTTCAGTGCTGAGGTTCAAGTCTCTCGAGCACGTAGCTCAATGGGATTTAGATTTTCTGAGGTGCAGCATGTCCATTAATTCCGGGTTGGACATGGCTTTATACGTCAGGCACAGATCGCCTCTGAGCAGGCGATATGCCACTGGGTAGAGCTGGAGTTTCTTTAACCGGGTAGCATATGGCATCTGTTTGAGCCATTTGATCCTCTTGGTGAGGTAGTTTTGGGGTCTTTCCAGTTGCTGCAGGTGTCTGGTAAGGTACATCCCAAAAGGGGCATTGTACTCAAGTATGGGCCTGATGAGGGATGAGTAAAGAGGCACGATGACCTCCCCTGATCTAGATGTGAATCCCTTCATGATTAGGTGGGCTATATAAAATGTTTTTCTAACCACTTTGGCCACGTGGTTTTCAAATGAGAGATTGCTATCAACTTGGATCCCCAGGTCCCTAATTACTTCTTCCGTACTTAATGGATTACCACCTATGTGGTAATTTGTGGGCACTTTGTTTTTGCCAAAGGGATGACTATACACTTTTTGGCGTTTAGCTTGAGGCCATGGCTCTGGCACCAGTTGTCTGTTTCTATGAGGCCCTTTTGTAGGATGCTTGTGTCAGCTGGAGAGTCGATTATGGCACCTAGTTTGCAGTCATCTGCGAACTTGGTCAGCCACAGTCCTTCCATGTTGGCCTGTACCTCCGAGAAATATATACCGAACAAGAGAGGTCCCAGGACTGAGTCTTGTGGGATGCCACTTGTAACTGGTTTGGAGTCTGACATGGTTCCAGCAATTCTAACCATATGGGTTCTGTCCTTGAGCCAGTTTGCAACCCATCTAGTGACATAGGGGTTTATATTTAAGCTGGTGAGCTTATCTATAATGCCTGAGTGGGGTATTGTATCGAAGGCTTTTGCGAGGTCCAGGTAGGCTGTGTGGACCACCTTCCCCTCGTCAATGGCCTTGGTGGCTGTTTCAAAGAAATTGACCAGGTTTAAGAGGCAGGATCTGCCCTTAACAAAGCCAAACTGGGTAGGATCCAGTGTCTGTAGGTCCCCAATATCTTTATTTATGAGGTCCATGATGATCCTTTCCATAGCTTTGCAGACCAAGCTAGTCAGGCTTATGGGGCGATAGTTTCCAGGATCCGTTGAGGCACCACCTTTGTGGAGAGGGACCACTGTTGCTGTACGCCACTCTTTGGGTACATATCCTGTAGTAAGGCTGAGATTGAACAGTAGTTTTATGTTTGGGTTTAGCTCTTCTTGGAGTTTATGTAGGACGCAACCCGGGACACCGTCTGGTTCCATTGATGCTGTGTTTTTCACTTTGGAGAGGGCGGCTCTTACCTGAGCATCTGAGGTGTCAGGGGGGCAGCACTCTGCTGGGATAGATATTTGCCCTTTTGGTGGGGAGGGGGGGGAGTTTGCACTGAACCTGTCAGCTAGGATGTTGGCAATGTCTGTGGGTTCGGTGTATTTTTTGTCATTTTGGACTAATTCTGAGCATATCTGGGAATTCCCATTTAGGTTCCTAATATAACTAAAGAAAGTCTTGTGATTATCCTTAGTGTCCTGTGCAATTTTTCTCTCAAAGCTGGCCTTAGACGATTTTATGAGTGCCCGTAGTTTTTTGATAACACTGATCAGAGATGCCTTCCCTTTTTGGGATTTTGCTCTATCATGTAGTAGCTTCCTCCTTCTATTGTATAGTTTGTTTATGGCTGGGGTCCACCAGACAGGATGCCTGCCTTTGGAGGATTGGATCTTGGTTTTATTTGGGATTGCATGATCCATGCATTCCTGAAGGTGTTCATAGAATGCGTTTATAAAGGAATCTACGGTCTGGGCCGTATTTTCCACAGGTCCGGGGGCTTTGAAGGATTCCACCTCGGTTTTGAGGAGTGTGAAATTTGCTTTAGAGAAGTTTTTCACTGTGGCTTTCTGGGCAGGGGGTGGGGTCGGGATGTGAATATCCAGTAAGATTAGTTTATGGTCTGATCTTACCAGTGAGGGATACACTTCTGGTACGGAGCATAGAGCCCCCATGTTGGTGATGATCAGGTCCAGTATGTTTTCCCTTCTTGTGGGAGTGGTAACACGTTGTTCCATATCATTTGAGTTTATAAATTCTAGGAACCTTTTGGCTAGGGTGTTGGAGCTAGAGTAATGCTCCCAGTCTATGTTTGGGTAGTTGAAGTCGCCCAATATAATGGTGTTTGGAGAGACCTTCATATTTTCCAGTGTTCTTATGAAGGCCGAGTGGGGTTCCTGGGTTTGGGAGGGTGGTCTGTAGCAGGCAATAAACTGGAAGGCAGTTTTACCCACTGTTAGTTGCACATGGATAGTCTCTGATGCTTCGTGCTGTGCCACCAACCTGGAGGTGTGGCTATTTTTGACGAATATTGATACTCCCCCTCCTTTTGTGGTTCAATCCAAGTTTTGGGGCCAAAAAGCATGGTATGAGGTATAACCTGGTAGTGCTGGGGTGCTCTCAGGAGCCTTGAACCAGGTTTCTGTTACTGCACAGATATCAATGTTCTCCATGCTAAGGAGATTTTCGAGTGCATGCATCTTGAGGTTTAGACTTCTGGCGTTGAGTAGCATTACTCTTAGTTTCTTATCCCTTGTGATACCTATGGACGTGGGTTTGTCTTTTGAGCCTTGCCTAAAAAAGGCACTATGTGGGTGACAAGAGCCTTTGCCACTATCTGAAAGCCCAGGGGTGACAGGTGCAAGCCGTTCCTAGCGAAGCATCATGGCTTGTCGAGCATGTCATCCCAGGCTGACAGGCATTGGATCCCCTTTGAATGATACCAATACTTAAGCCAATTGTTGAAATTGATCATTTTGTCTTCATATTGTGGCATCATTCTTGGTGAGGGTAAGATGCTACTCAAGGTCAGGGTCATACTGGCCTGGGCTACATGCTCAGAGAGCTCCTCTATGTCTCTTTTCTTGTAGTCCAGGGAGGTACGTCTCAGGTCATTCACACCAACATGGACAATGACTGAGTCATATTTGTACTTGCCTTGGAGTGACCTGAGTGCTTGTGTTATGTGGCGGATCCTAGCGCCCGATAGGCAGCTCACCGTGACCTTTTTCTTGTTCAGCCTGGTGAGCGAGACGTCAGTGTGTCTGACGATAGAGTCACCTATTACAAGTGTATCAGGTGTGTTGTTTAGCCTTAAGGGCTGTGACTGTTCAGCACACTGACTTTGTAAGCTATGTGTTGCATGTGTTTTGTTTTGGGGTAGCGGTTACTTGGGTGTCTGCTTTGGAGGTCTCTGCTGCTTAGGCAGATTTTTATTTAGAACCTCCGAGTATGTTTTTGTGTGTTTATGTGTTTGGTCTGCTGTCATGGTAGGTCTATGTGAGACTGGAATTGTAGTGAGTGTGGTTTCCTTCTCCTCCTGACTGGTTACGCCAGTACTAAGTTGAGAGAGCTTAGCCTCCAGTTTGGCTATATGGTTGCATCTCTTACATGTGCTGGAATTTGTTGGGAGGAGGAGGAGAGGGTTGTCTGTGTACATGAGGCAGTTGTAACATTGCCTCAAGATTCCCAGATTCACCAGCTGGACCGGAGAGGACATTGACAACTGACCTTTGGACATGCTAGAATAGTATTGGGAATTCCTTTATAATTGAAAAAAAGGGCCGATGGGGAACAAGGTACTCAAGGGGAGTTTGTGAGGGTGTAGTGCTTTTAATTTTTTAGTGCTGACTTATATAATTGCTTTAGTGAGCAAGTGCCAGGCTTTAGAGGAGGAATAGGGTGTTTATTATGAGAACTAGATCAGTTCTAACTGAAAAAGTGAAGAGCAGACTTTCTGGAGCCAAGAATGGTTTAAACCCAATTAAGTGGAGCTGCCCGATGCTGCTCTATGCGCAAAATCACGCAAAGCCGTGCCAAAGTGGGTTTTATACAGGGGGACTTGAAAGAGCTAGAAATTGGCCCAAAACGGCCAATAGACTACCAGATTCTTGTGCTGGGAACACTCCTCAAGGGTCAGATAGGCTGCTCTAAGCTCCCCACTGCCACTGGTGAACAAAGAAGCCTCCCTTTATCCAAGAAAGGAAATGGGCAACACAGGAACTTTCCAAAAGTCCAGAATACAGCATAGCCTGAATTTGGACTACTCTAGGTCAGGAAAGACGGGAAACAACGATCTTTTTTTTTGTTTTTTTTTTCTTTTTTCCAACAAACAGCAGGAAAATGCAATAATTATGTAACACAGGCTAGTGCACTTGAGTGTGTAGCCTCAACAGGTAAATGCAACAAACAGGACAAACTTTAAAAGTGCAGGTGCAAAAACAACTTTAAACAGTTTAAAACAGTTCAAGAAGCAGAAATACTTGCAGTTTAGCTAGCTCGGACAGTCGCCCAGGTAGTAGCAGGAAAAAAAAACACTTTTATCAGGTTAGCAGTTGCTCTTTTAGCCTCTCTGCTGCTAGCACCACTCTGCAGGACCACGAGGAGCTTGGCTGAGTAGTAACAAGCGCAAAAAACGCGCCAAAGTGGGTTTTATACAGGGGGACTTGAAAGAGCTAGAAATTGGCCCAAAACAGCCAATAGACTACCAGATTCTTGTGCTGGGAACACTCCTCCAGGGATAGATAGGCTGCTCTAAGCTCTCCACTGCCACTGGTGAACAAAGAAGCCTCCATTTATCCAAGAAAGGAAATGGGCAACACAGGAACTTTCCAAAAGTACAGAATACAGCAAAGCCTGTATTTGGACTACTCTAGGTCAGGAAAGATGGGAAACAGGATAATTTTTTTTGTTTTTTTTTCTTTTTTGCAACAAACAGCAGGAAAATGCAATAAATATGTAACACAGGCTAGCGCACTTGAGTGTGTAGCCTCACACAGGTATATGCAACAAACAGGGCAGACTTTAAAAGTGCAGGTGCGGTGCAAAAACAACTTTAAACAGTTTAAAACAGTTCAAGAAGCAGAAATACTTGCAGTTTAGCTAGATCGGACAGTCGCCCAGGTAGTAGCAGGAAAAAAAAACACTTTTATCAGGTTAGCAGTCGCTCTTTTATCCTCTCTGCTGCTAGCACCACTCTGCAGGACCCACCTTGTGTTTTACTATTGTTATGTATTACAATGGTTGCATACTAAAATACCTTGTTGAATTACCTATGTTATTGGCCTTATGCTATAACTGTTACTGGCATGCTCTTACAATACTGACTGCTATGCCAATTATTGTTGTGTTCTATATCGTATGGCATGTAATGTTGCTGGGTTGTGTGATTTGTTCTGCATGCTGTTACAACTAACCACATGTTCTCTTCATTACTAACCTATACACTTTGAAAAACCTCAACACCATAGCTCGAATGGTTAGGCTAGTTCCTGTGGATCCACTTACCCTACCTCAACCATCCATGGGACCAGGTCGCAGCATGTCTGGGACCCAATCGGGAGCTGCCCCCTCCACTGGTCCTGCATCACCTACTGTGAGCATCTGTCCTACAAAAGAAATATCACTCCATACATAGCTCTCCATTTTGCCCATACATACACTGCCCACAATCAATCATTACAGCAATTAATCAATAAAGTTATATCTTACACACCCCTCTCTCTGAGATATGAGTCTCCAAATTCCACATTGTTCACAACCTCCACAGCTGTTGCTTTAGAAGAAATGAAGAGCTATGGTTCTTTCCTACACCCATCCTGCACATCCCTACCTACCTTTCACATAGATTTTCCCCCTGCTTTCACCACTTTCCTATCACCCCATTTTCTTTTCTTTTTTTGGAAATAGTGTGGGTTTAAGAGGGGGTAAGCATCACCCAGCATTGCAGCGTGTCATGCAAACCTGTGCAAGCCTGTGCAAACCCACTTAAAGCTGCTTAAAACTGCTTTAATCACATTCTGTCTTTCTGACACTGTTATGCACATCAGAAAAATGAAAACACTGCCAACTCTCAAACCCTGCCAATTAGGACATACTGCATTCGTCAACAAGGCTACTCAGCTTTAAAGAATGACAAGTGTTACCATAAACTTATCTTGATTATCAGTGATGCACATCAGAAAAAAATTCAGCACTGCCAAGTCTCAAACCCAGGACCCTGTCAACTACAGCACAGTGCATTAGCCCACTAGTTCACTCAGCTCTGAAGTACAGTATGTGTTTCCATAAACATATCCTTATTGCCAGTGACACACTGCTTGTAGATATAATGAGAAAATTGACAACGTACTTGGGACCATGATAAAGAGACCAAACCAGTACACAGACAAATAAATGTTCATAGGTTCATAGGTATGTACTAGGCTAATTGCCCTGGAGGCTTTACAAGCCTAGCCCATAGGATTACCCTGGCATCATGCCACCTGACCTTAGTTCCCAGTGCCTCTGTGGAGTAGAGCCACTGGAGTGATCCCCGTGGTGAATTTTCTATTTCCCATCCACTCATTAAGATTTCTCTTGAAGAGGGCCAGTGAGGTGCTCTGTTTGACATGTATGGGAAGTATATTCCATAGCATGGGCAGTCTCTGGGTTATAAATCTGTCCCTCGAGCATGTTCTGTTGATTGTGATAATGAGGTTGAGGTCTCTGGAGTGTGTGCTGCAGAAGGATTGGGATTTCTTTAGATGTAGCATTTCTAACAGAGCTGGGTCAGACATGGCTTTGTAAGTCAAGCAGAGATCTCCTCTAAGTAGGTGATATGAGACACAAAATAGTTGGAGTTTTTTGAGTCTGTCCATATAGGACAAGTGTTTAAGGCCTAGGATCCTCTTTGTGAAGTACTTTTGCAGCCTCTCCAGTTGTTTCAGGTGTCTAGTGAGGTACATGCCAAATGGGGCATTGTACTTGATGACTGGCCTAATGAGGGAAGAGTAGAAGGAGAGAATGACCTCTTTCTTCCTGGATGCAAAATCCTTAGTAATGAGATGTGCCACACAGAATGACTTTCTGGCAATGTGGTGGTCAAAAGAGAGGTTGCTGTCAACCTGCTTTCCCAGATCTCTTATAATGCCTTCTGTGTTCAGTGGGCTACCATCGATGTGGTAATTCATGGGAATTGGGGTTTTCCCAAAGGGGATGATGACACATTTTTTTGGCATTGAGCTTAAGGCCATGGTTCTGACACCAGCTGTTGGTCTCAGTGAGGCCTTTCTGTAAGATGTCAACATCACGTGAGGAGTTTATAATGGCTCCCCACTTGCAATCATCTGTGAACTTTGTCAGCCAGAGTCACTTCATGTTGGCCTGGACTTCTGAGAAGTAGATACCCAACAGGAGAGGACCCAGGACCATTCCCTGTGAGACTCCACTCATGACTGGTTGGCAGTCTGATTGGAGTCAGCTACTTTCACACTGTGGGTTCTATCTGTGAGACAGTTTACAACCCACCTAGTGATATAGGGGTTGATGCCTAGCTTAGTGAGTTTTTCTATGACTCCTGAGTGGGGAATGGTATCAAAGGCCTTGGCCAGATCATGGTAGGCTGTATGAACCACATTGCCTTCATTCACAGCTGTGGTGACTGACTCAAAGAAGTCGACCAAGTTGAGCAGGCATGATCTACCCTTCTCAAAACCAAACTGTGTGGGATCCAGAGTTTGGAGATTCCTTATATCCTTGTTTATTAGGTCCATGATGATGATACATTCCATAGCTTTGCATATCAGACTTGTCAGGCTAATGGGGCAATAGTTCCCAGGGCCTGTAGTCACTCCTCCTTTGTGAAGAGTGATGATTATAGCAGTGTGCCATTTGGTAGGGACAAAGCCTGAGGTGAGGCTGTGATTGAACAGAGCACACAGGTGAGGTGCCAGTTCAGTCTGTAGTTCATGTAGAACACAGCCAGGGATATTGTCAGGTCTCATAGAAGCTGTATTCTTGGTGTTGGACAGTGCTGTTTAACCTGTGCATCAGTAATACTGGGTGCCTGGCAGTTTACTGGTATTGTGATTGGTCCTTTGGGGGGAAAGAGGGAGAAAGTTGACACTGAATCTGTCAGCCAGTATATTGACAATATCTGTTGGCTCGGTATAGGAGGTGCCATTGTGCAGTAGCTCAGAGCAAATCTGGGTATCGCCATGGAGATTCTTTACATCACTATAGAAGGCCTTGTGATTGTCCTTACCATCTGCTGCAATTCTGTTTTCATAGCTAGCTTTAGAAGATTTGATGAGGGATCTCAACTTTTTGTTGAGGCTAATAAGGGAGTTTTTCCAGTATTGGGCCTTCACCTTATTCCTCATCAGTTTCCTCCTTCTATTGTAGAGTTTGTTTATGGAAGGGGACCACCTGATTGGCTTCCTTTTTTTGGAGGAGAGCATCTTGGTTCTATTGGGCATAGCGAGCGAGATCCATACATTTGTATACGTGTTTGTACAGTGCACTGGTGTATGATTCAGCAGTCATGCAACTATTCTCCATTTGCATGGGTGCCGAGAAGTTAGCCACCTCTGTTTTTAGGAGCCCAAAGTTAGCTTTGGAGAAGTCTTTCATGGTGGTTACCTTTCCGTGGGGGGTGGGGGGTTGTGGGGATGGCGATTTCCAAGGTGATTAGTTTGTGGTCAGATCTAACCAGGGAGGAGTTAACTATTGATATAGAGCAACAGTCGCCCATGTTAGTAATGACCAGGTCAAGGATGTTGCTACCTCTAGTGGGGGTAAGAATGAGCCGGTCCAGGGCATTGGAATTAATGAATTCCGGGAAGCGTTGGGCAAGTGTATTGGCACATGAGTAGTTTTCCCAGTTAGTGGAGGGGTAGTTCAAGTCGCCCAGCATGAGAGTGTTAGGTTGGACCCTAGCATTCTCCAGGTGCTTAGGAATGTGGAGTGTGAGTCTTGGGACATGGTTGGGGACCTATAACAGGCTATGACCTGAATTGCTGTTTTACCCAGTGTTAGCTGCACCTGAAGTATCTCTGATGCATTATGTTGGGCTACTAGTCTGGAGGTGTGTGCATCCTTTATGAATATGCAAACACTACTGCCGTTGGAGCTTTGGTCCAAGTTCTGAGGCTGAAGCGTGTGGAACGAGTTATAGTCTGATAGTGCAGGGGTGCTTTCTGCTACCTTAAACCAGGTCTGTGTTACAGCACAAATGCCAATGTTCTCCATTTTAAGGAGTGCTTTGAGCGAGTGCATTTTGAGATTTAGACTTCTTGCATTGAGCAGCATGACCCTCAGATTGCATTTGTTTGTAGCTGCTACAGTGGTATCTTTGGAACACCGCCTAAAAAAGGCACTATAGGGGTGGCAAGAGCCTTGGCCAGTATACGGAAGCTCAGCAGTGACAGATGTAGGCCATCTTTGGCAAAGCATCGAGATCTGTCAATCATGTCATCCCAGGCAGATACTGGATCCCCTTAGAATGACACCAGAAACTTAGCCAGTTGTTGAAATTAATCATTTTCTGCATGTACTGTGGTATCATTCTGGGTGATGGTAGGATGCTGCTCAGGGCTAGGTTCATACCCACCTGGGCTACATAATCTGAGAGCTCCTCCATGTCTCTTTTCATGTTGTCCTGAGAGGTACACCTCAGATCATTCACACCCACATGTACAATGACAGTCATATTTGTACCTGTTGTTGAGGGACCTGAGTGTGTTTGTTATGTGGTGGATCCTGGCACCTGAGAGGCTGCTGACTGTTACTTTCTCCTCATTCAACCTAGTAAGTGGGACATCAGTGTGCCTCACTATTGAGTCACCAATGACTAGTGTGCTGGGCATGCTGTTTTGCCTTAGGGGCTTTAGTTGAGTGGCACACTGTTTAGGAGTTATGTGTCTTCTCATGATTAGTGTTGTGTTATGGTGGTCAAGTGCATTTTTGCCTTGGAGGCCTCTGCTGTTTGGGTAGATTTTTATTGAGGCCTCCGCAAATGTGGGTGTGTGATTTGTGTTTTTATATGAAGGCAGTGCTGGTGTGTGTTCTGGAAGGCTATGTGTTCCATAAGGTGCGGTGCAAGTGTTGACCTTCTCCTTTTGACCATCTATTCCAGAATTGGCTGGAGAGTGCATGGCTTCCAACTTGGATATATAAGTGCATCTCTCGCAAGTCTGACTGTTGGGAGGTAAGAGGAGAGGATTGTTGGTGTACATGAGGCACTTGCTACATTGTCTCAGGATGCCCAGGTTCACCAGGTTAATAGGAGAAAGCACAGGGAACTGACCTTTAGACATGCCTGGAAGGGTGGGCATTAATAATAAGTATGGAGCTGTTTTCTTGTAGAATGTTTAGTGTTGGTAGCACTTTTGTGTGCTACAATAATTGCTACAAGAAGTTTGGTATGGTAACATGCTAGACTAAGTGCAGGAGAGGAGAAAACTAGCAGATCCTAGGGAAAAATTGAAGAGCAGACTTTGGCACCTCTCAGAAGCTTACAAACAAACAGTCCTGGATACAGCAAATCTGTACCTGGACTAGACTAGTTACAGGACAGGCAGAAAATAAGTGCAAATGAGGCTTTTAAACCAGAAGGTTGTAAGAGATGGAAAAACTTCCCAAGCGGCCAATAAACTACAATTTTTTGGCCAGAAACCACTCCTCTTGTGGTAGATAGGCTACCTAGTGCTTACCACTTCCACTGATAAGCTATAAGGATTCCCTCCAACACAGAAAGGTTTGGGGGCTCAGAAGCTTACAAACAGTCCTGGATACAGCAAATCTATATCTGGACTAGACTAGTTATACTTATAGGAAAGGTGGGAAACAAGTACAAATGCAGGCTTTTAAACCAGAAAGTTAAAAGAGATGGAAAAAAACTGCCCAAACAGCCAATAAACTACAATTTCTGGGCCAGAATCCACTCCTTTTGTGGTAGATAGACTACCTAGTGCTTACCACTCCCACTGGTAAGCTAGAAGGCTTCCCTCAACACAAAAAGGCTTTGGGGCCTCAGAAGCTTACAAACAGTCCTGGATATAGCAAAACTGTATCTGGACTACACTATCTACAGAAAAGGTGGGAAACAAGTGCAAAAGCGGGCGCTTAGACCAGAAAGTTGAAAAAGATGGAAAAACTGCCCAAACGGCCAATAAACTACAATTTCTGGGCCAGAAACCACTCTTGTGGTTGATAGGCTACCTAGTACTTACCACTCCCACTGATAAGGTAGAAGGCTTCCCACCAACACAGAAAGGCTTGGGGTGCTTAGAAGCTTACAAACAGTCCTGGACACAGCAAATCTATATCTGGACTAGACTAGTTACAGGAAAGGTCAAAAACAAGCTTAGAATTTTTTTTACAGAAAAGCAGCTAAAACAGCACTAAAGGCAATGCAAGTGTGGTGCAAGCTAGCACACTTGAGTGTGTAGCAATATTAAAGCAAATACAGTTTAATTAAATGCAATTTATTAAAACTGTATTCTGAAGTGAATTCAATTATTATTTTATTCAACTCTAAACAGTTAAAAAGTGCCAAAAAATATACTTATCAGCTGAGAAGCACAATCAGTCAGAACACAAGGAGATTCTAGCAAAGTTTTTTTTTTTTGTTTTGTAAAGTGGAAAGGGAGAAAGGAGAAACAGAAGATAATTCAAGGTTAAGGTCCTAATTGGGTTGGCCTTCTCAAATGTTCACTCTGTATTAGGTAGAATGAGCTAATGACACTAGACTGTTATAGAGCTGGACAGATGGGACTGGTAGGAGTGTCTGAAATCAAAATATGATCTCACTGTACTCAGTTAAGTGAGCAAATGAGATGGACCCAGGAGGAGTGTTCAAACGCAAATTTACAGGAGGAGCGGGTAATTCCAAAGCCACCAAGACTAATACCACAACAGGAACAGAGAGGGACGACAGGAAACTGACCGCAGAGAGACAAAGAGAACACAATATTCAGTGAAACAAATAAATAAATAGAAAAATAAAATCCAGTACTATCATTAACACAATATTCAATGAAACAAATAAATAAACAGAAAAATAAAATGCATTAATGGATGTATGTGAGGCCTAGGATATCAGGTAGCGCTGACAACTGCACAGACTGTTGTGGAATGTCCACAGTTGTAATACCTACATTTGGCACAGCTGTCACACAACCTATACTGTGTGCTGAAGTACTGGCAGCTCAGTACACATTGAGATTATGAAATCATGACAGACAGTTCAGTGTCACACATCATACCCATCCAATCATACGTGTTCATGCTATTCCTGTGTAACAGACTGTATTCATGCACATGTCTTGCAAGTACACTTGCTGTAGTACTGACTCCGTAGCTCAATCTGTTATATTCCTAGCTTGCTTAACATTTTCCACACACAGTCCTAGCTTCCATTCCAGTGTGTTGCATGCCAAGTACATGGTTGTAAAAACAATTAAATGACTGAGCTGTGCAATTTTAAGCAGAACTGGTTGCTGTTACTGCAGTCACTGCCATCCACATTAGCACCTTAAAGGCCCGTAGGTTGGAACACACTTCACAAATATGTATAGGTGTCCTAAATGTCACCTACCACTCTCTGGATGGCACTATTACACAACATATGTACCAGAGGCACATGCCTCGCCTGGGCTGCTATGAGTACCCTCACCCTGGCTATGCTGTGACAACAGGGTTGACACTGATCCCTCACTTACATATACAGCTTGATGTCCCACAATGTGTTCACAATCCCCAGTATGACTCCTGGGTAGAATGCAGCAGATGCATCCTCAAACATATGCATCAGTATGTTCAGCTATCTGCTACAGATCTAACATACCTCCCAAACACCTAGAACAGAGAATCCCCACCATGCCCATACAGAAAGTGGTGGGGGGAATGGTCAAGTGGAAGGGACATGTGTCAGAGTCTTCCCCTACAAACATACACAGCTGATAGACCAGCAGCTCCTGCAGCAGCATGCATATTCTGATGCAAATAATGTATGACACTCACATCTGTCTGTCTCCTTACTGACCTCAACCCACATTGTTAAACAATAAACTGACACATATTCAGAATGTCTGTTCACAATGGCCAAACATAGCATGCAAAGCTGTGGACATACCACATAAATACCAACAGTGGACAGTATTTCAACCTACCCTGTGTGATGCTGTCATCCTCATACCTCAGTAATGTCCTTCTCACAAACCAGGAAAAGAGGCAAGGCCTATATGAAGGTCTCAAATATAGCACTATGTTGCCATGACTTTGGCTAATGAAAATGCAACTCAGCTGTTCTGGATGCACTTAGCAAGTCTGAGACACAGATTGGTGCACAGGCAATCAGCTGTTCATGAGCATTACCTACAAAAGGCCAGCTGCTGCCTATGGTACACAGGTCTGTGACTTTCTCTTTGATGACAGACTGTGCTATCCTAGCATTCTACCCCAGTATTTCTGCACATACAGGTGTACAACACTATACTGGATATGTAATAGTATTCCCAATGTAATAGGATATAGATTGGGATATGCAGTCATGGAAAATAGGGATTACAATAATAGAGGTCTGTGGTAAGTATCTTGGAATTACATTTTGCCATTAGTCAGTTGTCCAACAGCTGCAGGCTTCCCTTTGGCTCTGTCTGCTGTGACATAGATCACAGCTCTGGTCCCTGAGTCCCCCGAGCAATGGTCATCTCATGTACAAATGCTACTGGATTGTGTATTAGACAAAAGTGACAGTCAGTAGTGGTGGATACAGCTGGCATATCACATGATGTATTTTCAGTCTGCTCCTCTCAGTCTGTAAATGTCACACAGGCATGGTTCAAACATTGTTCAGGTGTCCCTGACTGTTCCTGATGTACTCTAGCTAGGTCACTGTGTACTCAACACCTGTATGTCATTGCCTGAAAGCTATGGCTAGCATACCTGTTGACCCCCTACAGCAGGACAGCAGGTTATAGCCAGTAGTAATGGAGGGACACAGGCTCCACCTCAACAACTGAGTGTACATATTAAGCTACAACATAAGGGAATGAATACAGTACCAGCTATTAAAGTGCCATAACTGTTTGCTGAGGTGTCTGGCATGTGACAGCCAGATTCCCCACAGTCTGGAAACAACCATTACATATTGTCCAACTTTTTTCCAGACATCCACATTTGTCTGGCAGAGGGTCCACATATATCAGGCACATGTACACATTCTGCAAACATCTGTGTACTACGGATGTTGAACACCCACAAGGAGGATACCCTACAATCCGTTTGCAGTGTTGTCTTTAATTGTGTCACATAAATGTTGCTGGACTGTCCCAATGCACCTCTGGTACCACTCACCTATTTGTTGGATGGTGGCTGTATGACATGGTACTGGTATGTCACCCATAGGGGACATGCCACAGTAGATGGCAGTGATGGGTGTGGACACATAACAACACAGTCCATCACACCACATAGGGACATAACTGGTATACCTAGTTGCATACGAGGTTACTAGGCTATTGGCCCTGAGGCCTTCATAAGCCTAGCCCAGAGTTTAGCCTATGTGCATGCAAGTCAGCACCCAATGCTGTAGTCCAGTAGGGACACAGGTGGTATCCCAAGGGTGTATATCCTGTTAACCATTCATTCATCCAGGTTTCCCTTGAAACAGTATAAATAGGTACTCTGCCTGATATGGACAGGTTGTCCATTCCTCAGCTGGGTGAGTGTGTGAGACACACATTTGACCTGCCAACAAGTCCTGCTGATGACATACACCAGGTTGAGGGCATGCGTGCAGGTTAACAGAGTGGGGCTTGACTTGCAGTTGTGCAGCAGTCCCATCAAAGTGGAGTCCATGATCGCCTTGTATGCCAGACAGAGGTCACCTCTGAGGAGCCTGTATGACAGTGGCAGAAGGATGGGCTTATAGCCTGTCTGTGTATGGTAGATGTTTGAGGCCCTGGTATTCTCTGGTGAGGAACCTCTGAGATCTACCTAGCTGCTGCATGTGCTTTGTGAGGTACACGATGAAAGGGGCATTATACTCACTACTGGGTCTAATTAGGGGGGAATCAAGGCATGTTATGAACTTCATGTCCCTGGGTGACATACCCTTATGCATGAGGTGGGCCATGTAGAAGGCTTTCCTTACAACGGAAGCAACATGGTGGTCAAATGTCACATTGTCATCAACCCGTGTGCAGAAATCAGTCTCAACTGATTGCATGCTTAGGATGTTGTTGGTACTAGGATGATGATGATGCATGTCATGGTATGCAGCCTGAGGCCATGTTTCTGGCACCTGTCATGTGTTTGAGTGAGACCCTCTTGGGGGATGTCCACATCACTAGGGAATTTGGTGACAGCACCCAGCATGTAGGTAATGCGCAAGGAGTTACACTCACATATATGAGGCAGCTGTTGAATGCCAGGGTCCAACATTGCCTTGTAGGTGTGACACAGCCCACATCTGGTCAACCTGTCTGATACCAAGTGGAGCACTACTGATTCCAGCCTCTCTGAATGGGACAGGTGTTGGTGGTCCAGAGATTACCTTTGTGGGTATTACCATGGTCTTTCCAGTTGGTGCAGATGTCTGAATAGGTACATACCACAGAGAGCGTGGTTGTAACTTATTGGTCTACTGACTGAGGAATATACAGAGGTAATGACCACTTTTTTTCTGGATGCAATCCCTTTGTAACTAAACAAAACAAGACACAAAAACACAACTGGAAGAATAAAAAGTTAAAAAATGTAATAAGGTAAGCACTTTCACACTATATACTAGTGCTTCATCAGACCATATAAAAACTTCATCAGCAATCAATATTAATACATTCACATTGATTCAAAACAACCAATGAATGTCAAGGGAGATAAAAACCTAACATCAACTTGCATTATTTAAAGAGATGTTGTGCTTTTAATACAGGTTTAATAGAAACCCTGTAATTTAGACCCGGGTATTTATCAACTTGCCATAGTATAATCCAATGCAATTCTCTGGTTTCAGTAAAGTTTTTAATGTCACCACCACATATATTTCCAAAAAATGCTTTCAATAACTTGAAATTTAAAGCTATGTTCATTCTCATTCTGTGTAAATGCCTGGCTAATGCATTCTTAGTGTCGCCATTCCTAATAGAATAAATATGTTCCCTGACTCGTTCTATCAATGACCTATTGGTTTTTCATAATAGAAACAGCGACAAGCTGTACATGTTGCTAAATAAATCAAATTCCTAGTACAACAATTGGCTATAATCTCAAATTTATACTCTAAACAAGTGACCAGATCAATAAAACATGCTGATGTATCAATGAACATGCAAAAATTGCATGTAAGGCATTGGCTAGTACCTGTCGGACCATCACCATGTCCTCTTTCTTTTTGTGTCACTTTTTTATAACAAAGTTGTTTTTTTAAGAGATTTCTTATTCTTAAAGACAAAATTCGGCCTATTACCAATGACCACTGTAAGGTCATTGTCCAGGGACTATATCACAACATTAAGTGTCAGAACTTCAAATGTTATAACATCAAACCAAAAACCACGAAAGCTGAAAACCTCAAAGATTGAGAAGAGAGATTTTTTCCCCTGGGGAAAAAATCGCTGTTCCAGTACAAAACGCAAAACACGCGAACACTACAAACTATTTCTAATGTAGGGACTTTGCCCCCCACACCCCCCTACTTAAATATACCAACTCTGAGATTGCACCACAGTGAAGGAAATAGCGAAGCCGTAGAAACGGCCCACCAAATTCTTTCCCTGGGAAAGAATTCGATGTTCTGCGGCTTTGATATTTTCAGTCTTTGAGGTTTCAAGTTCGAGGTTTTGGTATTCGAACTTTTCAGCGTTCGAACTTTTGATATACTCCCTATTGTTCAGATTCAATATGGACCAATTTGACTTAATATCCAATATATCAGTCATATCACTGGTATAAAATAGAGATAAAGATAAATTATTTATTTTACTGGTAACATGAGGAGACTTGGTCTCAAAAACCTGATTTGAAAAATATGGTTTTCCTTATTTTCTCTATGTATAGCTCCCATACAGGCGTTTCTTTCAATTTCACACATTTATACTCCCTTTGATAAAATTAATTCTTAAGCATCTGAACATCCTTCCTAAAGGCATCACCGCAGTTATTCAATCTAGACATTTTCGTAGTCTGACTTTAATAACTTTATGGAATGTATGACCAGGGTGCATGCTATCTCTATGCAAACCGCCAGATGTCAGGAGAAAGACAACCAATCAGAAAACAGCATCCAACACTCTCCCTTTACCATTACCGATCAAACAGAAGTATCCTGTACATCAGTGTCGCTCACACAGCAGAGGGAGGAAGAGGCAATGGCAGGAAGAAGATCAATGAACAATAAAGAGAATGTGTCAGGAGAAAACCAATCATTAATATATAATATTTCAAAGAAAACTTTAGCAGCTGCTCAAATGTAGCTTTTAAGTCATGGTTTAAGTTTTATTTCAGCACAAGGTTCGCAGTTTAGAGAGACTGTTATTGACATTAAAAAGTTTGCAAGTAATGTAATGCTGAGAATGCTATACTCTAGTAATGACGAGGTGGTTTCTAGCTTTAAGAAATCCAGTACTTTTCAGCTTAATTTGCATCCATTGCTTAATACATTTTGTAAAATATGTGAACTTGACCTACTGTAGGCCTCTAATAGTGGTATGCTTAAAAGAAAGTTCTGCAACGTGAATGCTTCAGAGAAAGAAGCGCTAGTGTCTTTGCAGTGAGATAATGACATTATGATAAAAAATGCTGACAAAGGCGGCACTATTATTGTGATGGACTATTATTATTTTAATACTATTTTTTCTTCTTTACTTGAGAATGTATATGCTCAAATTGATTATGATGTGATAGATACTATGAAAGTTGAAGTTAATGCTGCTTTATCTGATTGTTATTATAGTCACATCTAATATCAATGCAATCCCTTTACCTATGAGGTAAACCACGTGCTAGGCTTTTCTGACCGCTGCTGCTACATGATGGTTGAGTGCGACATTGTTATCAACCTGTGTACCCAGGTCTCTCAACACAGATTGTGTATTTAGGAGGTTTCCATTGATGTGGCAAACACTGGGGCCATGTCCTTACTGAATGGTATGATGTACAGTTTTCTGCATTAAGCTTGAGGCTAGGACCTTATCACCAGTCCAGACTCTATATACAACCCTGTTGCAGTGTGTTAACATCATTTGGTGGGTCAATGACAGACAGAACTCAACTTACATGCACCACAGCCTTAGTCAGTACCTACAAATGTGTGTGGTGACAGCATTGATGCCTAGATACATGTGGGTTATTTAAGGATAGCAGCTACTCACAGGGCTTGAACATGTATACATATTGCACACACATAGGGAAGACAGACTAGGGTTGCCACCTTATCAAATGGCCAGTGTGGGATACTTCTTGTCGAATCATGACAGATGCCAGGACAAACCATACCTACGGCAAGTGCAAAGGACAGGACCTTTCACTTTTTCCAAATATGACAGCTTATTTTTGTAGCATTTGCTATATTATGTTATTTCTCATAACACTAAGGTGTTTATGATGTAAAATAACTGCTTTATGCAATTATTACACAAGTGTAGGACATGTTTGTTGTCCTACACTCTTGGGACACATGTATTGGCTAGGTTGTTTTCACAATCCACACCTGCCCAAACATGGACTACAACCTGCACAGTGGGACAGAGGGTGATCCTAACACAGTCATGCTGCTGCAATAGGATATATGGACACACACACACACACACACACACACACACACACACACACACACACACACACACTCCTGAACTGCCCTTGTTGAGAGTAGAATTCCTACCTGTGTAGTTGTACATATTATAGCACTACATACATATATGCGCCACATAAACTTGTATGTTTTTGCAGTGTTTGCCCTTACTATTCAGGTGGATGTCATCGGCAGGCACTGTAAAGGTTGCCAATGGAGGGGTTTAACAGGTTTGTACAGGCCCTTAAAATGGTATAACCATCTCACACACACACACACACACACACACACACACACACACACACACACACACACGTAAGATAGTCACACCGCTGCAAGGAGATATGCATACACACACGCATATACTCACATAGTTGCCAGCAGTGAGATTAGAACCCCTACCTATCTACACTTCAGTACTATGTACATATCACATGCACCACGGAGTTATTGTGTTGGGAGCATGTCTAACTGTGTTTCTCAGGTGGATGACATTAGTAGGTTCTAAATGGGTTAGCAAAAGGGGGTTAACAGGTTTGCACATGTCCTTAAAGTGGTATAACCATTACACATACACAGGCAAGACAGTCACACTGCTGCAAGGAGATATGCATACACACACGCATACACTCACACAGTTGCCAGTATTTAAATTAGAACCCCTCCCTATCTGCACAGTACTACGTACATATCGCATGTGCCATGGAGCTACTGTGGTGGGAGTGTGTCTAGCTGTTCTTCTAAGGTGGATAAAATCAGTAGGCCCTTAATGGGTTGCCAATGGGGGGGTTAACAGGCTTGCACAGGCCCTTAAAATGGTATAAGAATCACACACACAGAAGATATGCTTACACACACACACACACACACACACACACACACACACACACACTCACTGAGTTGCCATTGCTGGGATTAGAGCCCCTACCTATCTAGTTGTGTACACCATAGTACTATTATTGCATGCACCACATAGCTTATGTGTCTCGAGAGTGTCTGACTCTGCTTCTAAGGTGGATGACATCAGCAGGCCCTGTGAAGTAAGCCACAGGGGGGGATAACAGGTAGGTACAGGCCTTAAAATATATTGGTATTGCACACACATAAGTAAGACATACACACTGCTGTGAGGGGGATATACTTGCAAACACACCCATATACACTCACTGAGTTGCCATTGCTGGGATTAGGGCCCCTCCCTATCTAGCTGTATACACTATAGTGCTATGTACATACAAAATTTACTGGCATTGCACACATAGGCAAGACAGACACCCTGCTGCAAGGCACACACAGACTCACTGAGTTGCCTTTGCTGGGATTAGACACACTACCTATCAAGTTGTATATACTGTAGTGCTACATAGTTATCGCATGCACCACAGAACTTATGCATTTGGATAGTGTCTGCCACTGCTGTTGGGGTGGATGACACCAGCAGCTGTTGACAGGGAGGCCACTGTTGTGGAAGACACTGGTCACAGGACCATAAAATGAGTGATCATTGCACAGACATAGGCCTGTAGAGCGTGTGTATTCTGTTGTGTATGGAATATCTACACAAGCGCACACACAAGGTGGCTTATGTGAAATTAGAACCTACCTACCTATTATTACACGCTGCAGCTCACAGTACTAATTGCATGTGCCACTGGTTGCACTTGGTGTACGCAATAATTATATATGCCTTTTTGTGTGTGTGTGTCTCTCTCTCCCCCTTGATATATATATATATATATATATATATATATATATATATATATATATATATATATATATATTTATAAAATCTTTACAGATCCATATCTTTCTTATATGTGCCACATACTAATAGATAAGGGCAATCATGTCTGATGGGGATAGGGAGAGACAGTTAGGTATACATAGCTGTCTGTATACACAGAGATATCTGGACATCTCAGTTCTATAGTCAGATGTGCCTTCAGACATGGGCTGAAATTAGCTAAGTGTATGAGTATGCCCAGTGTGACCATTGGTGCATTCAAGGGGACTCCAGGTCAGACCTACCTGTATTCCAGTCTGGGATTTTGTGTGCTACAGCCAGTTGGTTGCTGCACCTGATTAAACAGTCCAGCACCTCCCTGATATGCCCGAGGGATTTCCTGGCTGTGTGCTGTCCGTAATATCTGACTCATATCTAGGCTGTGTACTGAGTGTATTAGACTGAACAGGGTTTTGCATCATATGTCTGGTACATTTTACATAGCACTGTGATTTCCTGGTACATCAGTGGCAGATCATTGCAGACTGATGTGAGGAACCACTGACAGACATTTGGGTTTCTGACTCCATACACTGCCTGGGACACATATTACTGTATAAATTGTTCTATTCTGCACGTTCTACATTTGTCTGGCCATTAGTTCCTCCTTTTCCATATATGGCCCTTTATCCTTCCCTGCTGCAGTTCCTGGCTTTCTCCACAGTTGCTGCTCTATGTAGTTGTAGGTATGTTGTGACTGGAATATGTGATGTAACACCACACACATGGTTACAGACTTCACACCTCTCACTGTACCTGTTTTGCAGGATGTCCAGCCTTGCACTCCATATGTCTGCTCTGGTCCTCAGATGGTTTGTGTTGTACTGTTATTTTAAGGCTACATGGTACCCATACCTCTCAACCTCTTGGAGCCAGAGATCTGGACAAAGCCACATATAAAAGTGGGACACAGACACAGGCACAAACATAGGGACAATTGCTTCATATTGCTCTTACAAACTTACATAGTTGGTAGAATTTGGATTTTGTATTAGCATAAATGTTCTGATGGGCATGAAGTGTGCATCTCAACTGTCTGTCCTTATTTTCTTACATCGACCTTTGTTGATTTGCCAGTAGTTTGCCAGAAAAATGCAATGTTATGAAAAACAGACCATATATATGAGGCAAAAATGTGGACATTCTGCGATACTTTTACATTTGAGAGGTATGATGGTGCCCACTGACTTGTAGGTACTGACACAGTTACATGACAGCCTTGACATCCTGCTGCTACTCTGACTTGTTACAACCTGCTGTTCTACTAGCCATCATTTAGGTTACTCAGAGCTGTGTACTGTCCATATCTCTGACCCCCCCCCGTCCATCCAATGTCTCTGTCTTTGTCTAGTTTTCCTGCAGTAACAAATAGTGACATATGGACAGTCTGTATAACTCCTACCATAGGTGTAGTTCAATGCAAAATAGTAGGTGCAGCCAGCCTTGAACCATGAGCACCATCAACTGTGGCAATGTACATAGCCCACTAAGCCATGACAGCCACCAGACAGTACAGTTTAATTCCTGACACTATCAACCACAGACATACATAGCACATTGACACCTGCATATTGCGGAAATGGAACATGTCACGAGGTTGATTGGGACAGCCCTTGGATTGTGTGGTCTGCTGCTATTACCTTGTAAACAGAATTTACTGCAGTTGTACAGGAACACAGATGTACTGGGGGTAGGTGACTCTAGCATTGACAGTCAAACATCTGTCCTATGACCCCACTGTTTGTAATTCCCTCACATAGTGCAGTGCATTTGCTGGTTTGGGGCCTACTGCATAATATGGGGCAGCCACTATTGGACAAAGATTTCCAGTTGTCCCACATAGCTGTCAGTTGTCTGCAGCTATCCCAGTAGCCCACTGTATTCCTTTGCATACATGCAACAGGTCCATACCTATGCTACCATAGTGTAGTACCCCATACATTTGTTGTAACGAAGTGTGACTTACCTTGTGCCTGCAGCAGTTGAGATAATAGTGCCTCAGGGCTGACCCTGTCAGATGCATGCAGTACACAGACATTACATGGTAAGGTACAGGTTGTGTGGTGTGGCTGACATTATTTTTACTATGTAAGTGGGTCGGAGTGAGGTGTCAGTCCATAGGTCCCTAGGTTGTCAGTGCATGTGCTATGCATTGCCTCTTTGCCAAGGCCAGGGCATACTGGGCATGCCTATGTCTGCCTACAGGGACAGGCTTAGGGGGTTCCTCCTCTGAGTCCCCCTGTGACTGTGGGGACCATGGCACTGGTGGGTGGGTTGTGCGTCCCTTTCCTGTGATGTTCCTGCCACAGCTGTTTCCACAGGATCATATTGTGTAGCATAGCACATACTGTGAACATGTGTGCACATGTGGCTGGAGAGTACTGCAGGGCTCCACCAGATATATCAAGCCAGCAGAACCGTGACTTAGGCAGCCCAAACACATGCTCTTTGATGTTTCTAGTTTGTGCATGTGCCTCATTATGGCGTTCTTTGGTTGGCATGTGGGCATTTCTGATTGGTGTCATCATCCACGGTTCCAGTGCATAGCCAGTATCCCCCAGTAGATGGCCATATGGGGGGAGTCCTCCCTGACAAACATCTGGTATAGCTGTGATGCATGCCAGATGTGGGAGTCGTGATAACTGCCAGGGCTGCCAGCACACACATTCATGATAATGCCCTGGGCATTGCACACAGCCTGGCAGTTGATGGAGTGATACCCCTTGCAGTTGATGTAGACTCTACCAACTTCACCAGGTGGTGCTTTGATGTTCATATGACTGCAGTATATGGCACCCAGTACCTCAGGGTAGTGTGCTACAATGTGGAAGAGATGCATATTGCTGGCCCTCTTCTCAGGGGTGTGAGGTAAATAAATGTGCTCACTGGCATGTGCTTGCATGGCATCCAGGACCTGGTTGAGTACCCTGGATGCAGATGCCTGTGAGACCCCCATTATGTCCCCAGTTGGTCTTTGAAAAGTACCTGTAGCTAATATTCCATGGGCTACACATAGCTTTGTTTCTACTGGGATGGGTTCCCCTCGTTGGTTCTGGGTCTGAGTTGAGGTTGGCAGAACTCAGTGAGTTCTTGTAGTATGTCCCTGTCCACCCTATAGCAATCTACAATCTCCAGCTCATCTAGCCTCTGGAAGGTGACCCTAAGCCTGAACACTCTTCTCCTTCTCAGTCTGAGCCTATTGTCAGCATCATCATCACTGACCTCAGCCTCAAGCACATACAGATGTAGCAGAGCAGCAGCAGCCCCTAGCATTTTGTTAGTTAAAATTCCCAAGTATGTACTCCAATGGTGCAGAGTATGTGGGAAAATCAGATTGTAGGGTGTGTCTATACTTTATACTGGTGTGCTGCAGATGCAGTCTGTGTGATTGGCTCAATGTGATGCATTCCACCTGACAGGTATATCATTGGGGGTTTGAATGTGTCAGTGTCCATTGAACAGGGTTAACAATAATTTCTACTTGATTGGCTTCCCCTAGCTATTAACTTTTTTTTGTTAATTCTTTCACTGCTAAGCACTGGGGAACAGTGTGCATACCTGTGGCGCTAGTGCAAACAGTGCTCAGCAGCTTGGACACTCCCCTGAGCACAGGCATGCTCAGCTTTTTTTTTTTAAAAAAAAGCTAAAACACACGCTGCAGGGCTAAACACAGTTCAGTAGAATTGGGCACACCCCCCTGCTTAGCAGTGCTTAGCTGAGCGCAAACAGGTACTGCTGAGGTCCGATCTGCTTACACATAGAGTGACACACCCCTTTTTGATGTCAGCTGCCTGTTCTACAACTACCTACATGGTTTTACCCCAGAATGGGTTGTATCTGCAGACAGAGTGGCCCTTTTTGCTATTCATTAACCTCAGTTTATTTACATACACCTAACTGAATATACCCTGGATACTTCACTACTCCAGGGCCTGCCTCCATAGCAACCACTGAAACCTGCCATTGTAAGACTCTGCATGCTGGGCACTATAATGCAATCTTTTTGAAAATGTCTAATTTTCATTTGTTTACACTTTTTAATTATTTTTTTTTTCATAACGGCATGTTTGCACATCGCTGCATGCCACACAAATGTAATAAATGTATTATTTTTTTTTAATTCATTTGCATTGCTTTTTGGACTCACTGGCCATAGTTTTGGCCATTTGCATGCCTACAGTGCAATATCCACCCTTTTATTTGGCCTTTTATAGCCCCTGTTTAAATTTTACATTCCAGTACATGGTTTCTGTCCATGTATATTTCTAACACCAACACAGCACCTATACAGGTGCCTTTCTGCTTATTGGATCGTAAATCACCTCATTTGCATGGATTTCACCAGCTTATGAGGTGATTTGCATTCCACGGACACTTTCATGTCCATACACTGGTGCACGCCCTCTGCCCTGTTTATTGGATCGCTCAGAGGCTATGTTCTTTGTTGGGGCCATGCCACTATGCATAAATGGAGAATCGCTCCATGTAGGCTTTATTGAATTCCCCCCATAGTTTAATTAAGAAACAAATAGTTAGACTTTCCTGGCTGATATCTGAACAAAACAGATGTTGTACTGAAGTAAATTTTCTAAAAAATATGTAATTTGAAAGAGGTTACCCAATGGGACTCACCAAGAAGGTAGAAATTGAGGTATTAAAAGAGAATCGTCATTTAAACCTATTCTAAAAGGTGGTGCTTTAAATAACAATGACAACAGGGATATTAAAAAATTTGATAGACCAATGGTTTTACCATTTAACCACTATAGTGGAAAAATCAAAGAAATTATGCTTAAAAAATTGGTGAACACAGATTAATTTCCATTCTGGTTTAAGAAATAAACTGAGTTGTGTTATTGATTTTATTTTAAGAGTGGTAGGAACTTAAAAAAAATCCTATAATTAGGTAACAACACTAGCAGGCTGCTTTAAGATGAACTGATGTAGAGCATGTCCCTATTGTTCATTTATTAATACAGTGGATAAGGCAGAAGTTGTTAACTGTCTGAGAAAGATTTATTGTAAGGGTAGTTACAACTGCAACACTGCAGGGGTAGTCTGTTTAGCATTGTGTAAAGCATGCCAAGCATTTTGTGTGGACAAAACTGAGACAACCTTAAAACAACGTATTTATGAGCATTTATATCGTTCATGCAAGGGGGATAGTAATAATGCATTGCATAAGCATTCTACAGTTTGCCCCATTTTCGAGAAATGTGTCTTTTTTATCTTGGAGAAAGTCCCACCCCCATGAAAAGGAGGTGATTGGCAAGCTATTCTTGAGCATAGGAAGCTACATTGGCAGCAATTGTTAGAGGCAACATTATTTCCTAGATTAAATGAAACAGTATTCATCAACAATATTTTGATACTAACAGCCACAGGGCTATAATGGTATGAATAGTATTATGTGTTGCTTATGGTTTTTATTTGATAAGAATTAGTTATATGCATTTTTTAACTTGATTTAATGTTTAATGTAATTTACCGTTCTCAGCAAATCTCCTATTATTCTAATATGCATTTGTTTCTCAGTATGGAAATTCATGAAGTCCATGTATTGTTCTATTGCTCTTTTGTACTATTGCCTGTATTGTTCTGTAGATTGTATTGCACTGTTATGTTTGCTTGTTCTTGCATTGTACTGTACTATAGCCTGGATTGTATTCTCTAAATATGCCTTGTAATATTGATTTTGTGATACTGTGGAGCTTTTCTCCCTGGGTCTCCGCTGAAAATGAGCCCCTGGCCCAGTCAGACACTTACCGATAAACAAATGTAATAAATAAAATAAATAAAATCAATACATTTAGGAGGATTAATGATGCAAATGAGGAACTACTTATATTATGGCTTTTGTGATCATGTGACAGTTTGAATTCATTTAAACTATTGTTGTGTGTGATAAACCTGGAGAAAAGGATTGAGGGCAGGTTCAGGAAGGAGTTGGGATTGGACCGCTTTGTGACCAATTTAACATTTCAAGAAAGAGAACTCCTTGAACAGCTCAGTGGTGATTCCACCCTAAGGGTTATGGAACCGGATAAAGGTGGGGGGACGGTTATAATGGATTGTCTTGTCTATCAGGGCAAGATGTATGATATTTTACATGATCATGAAAAATACACTTCTGCTTCTTTGAACGAAATCAACGTGTCCTACCATAAGATAGACTTAGTTATTCAGGACTTGCTAGATCAGGAAGTTATTGATTTTCAAACTTACACTTTTCTTTCCAACTCAGAACCCAGGATACCTTCCATTTTTGGGATACCCAAAGTGCACAAAAACCCCCTTGATCCACCATTAAGACCCATAGTAGCAGCACAGGGTTCGAAGACCCACTCTATATCCAAATTTGTGGATTGGAGATTGAAGGAGCTATGGGGTAGACAGGAATACATTCTCAAAGATTCCTGGGCCTTCCTGCGTGGTGTTACTCCACATTTACTCGAACCTAATATGGTTTTTTTAACCATTGATGTGGTGGACCTTTTCTCAGTTATTCCCAACGAATTGGGTCTTGAATGGTTAGAAGAAGCCTTATGGGAATGTCCCCAGATTACTAATAATGATGTGCATGCTATTACTGAGTTGTTGGGTCTTGTTTTAAAGAACAATTTTGTGTTCTTTTTGGGTGAATATTTTCACCAGGTGACAGGTGTTTCCATGGGGGCGAATTGTGCACCTACTTACGCTGACATTGTCATGTACATATGGGAAAAGAAATACATCTTGGATAGCCCCTTTTCCAAATCTTGGAACTTCTATTGTAGATTCCTTGATGATATTTGTATTTTTTGGACTGGACCCGTGGAAGATATTGGGAAATTTATTGAGTATATACATACCACTACTAACTTCTTAAAGTTTACACATCATATTTCCCATCACAGAGTTAATTACCTTGATGTGACACTTACCATGGATGACCATGGGATAAAATCCAATATCTATCGAAAACCCACATTTTCCAACGGGTACTTACATTATCAGAGTTCCCATCCTAATTTCCAGAAAAGGGGGATTCTCAAGGGATAATATGTCCGTATTTCCCGGATGACCTCTCTTGACGAGGACTATCACAAGGAATGTGACATTTTGCAATCTCTATTTTTGGAAAGGGGTTACCCTGCATCTTTGATTAAGGCTGTGCAAGAGGAGGTCACCTTGGCAAGGTCATCCAGATTTGCTCCCATTCTAGGTACAAAAGGTGTCGGTCCCGAACATGGACCCACAGGTAATACGACAGACCAGTATGTTGGTAATTTTACCTTCATTACAGAGTTTAGTGGAAATGCGTCCCACATAAGAAATATTGTTGAAAATGAATGGGGCATGTTTAGGGATTTGACTGATCTAGAGACCTTCAAGGACAGAGACATTAAAACTGTATTTAGGAGGGGTATGAATATTAAAAGAACCCTGGAACAACAAGATGTTTCCTTTCAATATTTCAGAACCAATACAGGTACTTTCAAGTGTGGCCACTGTTCTTCTTGCAAGTATATTTTGCAAGCTAGTCATGTTTACTTGGAGAGTAGAAGTAGGGACATTAAGGCAAGGGGTCATTTTAATTGTAAGTCCGGTGGGCTTGTTTATTTGGCAACATGTCAGAATTGTCCGGCGTTTTACGTTGGCAAAACCGAAAGGTTATTTTCCAGGCGTATATACGAACATATTTATGACATTGCCAAACGTAAGAACACCAGTGCCTTATATAAACACATTACCTCATGTGAAAACGCCAAATTTTTGTTTTTTGTCCTAGAGGTAGTTCATAAGGACATTAGGGGTGGTCCATGGGAGGCACGATTGGCCCATAAGGAAACACATTGGCAGATTTTGTTGGAAGCCAATAAACCCCCTGGTTTAAATGAATCCATCTCAATAGTGCCTTATTTGAAAATCAAGGCACAATATATTAAATAAAAACAAGATTAAAGAGATTATATTCAACAGTTTTTGCATACTATGGATTACATTTATTTTATGAAACTGCTCCCTTGTTTTTAATTGATTTGTGCAATTCATTGCGAATGCAGTTTAATATGTAACGTTCATTTTTTAACAATTGATGAATACATTTTTTAAAAAGTTTTTAAATTACGTTTTTTAGGTTAATCAATTACGATGAATTAACTAATTGATCAATTAACTCATTTGGGGAAGATATTTAAACCGAGTGTAATGGGAAATTGCTTTATCTGATGAAGTCTTCTTGAGAGACGAAAACGTGTGTGGTGCTTATTGCTGGAGTCCTTTGCACGTTAAATAAATTGTTCGTGATTACTTTGTGCCTGATTGTGAGCTTTTTGCCCTGATAGCTACTGGACTGGTGTGGCTGCTTCCTTCGTTTTTGTGTGGTTCGTACATTGCAGCATTTGTTTCGGTACAGTTTGTTATGGCTGCCAGTCCGGTGGTCTCTCCGGGGCAGGAGAAACAGAGGGGTATCCCTGTGGACACATCCAGGTCCGAACCGGATGGATTTACTCAGCTCATGGGCCAGCTAACTACCTTGATCAACCTTTTGACCCCAATTGGAATGGGAATTAATACCATACTCCACGAGCAGCGGAACCTTTCCAGGTTGGTCGTTCCTTCTCAGAGCAATCCACCCGCTCCACCCCCACCAGATGGTGCAGTCCGGGTACGGGGGAACGCAAGTTCAGGGTATGTTCCCTCCACGGACTTTAACAGTACGCCAGCGGTATTCCACGAAACTGTTTCTTCCCCTATTCCGGCTGCTCAACCGGATTGCGGTATTCAAGTTAACCATTGTCCTACCTCATCTTTCAACGAATGGATGTTTTCTAAACCTAAATTTGAATACAAGGAGCACTTCCAGGGACGTGGAGCTAGCGGTTTCAATTATTCTGAACTTCAACTGCGTTTTGAAAACGCATTGTATCATTACAGGACATTGGAACTAGACAACCTATATCTTACGGAAAATCTGAATAAAGGTACTGTACCCAAGGGCCTGAGGGTATACAAATACCCGAATCAGGTCATACCGGGGAGCCAATTTCATAAAGACCTCATTGAGGCCTTTGATCAATGTGGGCGCAATATTGTCAAAGCAATTATTAAAAAGAACAGTGATGAATTGTCTATATTACAACAAGACATTTCTGATTATTTTAAACGCATGTCCGATGATTTGTTGTTTGATTCTGGTAAATGTCATGATATTAGAAGGGAGGTAGATTTACACTGTGAAACTGTTTTGAATCGCAAATATAAGAAATTGAGAAGGGATTTGTTAGAGTACGAACAGGGGCGACAATACCCTAGTCCTCCTCCATTCAAATGGCAGTCCCATTATCATGACCCCGAGCAGGGTTTTCCTTCACATAGTCCATCAAGGGGGGTTACTGAGGAACATAGGAACATCGAATCCCCCCATGGTGAGACACACGAAGTATTTGGGGATGGGGAACCAGCTCTGCGTAGGTCAGAGCGCATACGTCAGCAGGGACAGCAACTCCCTAATAATTACCACCCTTTAGATCGAGCCCCTCCGGTCCAGAGAGGGGGAGGGGGGTTTGTCCGAGGTTGGAAGAAAAATCAGAGGCAGAATTGGTAAAAAACAATGAGCAGGTTATTACAACCTTGGGACAATACACTTTACATACCCATAACAACTACCATATTTACAATTATAGTGATTTTGTTATTTCAGACCATTGCTTTCAGTTGTTTACTAAGGGGTTTAAATTTGTCCCTAAAAAACGTAGCAATTTAGTTCATGCTATTTTAGACCTCAAACTTTTCATCCGCAAACTAAACCTAGAAAACCTGTTGAGTAATTCCAACGGTACTCCTGGTTTCTTTTTGAAAAGATCTAGCACCTTTAACCCTCCCCTTCACCCACAGCTTAAAAACCTGGAGAAAAGGATTGAGGGCAGGTTCAGGAAGGAGTTGGGATTGGACCGCTTTGTGACCAATTTAACATTTCAAGAAAGAGAACTCCTTGAACAGCTCAGTGGTGATTCCACCCTAAGGGTTATGGAACCGGATAAAGGTGGGGGTACGGTTATAATGGATTGTCTTGTCTATCAGGGCAAGATGTATGATATTTTACATGATCATGAAAAATACACTTCTGCTTCTTTGAACGAAATCAACGTGTCCTACCATAAGATAGACTTAGTTATTCAGGACTTGCTAGATCAGGAAGTTATTGATTTTCAAACTTACACTTTTCTTTCCAACTCAGAACCCAGGATACCTTCCATTTTCGGGATACCCAAAGTGCACAAAAACCCCCTTGATCCACCATTAAGACCCATAGTAGCAGCACAGGGTTCGAAGACCCACTCTATATCCAAATTTGTGGATTGGAGATTGAAGGAGCTATGGGGTAGACAGTAATACATTCTCAAAGATTCCTGGGCCTTCCTGCATGGTGTTACTCCACATTTACTCGAACCTAATATGGTTTTTTTAACCATTGATGTGGTGGACCTTTTCTCAGTTATTCCCAACGAATTGGGTCTTGAATGGTTAGAAGAAGCCTTATGGGAATGTCCCCAGATTACTAATAATGATGTGCATGCTATTACTGAGTTGTTGGGTCTTGTTTTAAAGAACAATTTTGTGTTCTTTTTGGGTGAATATTTTCACCAGGTGACAGGTGTTTCCACCTACTTACGCTGACATTGTCATGTACATATGGGAAAAGAAATACATCTTGGATAGCCCCTTTTCCAAATCTTGGAACTTCTATTGTAGATTCCTTGATGATATTTGTATTTTTTGGACTGGACCCGTGGAAGATATTGGGAAATTTATTGAGTATATACATACCACTACTAACTTCTTAAAGTTTACACATCATATTTCCCATCACAGTGTTAATTACCTTGATGTGACACTTACCATGGATGACCATGGGATAAAATCCAATATCTATCGAAAACCCACATTTTCCAACGGGTACTTACATTATCAGAGTTCCCATCCTAATTTCCAGAAAAGGGGGATTCTCAAGGGACAATATGTCCGTATTTCCCAGATGACCTCTCTTGACGAGGACTATCACAAGGAATGTGACATTTTGCAATCTCTATTTTTGGAAAGGGGTTACCCTGCATCTTTGATTAAGGCTGTGCAAGAGGAGGTCACCTTGGCAAGGTCATCCAGATTTGCTCCCATTCTAGGTACAAAAGGTGTCGGTCCCGAACATGGACCCACAGGTAATACGACAGACCAGTATGTTGGTAATTTTACCTTCATTACAGAGTTTAGTGGAAATGCGTCCCACATAAGAAATATTGTTGAAAATGAATGGGGCATGTTTAGGGATTTGACTGATCTAGATACCTTCAAGGACAGAGACATTAAAACTGTATTTAGGAGGGGTATGAATATTAAAAGAACCCTGGAACAACAAGATGTTTCCTTTCAATATTTCAGAACCAATACAGGTACTTTCAAGTGTGGCCACTGTTCTTCTTGCAAGTATATTTTGCAAGCTAGTCATGTTTACTTGGAGAGTAGAAGTAGGGACATTAAGGCAAGGGGTCATTTTAATTGTAAGTCCGGTGGGCTTGTTTATTTGGCAACATGTCAGAATTGTCCGGCGTTTTACATTGGCAAAACCGAAAGGTTATTTTCCAGGCGTATATACGAACATATTTATGACATTGCCAAACGTAAGAACACCAGTGCCTTATATAAACACACTACCTCATGTGAAAACGCCAAATTTTTGTTTTTTGTCCTAGAGGTAGTTCATAAGGACATTAGGGGTGGTCCATGGGAGGCACGATTGGCCCATAAGGAAACACATTGGCAGATTTTGTTGGAAGCCAATAAACCCCCTGGTTTAAATGAATCCATCTCAATAGTGCCTTATTTGAAAATCAAGGCACAATATATTAAATAAAAACAAGATTAAAGAGATTATATTCAACAGTTTTTGCATACTATGGATTACATTTATTTTATGAAACTGCTCCCTTGTTTTTAATTGATTTGTGCAATTCATTGTGAATGCAGTTTAATATGTAACGTTCATTTTTTAACAATTGATGAATACATTTTTTAAAAAGTTTTTAAATTACGTTTTTTAGGTTAATCAATTACGATGAATTAACTAATTGATCAATTAACTCATTTGGGGAAGATATTTAAACCGAGTGTAATGGGAAATTGCTTTATCTGATGAAGTCTTCTTGAGAGACGAAAACGTGTGTGGTGCTTATTGCTGGAGTCCTTTGCACGTTAAATAAATTGTTCGTGATTACTTTGTGCCTGATTGTGAGCTTTTTGCCCTGATAGCTACTGGACTGGTGTGGCTGCTTCCTTCTTTTTTGTGTGATAAATTTATTTTGAAGAAGTCCTAAATTATAAGAGGGTGAACGCATTAAATAAAAATTGATAACATTACTCTGGTTCTCCTGTACTTCAGTTAGTGGCTTTTATTTGTTTTAAGCATGTAAATAGTGCACCCGATATGAAGTAGTATACTGTAGCTACTGCAGCTGTGCTACAAGTGCATATGAGTCAGTATGGAGTTATAGCTTTATTTTTTTATTTTTTTAAACACCTTTTTTCAATTATCACTTGTGACATATGCACATTACACTTATGTAAAAGTAATCAAATTGTATTAACAAGTTAAAATTAACAAACATGCTTCACATCTATTGCTATATATCATATAACCTAAGCAACATTGCATAAATTATTCAATTCCTGCCCCTTTTTTTAAACAAGAAACATTTTTATTAAAACATCACTTACGACATTTTATTGATACAAGAGTACAGTCCATCGATATATCGTTTAAGAGTAATTGCAAGTACATTAACTAGATCAGTCAATAAAATGTTACCTTATGTTTATACATGTAAGAAATTCCACAAATATATTTGTGGCAAGCCAATGTTGTTTGAGACAGATAATAAATCAGTGCATAACATATTAAGGAAGTTATTATACAAATAATTTATTAAGAACCGCATAAGCTATCAACAATGTTGCTGAATTTGCAAAAGTGTGACTTAAAAGCCCAGTACACGCTATGCGAGAAGCTGTATATTGCTGAACTCTTAAATAGAACCCATTTAGAGAAATAAAAAGTAGACATTTTGTCAAAAGATTTAGACCTCTTATGCTTTGTTTTTCATTAACAATATCACATGAGAGCTTATTGGAACTCAAAATAAATACTTTTGGAAGACAACATCTTAAGGAAGTTAAGAAGAAAGGATAGCTAATCCAAGTATCAGCAGTGCACACAAATATGATTGTAGTATGCATACAGAAAAAAATTGTTATATTCAAGACTGATACAACAAATAAGAGATGCTGATTCAGAGGAAGGAAAGAGAAAAGAGAGTGAGTCAAGCAGGGGAGGAGAAATAAAAATGCATGTCACAACTTAAAAGAAGGGAAGGAGTAATGAAAACAAGTATAGTTGTACCTCATGGAGGAAAATGAGTGCAAATATAAGTATTCATTTTGCTATTTTTTTTTTTATTTAATCTTAGGTTAGTTTCTGTTCTTATATCTGAGGCAACTAATTTCCATGCCTTTGCAATATTCATTGAGTAAAGGCAGTCTCCATAGTGGTTCTTGGGTTTAAGAGTAAGAATTTGGCTTAGGGTTTGAGATCTGAAATTTCTAGGTGTTTCTTATTTTTAGATGTCTGGATATGGAAGAAAATTTATAAGCATAGCTGTTACTGTGGCACTGTGCATAAAATACCAGTCAAAAACAGAGACTGTATAGCATGCACAAAAAAGCTGACTTTATTGAGAATGCATTATTCCAATAGCCATGGTGACATGCTAGCATATAATTAAAAGTATGTTTAAATACACATACATTATTACTACTGCCTCATTATTTATCCATGATGTAATATTTATTTTTTATATAAAGGGAAAGTACTGCTAATGCTACATAGCTTTAAGAGAATGAGTTTCCACTAAACAGAGAAATGCCAAGTGCTAATACATCATATGAGAATCACAGTAAAGATCTTGCAGAGTAAGCATCAAGCATGTCTATTTGCCCCGTTGTCATATGTTTAGAAATAGCTTATATTTGCTACCACCTCAGCTGTGTCCTGAGGTGTTATACAACTCAAGCGGAAGAACAGAGGAGGTAAGTGATGACACTGGTGGCAACTCATATGGAGGATAAATATGAAATAGATGCAGTTGCAGCCCTGGAATGCACTAATGAAAGGAGAGGCAGAATTTAACGGTTTAGAGAGTTTTAAAAGTGCCTGAGATATTTGAAAAGAAGAACAGCAAAGAGAAAGAGCAGTGAAGCAGAACTAACAGCAAGACTTTGGGGAGATGCTATGAATTTATATCTAAGTGTAGCTTCACATGAAATTTAGTAGCCATTTGTGTAATGAAATACTTTCTGTAACACACTGATCTTGTAGGAAGAGGCCCATCATTATCAACACTAGGATTAATGCTGCTTGGCATATGAAACTAGTCCAGGCTACTAGACTCCTACCTTTTACCACAGTGCTCTGAAAAAATGGGTCTATATTAACTTGTCAAAAATAATTCCAGTGAATGGCCATTCATCAAACACAAACCAATAAACAGCCATTCATCAAATGTTCACTTCAGTGATCATTTTTCTAAGGGAAGGGAGTTATTTGGCCAGCATTAGGAAATGTGCCCTTTTCTCCACTGTAGTGCAATCTCAGAGTTGGTATATATATAAGTAGTGATGGTGTAGGGTGAGTGGACATAGCCCCCCCCCCACCTTTGGTGGATTTGATATAATGTAGTTTGTGTTATGGTCAGTGTGAGGGGCAAGTAATTCCCTTACCTTAGAAAAATATTGATTGAAGGGAACGTTCGCTGGTTTGTGTTCCATGAATGGTTATTCACTGGAATTAGTTTTCAATGAACTAATATAGACATTGAACAATAGCTTCTTCTCTAGATGACTGTTATTACCAATCAAAACAGAAGAATTAGAGAGTGAGCTGGAGCTACTCTCCAAAAATGTTTCCTCACCTCACCCTTACAGTTGGACATTTATCCTTATCACTGTACTACCGTGTTGTTATTGTTGTTTGTATTGTTTGGACATATTGCATGTTATTGATATTACTGTTCAGTTTTCTGCTGTCAAAAGTGTGTAGAAGTATTTTCTTGAAATGGAGGGCAAGTTTTAGAAAAATAAATAAATGCAGGCGTAAAGCTTGCCTCCAAGGTAAACATTCACTATGTGCTTATTGCTTAGATGAAGGGCATATTTCTGCTGCTTCTGATATTTGTAAAGCATTTATACATACTATTCCTAATGGTGTAAGGACAAATTTAATTTTTTTTGCAATTAAATGGATGCATGCAGCCTATGGATATTTCACCTCAGCTGTTTCCCCAGGGTTGACTCCCTTAACTTCACTTGCTGAACAGATGGTTGTTATGGATGATTTTCTTAAACATAAGGATACAGTTAAGACTGACAATGGTAGGGAATCTTCGCTAGTTCCTCAGCCTAAAATGGTTAGCACTGCAGAAAAGCTGACTTTCTGACATCCACACATTTTCTGCTAATTTGTCTAACTTACTAGTTTAGATATTATTAAAGTCTTATGTAAATATCATTAAGACCAAAAGTATGTTTTTGTCTGATTCTAAGGTGCATAAACCTTTATGCTCAGTACCACTGTCAGGAATGTTTTTCCTATGTCATTCAATATCTTTTCCAGAGATAGGCTATGAAAAATTGATGGAGACCAGGAAAAGGAAATGTCTCCTGTCTCTTTGGACTCTAATACCACAGAAGATATGGACACTTTCTATATGCCTACACTTTCATCAAAACCATCCCATATTTGTAAGAAGTTCTCATAAAAGCACCTGTTCTAAGGAGTCTGGTATAAAACCACCTGGCACAAAGGTCAAGCTGAATACAGTTGTTGACATCAGCTAGGATCTCAATGTTGGGACCACACCCATCAAGTGAACTTCTTTTATGTCAGCTATTAGTATCAGTAGCCTTGGTTGTAATGCTGCAGCCATCCAGAGCTCTATGGTCTCTGGGGTGGAGGTTAGTCCATTCAGGTAAAGCTGGATGTTGATATTGTTGGCAACAATACTGATGTCAGAGGGGGCGGCTTTTTGACATTTGGAGTTATGATTACTGACATCAGGTCTGAAGTTAATGGATATGTCAGTCCCATTGTCTGGGGCCAACCAGATGGGAGAAGGTTCAACACTGACTCACCATATGCCAGTGTTGGCCTCAGTTGAATCTGATGCTTAGCAGTAGGGGTCAGTACCCGTGACCTTGAGTGCTAAGTCAATGTCAATATACACACCACCAGTTTACATTGTTCTGCATATGCCCCCCCCCCCATAAAGATACATTCAATGATTTAGGTTCTATGAGTAAAATATTCTTCACAATACACAGATGACACCACCCTTCTTCACAATACACAGATGACACCATCCTTATTTGTGCTGCCCCCACCCTAGATGAACTGCAATCCCTAACCCAAAATAACTTCACCCTAGCTGAAATGTGGTTCACCAACATCAAACTTCTTCTCAATCCCCAAAAAAACAAACTTATTCTTTTTGGTCCAGGCAGACCACCTCCCCTAAATAATAATTTTCACATCAACTCCAAAGATAACATTCAAATCAGCCCAACCACACACACCAAACTGCTAGGTGTAGTAATAGACAATAACCTGAGATTCGACATCCACATTGCACAAACCATCAAAAAAGTAAACAAAAAACTTTGACTCCTTTACAGGAACAAATACTTTATCACTTTATCTACCAAAGCAACCATTGCAAGGACTCATCTTCTATTCATCCTCCTATATGACTCTCCCATCTTCACTAATTTCCACTAAACCAATTTAAATAAAATGGAATCTTGCTTTAGCAAAATCGCCAAGTTTGCTACTGAAGCCTTATATAGGTCCCACCACTGTCTATCCCTTAAGCAGCTCAACTGGCTGGAATTGCCTCACATGTACTCAATCAACTATCGACTGCACATAAACTATACTTCTTTCCTGATATAACCCCAGCACTTCAACAACTTATACAGCCCCACATACCTTCTAAAGCCTTACACTCTAGTAATAAGCAACTCATAACTGTCATCAAGCTCAAAAGCGATGCTGGTAAAGCCTTCTTTACTAGCACCATTGCCAAAAATTGGAACTCACTACCAAGCCATATAACTTCTACTATCTCCAGTTCTCATTTAAAAAGACTCCTGAAAACCCACTATCTAAATAATTGGCTATACTCATGTCACTCCCCAGGATAATCCACACCAAGAAATTGTTTCAGAACTTCAGCTATGTATAGACAGTTTTCTCCTGAAAGCTTACCAACCCGCTGATATTTATTTTACTAAGACTTGCAATTTGCATCTCAGATGATGGCTTCACATTCAACCTAACTTTTAGTAGTCTGTATTAAATCATCACTCCTGAAGTGGCTATCACCACAAACACCACTAGAATAGGGTGAGTGTAACTTTCTCAAAAAGAGGGTTTCCAAAGTGTATGTTCAGAGGCCAGTTTGCATGTCAGTATTCTGAAGATAAAACCAATTTGTCTCCCACCACAGGCCTTCAGGACTTCTTTCATCAATGTGCTATTGCCATCCTAACTAAAAACATGGCAGTCATATGGTTTATAATTAAGTAGAGTGAAATTAATTCCTACTCCCCACTGTGGAAAATAGGTGAGAATATGGGAATGAGCTATGTCAACAGAATGTTTTCCGACTGCCTATAACTGTGTTAGGAAAGCTGTTTTTTCAGTGGACAGGCTCAATTACCACATTCTCATGCCACATGAGAGGTCTCTCAGTCCATTTGTAGTGTGGAAGATTTTCCATTGCTGAGGGAATCCTTGCAGTCACCTGTTTGCATCTTTTACCAATACAGAATGCAGCAAGTTCTTTCCCCTTGTACTTCATATGGAGGAATGTCAGAGGGATGGTCTCATTCAGAAGTGGCCCCAATTCCAAATTTCATACAGAGACCCAGACAGAACAAGTCCAAAATCATTTACATAGTGCCATTTTAGCCTTGACTAGTGAGGGTTTCTCTGCTCAGGTCTCATTTATGTAGAATTCTGAATGTCTGAGGCTTTTCTTCATGTCGTCCTCTAACCTCATAGTTTCTTTGTTTCCAAAAATAACCATTGTCTCTTCATATTCCACCAGGATAGTCCAAATATTCACCTCTGCCCAGAAGTACTAGAAATATGCGTAAGATTAAGTAGACATGTTTTTCCATGTGAGCGACTTCATAAATTGTAGACCTCTTTACAGAACAAGTTTCCACAGTACTTGACAATCTTTCTCGCAACATTGATACTGGATTAATCTGTTATTAAGTTATACTTTTCCACCATTTGTGGTTTTCATCAAGGTTCTAACTCTTTATTATTAGCATCTTTGAAAGGCCTTTTTTGAGAGGTTATTTCCTCATAAGGGCTTCTTTTTTAAAGATAATATATGTTTGTGTATATGTGTGTGTGTGTATATATACATATATATATATATATATATATATATATATATATATATATATATATACATAGATATATAGATATATATAGATATCGATAGATATATGCACACACACACACACACACACACACACACACACACACACACACACACACACACACACACACAAAATATCATGTTTGTTTGGTCAACACCATTTGGTTGACAGAAACAGATGGTTGAGATGTGCAAATCTCTGGGTAGGGGAATATTCCCTTTTCCCAAGGCCAGTGCGATTTTGTAGTTAGTACATTAAATTAGTAGAGGGTGCTGGGGCAGCCCCCCCACATGGGTGATCCAAGGGGGGGGCTTGCCACTTGTAACAACACTTGTTGCTGGTTCAACTTGCTTCGAGGTAATCCTTGGAGCATGTGCAGTATATGTTGACATTCCATGTTCCATTTTCATGTCAGTGTTACAGACATCAACATTATGGATGTGCAACTATTTATAATATATATATATATATATATATATATATATATATATATATATATATATATATATCGATAGATACGCACACAAACACACATAAACTTGTACACACACACACACACACACACACACACACACACACACACACACACACACACACACACACACACACACACACACACACACACACATATATATTCACAGACAACCTGAGCATTGTCAAATCCCCATTTGGTCGACATCTGTTTAGTCAACAAAATTTAGTTGAATACACAGATAATCAGCAAGTGTGCAAGATCACATAATTCTTGCGGTTTGAAAATATGCCCTTTCCCTGACATCATGCAATTTTGGAGTTAGCATTTAAAATTACCAGAGGTGTGGGGGAGCAGCTCCCACCTAGGGGTGCAGAAGCATTTGCCTCCTGCAAAAATTCTATTTTCTTCTATTTTTTTTTATTAATTTGAATATGCTGAGATTGCTGCTTGGAGCATGTGTAGTTCTGTGTTGACATTTACTAAGTTCAGGTTTTCTGATGGACATTGTGAATGTTGATATTTGGGGGTTTTGATGAAATTCAGTGCATCTTACTCTGTTCAGTGCATCTAACTCTGTTGGCAAAACTTGGAACTCTCTTCCTGCTGATCTTACTCTTGAACCCTCTCTTACTCAGTTCAGAAAAAGCCTCAAGCTATACTTTAAAACTTACTGTCTATGTCCTTGTTCAAAACCTGACTAGATCCTCCTCTATAGTCTGTAATCATGTTACATTGCCTAGTCAATTTGTCAACACTGTTTTAAAAATTTATGATTATATTACCTGCTTGATTAATTGGAGCCTGTAAACTGTGTGTAACTTTTAATCATTTTGTGATTTTTACTGTATGTTCTACCTTGGAGCTTTTCTCCCCGGGCCTCCACTGAAAATGGACATGTATCCAGTCGGACTACCCCGGTCAACAAATGTAAAATAAAATAAATAAATAAATATAATCCATGTACACACATACAAAGACACATGCATGTCTCACACATACAAGCACACATATATATGTATAAATATAAAACTGTATAATTACACCTCTGCTGTCAGCAGAATCCCTGTTGTTATTTTGTTATTATTTTGTACCATAAAGACTTAATAAGTAAAAAGTAATGTTATTTTGTACCCATAATGGCTTAAAAAGTAAAAATAATAAATAAAAGGTCATGGGCATTCAGAAGCCATGTAGCTGAAACACTGGTACGTTCTTAACGGTCATTTGCATGTATCCCCTGGCCCTCCACTGTAGGAGGTCTTAAGTATTACACAGTGAAGACTCTAACTTGCCTGAGTTTTTCTTGCAGTCCTTACTGAATTGTTTGACTTTGTGACCTTTTTACATCTTTGGCTTGGAGATTAGTTAGGATATTTTGCAGGCATGCTAATGTTTATGGGCATCAGGCTTAGTTTTAAGCTCTCTGTTTCTAAAATATAGCCAAACAATCCACTTATGCAGTATTGATGAGATCAGAAAAAATGCTATATCATGGGGTCATTACTGCTAGTGGTGTTTGGTTTTGTTGGCCTAAAAGTACCAATAAAGACTTAAACAATCATGAACTTTCAAGCTTGTCCATGTTTATGGGTATAAGGCTTGATTTTAAGATTGGTGTTTCTATAGTAGAGGCAAATAATTAATTTATGCTGTGCTGATGAGCTCAAAAAAAAGCTGAAAATGGTATAAATACAGCTAATTAGGTTTGGCTTTATTGGCCTGAATGTTCCCATAAAGACTTAAGAAGTAAAACATCATAGGTTGCTCCAGTGGGGTAGAGATGAAGCCCTGACTATGTATGACCCACGTAACCTGGGTTCAATTAGCAGTTCAGATAACTGATGCAGCACAGATATGTGGACATGCCTGTCCTGGGAGAGAGAGAGAGAGCACAGTTTGATGATTCTTCATAAGGGGAGATGTGATCCAAAGTGGGGAGTTGCCCTTGGATGGAGATAACGAGTGTTGGGGATGGGGGAAGGGAACTCGGTGGAGCATGTAAAATAACCTTTCCCAGACAGAATCACAGATGGCCAAGCCCCTAGGATACCATTAGGATCCATGACCAGCCCAAGTAATACTGGAGTAGTCCAGGGGTGATAGGAGGATGGCTGGTACACTCAGTGGAGAAGTCGGGCACTGGGGTCTGGGCTGGTAGGATGAGGTCTAAAGGGACCAAAAAACAAGTAAAAAAACATGGGCTTCACAAACCATTTAGAGGAAGCACTGGTATTTCTTTAGGAGGTCATTTGCATATATTCCATGGGCTCCACTACTCCTGGACATGTATAATATACCCATTTTGTAACCCAGCTGCGTCAATGATTATTTTGTATGAATCATGAAAACCTACTGCTTTAACATACAGCCAGCCCCCAAAGCAAGACAACCACGCCATGAGTGACTTCCTGACTTATGACTCTAAAGAATGTGAAAGGAACGGTGAAGTAAGTAATGATTATGTAAGTAATGACTTTCAAATTGTTTTTCATAAACACAAACACTGCTCCTAATAACAAAAAAACAAGTCGTGTAGTAATCTGCTGGAAGCATGGATACAGGTAAATTAAAAAATATATGTATTGTTTATTATCCAGAAAACAGTTAACCCTGCTGTATCAATGATTATTTTGTAGGAATCGTGTAACTTCCTTCTGCTTTAATACACAGCTGCCACCAAAACAAGACAACCACTCTTTGTCCAAATTCCTGGCATATGGTTCTGAATGAATTTCAACTTGTTTTTCACAGACACAAATGCCACTCCTAATAACCAAAAAAAAAAGTATATAAAGATCTACTGGAACCATTCTTCTTCTTTCGACTTTTCCCGGTCAGGGGTCACCACAGCGGATCACCTGTTTCCATTTCTTCCTGTCCTCTGCATCTTGCTCTGTCACACCAATCACCTGCATGTCCTCTCTAACCACATCCATAAACCTTATCTTCGGCCTTCCTCTTTTCCTCTTACCTGGCAGCTTCATCCTTAGCATCCTTTTCCCAATATACTCAGCATCCCTCCTCAGCACATGTCCAAACCAACACAATCTCACCTCTCTGGCTTTGTCTCCAAACTGTCCAACCTGGGCTGACCCTCTAATATACTTATTCCTAATCCTGTCTATCCTCGTCACGCCCAATGCAAATCTTAACATTTTTAACTCTGCCACATCCAGCTCTGACTCCTGCCTTTTTGTCTATGCCACTGTCTCCAACCCATCCGCTGGAACCCTTGATAGTGGTAAATTAAAAATATGTTTATTGTTTATTGTCCAAAAACCTGCTAATAAGCTTTCATCCACATTAACTTATTATGGCTTCATCAGAACACTTTATAAAACAAAACAAATTGCCTTATATAGTGTCAGCTAAACAAATTATGTTTAAAATACTTCTGTTAGTGAATTTTGTTCTGTTCAAGATATTTTAATAAGATTTCATTATTTTCCAACAATTTTTTGATCCTGCTTTAGCATTTCTGATGAATGGCTATTTTAAAGTACTGTCTTTTTAAATATAAATTTTGATATTTACATGGCACTATATAAGGAAGTGGGCATTGTTTTATAAAGTGTTGTAATGAAATTCTAATACATTAATATGGATGAAAGCTTTTGGCTCAACATTTTCTTGTATTTATTAACTGTTTTTTTAGACAATAAATTCATTTTAATTTACCGAGCACCTTCTGTGCGGAGTCTGCATGTCCTCCCCGTGGCCGAGTGAATTTAAAACATGCAGGTAGGTGTGAGCATGTGTGGATGTGCCTTCTTTGAAGGTTGGGCACCGGGCTGACAACTTGACACCGTAAAAATTCACTGCCAATCATTAGCGGACCGGAGTTCTGCTGTGGCAACCCCTAACTGGGAAAAGCCAAAAGATAGTTTAACTGGGAAAGTTTGACTTGGAACAAAGCCAATTTTCAGCAGAGGCCCAGGGAGAAATGCTCTAGATGCATGTCTTTTAGCATGGGAGGAAACTGGAGCACCCCAAGAAAACCCACACAAACACAGGGAGGACATGCAGACTCCACACAGAAGGCACCCCAGATGAGAATTGAAATGGAGAACCTCTTGTTGTGAGAAGACATTGCTAGCAATGCACCACTGTGCCATTATCTACGGTGTCTGCCAATCTCTACACATTAGTTGTTTTTTGATTATATGCAATTTTGGGTGTTTAACACCTTTACGTTTTAGTTACAAACACTGCTCCTGGACAAGTCAGATCATAGAAATGCTCTGTTTCCACAGTTATCCTGCCTCCCTACCTGCTCCTCAAAGAGAGAGTAACCATCTGATGTTAGGTTGTGGTGAAAGTGAAAGAACAAATGATCATAGCAATGTATTTCAGCTTGTAGATTTCAAGTATTATACACTGTCTATACTCCCCACCAAGTCACAACAATGATCCTTTGCTTTAATTCACAGACTACCTCTAATACAGAAAGCAACTTTTGGTGATCACTTGTAATGTGTAATCACCAAAGTTGGTTCAAAAATGGACACAGTCATGTTCTGCAACTTGCATCTATAGGTCACATCACCCCTGCCCAATTCTTATTGAAAATAGGAAACCTTGTATTTTGAGCAGTGTTTACTGTTATCACTGCCTACTGAGCTTTAATTTTTCTTCCAAAAAATGAAACAAAACAGATACCTGCAAAAAAAACATCCTTAAAGGTCGGGATGTCTGCTGCTTTGGGT
>NC_056725.1:201711174-201996174 GCF_019279795.1 Protopterus annectens | reverse complement strand
AATCTGGCTTATTGTAACAGTTTTTTAGTAGCGTAGGCCAAACATTTATTTTAGGTTTATGTTAGGTATACCAAGGGAACAATCCATGTAAGATTATCATTAAAACTAGGAAAGAGCATGAATTTATATTTATTCAGAGGTGCATCGATCCCCAATGTATAACTAGACAAAAATACCTGGAGGATGGCATTTTATTGTTTTTGATTGTGTATATTGTGGGACATGAGCTTAAGAGTAAATATTTTTTTTCTGGCTGACTGGAACGGGTTCTTCAGGTGGAACAGGAGAGAAAAAAAGTGATATTTGCCAGTTGAAGAAAAGAATTGTGACTGGTAAGGAGGAAAAATAATACAGCTCAGTTTCCCTTGTTACCAGTATATTGGTGACTAGTCAGATGGATGCACACATTAGAAATAAGAGTGTAAGCAGCTGCATGAAATGGGTAATAGTATGCACTAATGATGCATAACATTCAACAGTTGCTATAAAAATGCAGATATTTTACTCACTGTGTGTGGGGGAACTAAACAAGAAGGGTATTTTTAGTGAAACAGCTTCATCTTCATATTATCTGGAGCTTTATATAGGAAAATATTAAGGAGAGAGAATTCTGAAGACTGGCAAAATAATATTTTCATCCTTTATGTTCACTTAAAAAGAAATGTTAACTTCTGTCATTTTTACTCCGAAAAGTGTAGTGGCAATTAATGGTTATTTTTCAGACAATCAGTATGAAATGTGGGGGAAAACGAAGTAAAATAAATCACTGAGATTATAGATAGTTGTGTGTATTAGACAAAGATAAAACATTTTATTTCTTAAATTCAAATTAGCAGATTTGTTTCTGCTATGAAAGAGGTATGTCTTGACAAATGTACTATGCAACACATTAGGTTTTATCTACATGAAGGAGGTAATGGTTACAATTCACAGAAATATACTCTCATTAAGATACTACAACAGTGTTTTCCCTCCTTAGTTGAATGTTAGCTGCACTGCTCTCCTCAGTGTGAGGAGTTCAAGTACAGCACATCTGAGGTACATTGCGCTGCTTTTACCTGTCTTCTGCCAAACTATCTGAACTGGCCTTGACTCCTGTTTTGTTTTTCTGACATTGTGTCTCCAGGAAGCCCTCCAAATCATCTGAACTAGCCTTCGCTCCTGTTTTCTACTGCTAGCACTGCTCTGCAAGTGACCTCTTTCATGATTAGCCAACTTTTCAGCCATGCTTAGCTTCCCAGTATTGTGACTTCACTTATTTAATTATAAAGTGCCACATGGGTAGAATGTGGGACATCTGATAACTAGCAGCTTTCTACAGTGAGAACAGTACAGTGTTGCCAGTAAAGACTTCATCCAAATCACATTTGACTGTCATACTAAAATGTCAGTGTCAGTGGCGCAACAGGTAGTACACTCACCTTTGGTGCAGAAGGTTCTATTCCCATACCAGGTAGATCAACTGCTGACACTGCAGTGCAGCATAAGGGGAGTGTTGCACTCCTGAGTGTGCTGTCCTTTGGATGAGACATTAAAACTGAGGCCCCATCTGTCTGATCTGGTGATAGCTCAGGTGGATGTAAAAGATCCCATGGCAGCAATCGAAAAGAGTTGGGAAAGTTTCCTGATGCCATGGCCAAATTTTCTCTTAATAGTGCAAATATCACCTCAGGCCTCCCCTGAAATGAGGCTACTAGCATAGTGGGACTTAGCAAAGGATAAATAAATAAATGTGCATAACTATTTCTATGAATAAGCAGAGTGGAAGGTGCATTACTTTTTGGTTACCTCACAGCTGGTTCTTACTATTGAAGCACTGCAGCAGTTATAATTCTTCACTTCTAGCTGTTGGGCTACTGTCTACGCTGCTGTGATTTTATTTTTTGCTTTTCTTTATGCTTTCATTATTATGTGTCACTATGATAATGTTCATGTTTCTCCACAGCTAACTGCTGTCAATGGCATTATTTTGTTAGCTTGGAAAATCTAGGCCAGCATGTATTGTTACTTGGAAAGTTTTATCTCCTAGCACACCTTGTTACTCTGAAAGTGTTATCTCCTTGCACATCTTGTTACTCTGTTACCCTTAAATTTGAATTAACAGATCTGTTTCTGCTACGAAAGTGGTATGTTTTAACAGATGTCCTATGAAAGTTTTATCTGTCGCATTGCATAGTTATTAAATTATTACTTGAGTAACAAACCAGACTTTCTGTGTTTCAGATTTTGAAGGCAGTTGAAACTACTATGACAGGAAAATTAAACAATCAGAAATCACAACTGATCATACAAAATGAAGATCGGTACCGTTATTGCTATGCCTCTTCAGATTTGAATATAATTATTTAGCATGCAAGTGCTTTGAGTCTATGTTGTAGCAGAAGGTTGAGAAGGTCTTTACTTCCTATGAAAACCCTATGTGGAGGTTTTCTTTTTTCCAGCTGATAGTGATTTCAACTTGTGATTTCTTAATATTCACAAATGTATCCATGGAGTCTTAAAATATAAATAGTTGTTAATATGTAGCTACTATTTTCTTCATATGGTCTTTTCTTACTTCTTCAGGTTGGCTAAATCTACACTGACCCTGATTCCTCTGCTAGGAATACATGTGGTGGTATTTGCACTTGTCACAGAGGAGCATGCCCGAGGGACACTTCGATATGTCAAGCTGTTCTTTGATCTTTTTCTCAATTCATTTCAGGTAAATAAAAAAATGCAGTTATGCATGATGTACTATTAATATTTTTTAATGTTTCATGTGTGCTACACAGATTTCTGTTCAGACTTGTAAATGCAACCTCCATCCTTTATTCTAGGTAACAAAATTAGTTTCAATGACTTGTGTCTTTCAGGCTTCTCTAAGACTCTACAACACTGAATAACTGAGCTCATTACATGCCAGAGGGTTTTGATATAATTTCCTAGTGGAATCTCAGGCTGTGGCTACAGTAAATGAGTCATTGTCCACAGTTAACTATGTCTAAAATTGTTATAACCCATACAATTATACATTTGTTGACTGTATTAGTAGATAAATAGCAAGCAGTCAACAATTAGCCTCTTGACAGAAAAACAGCCAATATACAACTACTGATACTATAAAGACCCATTTTGAAACACATGTTCAACCCAGAGAAATACATGTACACTGTTTTGAATATATGACCCTCCCATACACAAAAAATAAACAGGGGCATTTTTTTGTAAAAAAAGAGCATTTTATTTGGCTTAAATAATATGGAGCTCAGAGTTTGCTATAGAAAACAGCAAAGGAGGGCACAACCATCAACATTACATGATATATGGAAAACAACAGTTGCCCGATGCCTAAAACACTGATTGTGATTACATTTCAGATTGTGATCTTCTGTTCAGTCATCTACATTTTGACAAAATATTTCTTCAGACCTAGTATTTGTAGCAAACAGATGCAAATATACAATACAAATTATAACAAAAAGTGATAAAATGTTGAAAAAACCCAGCTTCTTAATCCTAAAGCACCTGGTTACAAACATAACATATAGCCCCATGACTAGAAATAAGGATTCAAAAGCTCTGAGGTACATTTGGGGCTATCCTGAAGATTCCTTTCACTGCTGAGCAGGAAAATGCAATTGCTTGTTGCAGGAATTTTGTCATCCATGAAAGTTCAATCCTTCTTATTAGAGTAGGTTGTACTTAAGTATTTAGTCAGTTGTGACTGCATGAGCTAATGACTGGTCTTGTGAATTCAGGAAATAAAGCGCATCCTTTATGGCCTTTTAAATTAAGCATAAATCTCATTTGTATACAGTGTTCATTGATGACACATTATAAAAGTGATCTATGCATAAAATTTAGAATCCTAGTTGAAAGGGTTGATTGTAAGTTTGACAGTTTAAACTGCTCTGCCTGTGTGCATAGTTGCAAAGCTCTGTGGCAGTCTGCATCAATTATGTTATGGTTCTTTATTAGAAAAATACCCTTGAGTGCATTATTGCATTTGAAGAAAAAGCCTTTTTTAAGATGGCTCCCTTTGATGATTTTAATGTATAGTGTCTTGTGTCTTACATATACTATGTTAATGCTGTCCTGTCAAAATAGAAAAATATACTTATAGACATGATAGCACATAAACTGTAATGAGGAGAAAGAGCATAGTATAGCAAGTGTGTAAAGTTGATGTCATTATTTTGCAGATGTGCAAAATCAGAAAACAAATTGCAGTACAAGAGAAAAAAAATGTATAATTTCAAATACATAATTCCAGGAGTGCTATAAAAGTGAAACATAGCCATGCACCTACCCTACACAAAAATTAGAGCCCTCTCAAGGAACTGCGAAGTTGCATACATAGAAAAATAAAAACAGAAAAAGTTAAAACTTGCAGTTTAGGAAGACTGAGAAAAAGTCATCGCTAAAGCCAAATGTTGTCCTGTGGAGTATATTTGATCTTACAAAGTCACAGGGAATATCTTGAGATGCACACCAAGAAAATAAAAAGGTTTCAATATAAAAAGGAATAACCTAATAGACTGACAAAAGGATGTCTGTAGAAGTAAAGCATAATGAAATAAAATAAAGTGAGTCACATGCCACATATGTGAGTCCAGCTAAAAGACAAAAGTACCAGGTCATTATCTGGTTGCTATGAACAATTCCCTTGTAAAAAGACTGTGCCCAGCCAACAGAAATATATCCGTGAAGTAACTAAATTTAAATCAGTTTGTAAGGGTGTCTAAGAGTTCCAGTAAAGCTGAATGATCACAACAAACTGATAAGAAATATTGCATACAGGAGATTTAAGATATGGCAGAGATAGTCATTAATACAGAATATACCAGTAAAAAAGGAATATGGTACAAAAAAAAGTACCACAATATGAGATATATATAACTGTATGTACACCATACGAGAGAGCCAACTATTACTAGATTAAAATGAATAGTAAAGTAATTAATCTAGAAGTAAGCAGGTTAATAGTATAATACAGCATTAAACTCACTGATAAGGGATATATTTAAAAAAGTTAAATCTGCAGGCAAAAGTGAAGAAGTGGCAGGAAATGCGCATACAACCCATTAGCGCCACTACCATGAACAGTTGTATTAAGACAAAAGCCCAATTAAAAGAAACAGTAAGTAAACTCATGGAACAGCACAGTGGTACAGCAGATAGCATTGTCACCTCACAGCAAGAGGTTCTCTGGTTCGATTGTTGGTTGGGGTGCCTTCTGTGCAGAGTCTGAATCTCCTCCCTGTGTCTGTGTGGGTTTTCTCTGGGTGTTCTTGTTTCCTCCCACATTCCAAAGACATACACTAGGTGTACTGGATATTCAAACTGGCCATAGGTATGAGTGGAAGTGTGTTGTACAGAAGAACAGCCATGGCAGAGCTAGCCACCCAATGGTGTGAATCTTGGCTGTAGATGATTGTCACTTTTGAAGTGACACCCTAACCCCATGGGCAAAATGGGAAAGGGGTCATGGGTAGATGGATGGATGGAGTAAGAAAGTTAGATTTCATTGTAATGGAAGGGGCAGGATCCAATACTTTGACTTATCTTGTAAAAAATTAGTAACAGTGATCAAGATACTGAGTGACATAAGCAGTGATACAAATAAAAGTAATAAGACTTTACAACTTATTAAGAGAATAAATGTAATTATTTAATGGCATAAGAAAGATAATATCTTAGCATTTTAAGTTACACATTGAACCTAATATACCACCTGCAGCTCAGCAATACAGGAAAAAGTGGAATAACAACTGGATAATATAGAGAAGATTGTTGTCATAGAAATGATGACAGGGTCTGTATCTTGGGGATGATGAGCATTTATGTCTTCAAAGCCAAAGCAGCCTGGAGAAGCAATGATATGTATTGATATGAGGGTATCAGAGATGTACAAAGATGGTGTAAGAGGGAAAGAGCAAGAGAGAGATATGATTCCAGCAGTAGTTAATATCATTAATAATCTCAGTAGAGCAAAAGTGTTTGGTAAGTTGGACTTGAGATTAGAATGCCATTGATTTCCAATGCAAACAGCAGGAATACTACACATTTCTCCAAATGCAGAGAGGCCTTATGAGTTTCAAAATCCTGTTACTTAGTGTAAGTTCTGCTTCAGATGTATTCTAACACATTGTACAGCAGATCACACAAGATATAGAAGAAGCAGAGTGATGACATAATTATTTATGGAATACAACAAAATGAACACAGTGGCACACTAAGGACATTTCTTAAAGTACTGACAACACAGACAAGTCTTAAGAAAAGCAAGTGGAAATTCAGAAAAAAATCAGCTAGTGTTCTTTCATATTTTCAAGCAAGGGAATGTTAGCAGACCAAAGCAAACATCATTTTTAATATATCACCATCTACCAATGTCAAGGAAGAAAAAGCTTGATAGATATGACAAACTACATCTCAAAGTTTTTAGGGTCCTTAGTATCATGACATCACCTCTGATGGTGCTAATGAAAAATGATGCACTGATTGAATGGTCTGACAGCAACACTGTTAAAGCAAGGTGGAAAGTGGGACATAGTGATATTGTTCTAGAACATGCAGTGTGAGTGCTAGATATAGTCTGGACCTATCCTGAGTGAATAGCTGAATGATAAACAAGAGGGAATAGACTATGGCAAATGTTGAAAAAATACTCCCAAACAGAGAAGTACACAGTGGCAATAATGTTGGCTACTGGGCATGTCTGCATATGCTTGTCTGGCAAGTAGTTTGCACTAATTACATTAATCTCTGATCATAAACTGTTGGAAGCAATGTGTAACAACCTAGATGAAAACTGCCACTCAAAATAGAAATATGTCCTCTGAGATTGCTAGTCTATCAGTTTAAAGTGAAATATAAGAGAAGAAAAGCAAATACTGCTGTCTACATATCAACGCACCCTGTAGTAACAATACAGAAAGGGTAAAATATGTAAGAAATAGGCAGTTGATTATGATAGTTGTTATATTTAACTATTAAACATAAAAATAATGACAGAAAAATGGACACTGTTGCAGCTGCATGTACTTTTGGTATTGATATTTTTCTACTGCATTGCTTTGACATTTGCATTTGTTCTGCTACTAAACTGCCTTTATATTACCTGATTGTATTTATTAATATGCTGTCATCATTTGATGCTGTTCAGTTTTTTTTTATAGCATTCACTGTTGTTACACTGATTGAATTCTGTGAACTCTAAGCATAGATCTTGCTACTATACTTTATCAGCTGTTGGTACACTTTTGTGACCATTGTTATTTGCAGTGTTAATTCAATTCTGTGTTTTAGATATCTTGCCTTTGTTTAGTTTTTGGGTACATCTATTGCTTTTTCTCTAAATGAATATCTTTATTGAACTACTCTGAGTAAACACTACTCCCAAGTCTAGCTACTGCATTTATCAGCTATTTCCATTGTTGTGGGGAATTGCTGTTCTGTTGTATACCCACAGGTGAACACTAACTGTGGTGAAGATATGCAATACTGATGCCCTTCCTTAGATCACTGTTGCAGTATTTCAGATTGTTGGGTTATCTCGCAAAATAACCTGGATGCCCAGCTGGGGTACCAAAGCCAAAATCTTCCACCGAATCATATGCTTGGTGTATGATCTAAGCATATTGGCATAAGGGTACATAAGTGGACATATGAGCATAACTCCTCAGACCATCTTCATGCTACTCCAAATGCAGGGCTTTAAAAAGTTAGTCTGTTCTATGTGTGGTCATTAGTACTGTTGGCCTTCACTGGTTCAGTTAAGTGCTTTACTGGAGAGTCTTTCCTTGTTCTCAATTGTATTGCTGGTTATTGCTCTATTAGATGTCAGCTAGAAAGAAAAGTGCAATTGCTGTAGCCAGATTCCCTATAAGGATCTCCCTCCCAGGGTGTTTTCTGTCTAGTTTCACAGCACAACTAAAACACTGTTCGATCTGTCAGTCCTTTGTTATAAAGACCTTTTAGAATGGAATTTTTTTTTTAATTCCTGTTTGGAAACTCAGTGCCTTAACTGTCTCATCCAAGCAAAGTTGGCAGAACATTCTAGCAGTGATGTTCCACCCTTTCAAAAGAAAAAGTTTAAGATGCCTAGGCCTGATATCATGACTTCCCAGTCATACTCAGACATCCCCACAGAGGTCTCAGAACTCATGTTATGCTGGACACCTGATCAGTCTCCTGCTAATGCTTCTCTGCCGGTATGGCATTTGAGGATTGTATGTCTGAAGCGACTGAAAATACCAATACTGGTGAGACTGAGGAACCCTGCTTAATCATTTCTGAGGGACAGAAAGACATACCACAGATCCTCGTTAGAGAGGTAGTTCCTGGAATGCTCATCAGAGGTCAGATCCTCTGCATTTAGTTAAAGCAGATGTTGCCCCTAGAAAAAAGAAATAAAATAGCAAAAAAAATATATTCCTTTCCCCCAGACATTCAGAGAAAAGGACTGGATGGATTTTTACAAGACCTGTTTAAAGCCATAATGGCTCTCAGACAGTCATCCTTTGCTACTACTACTGTTTCTCCTTCCACTCCATAAAAGAGATGAAGAGGATTAATCAGGCTCAGATGAGTCTCTTTGGCTTATTCATCCCAAATCCATTCACCAGGTCAAGTGGCCTCAATTGATAGATTCCCTTTTGACAGGCTCCCTGTTGAAGAAACTTAATTTGGAGAAACTATTGTTAATATGATGATGCATTTTGAATGGGAATCAAAACAGATTTCTGAGGTTAAGCAGAGATGCTCTAACCTGTTGGAGGTAGGAACTCCTGCTCCTTCTCCTCCTGTTCTGTGGCTTTTCTATATGCTATTACATCCACATCAACTGCCCTAGACTCCCAGCCAGTAGCACCAAAAGCCTTGATAGATTTTACAAGATACCTGAGAATTTGAAATGTATGTATAGAATCTCTGTGACAGACCCCTCCGTGTTTTCCATGTCAAGTGACAAACCCACTAAGTTACCACCTGCTGCCAATGCTCTTCCTTCAGATAAAGACAGCAGGCAATTGACAGATTGGAGAAAATGTTTATACTTCTTCCACTCTGTCTTTTAGAGCCCTGAATTATCAGACTCATATGACTAAATACTTATAGTCTATTGTCGGTAATTTAAATAAGACTGATCCCTCCTTTGAGGATCCCACCAGTAAACAACAGGCTTTATCTTTGGTAGCTGAGGCTTCCCAGGTTGCTAGACATTACATTAAATGTAGCTATGATGCAGTAGAAACTTCCTCCAGGGCAATCAGGAGATATGCATGGTTATACTTTCAGCCTCTCCAGAGGATATTAAGGCAAAATTAATAGACTGTCCTTCAAACAAGACTTTTTGTTTGGTCTGGATGCTGCAAGTCTTTCCAAACAATTGCAGATACAAGATAAAATTATGAAAGAATGTAAGCAGATTTTTATTACTTCCATGTCCAGATGCCATAGGAACAAAGGAATTACCCTACTAAGCCCACTTCCTTCACTTGCAAGAAACTAAAGCCTTCTCATAAGACCAAGACAATGCCAAGAAAAAGATTGTAGGACAAACCAGACATGGACTTTACATCTGAGAGGCCTTCTTACCTAGACAAGTCAATCTGACTATCTTCTATCTACCTCATCACCTCTCAGTCCGTCTCTTCCCCTATCCAAAAGATTCATATTATCCCTAAGAAATTAGCAACTTAATACATCAGACAAATGGGTGCTCCCAGTCAACCAAAATGGATATAAAATCCCTTGGAAAAAAGTCCCTCATTTCATGAGCATCCCTCCTCCTTCACAAAATCAGATAGAGTTGCTTCATCCCACCATTCAGTCCTTACCAGAGTAAGGAACAATAGAATATGTGCCTCCACAGTATGTGGGAAAAGGGTTATATTCCAGGATTTTCTTTGTCCCAAGTTTCAGTTCCAAGTCTTACTGATATTTTTTTTTTCTTAGCAGCTGTTGGACTGGTTCTGCCCACTCTGTTAACCCTTCTGGCTCACTCCACACCCTACCCTATCCCCTTTCTCACCCACACCTGCACCTACACCCCCCCAGATTTATACTTAGCAGTAACTCCACCCCTCCAATCAACTTTCACCCATTCACACAATCCACTTTTGACTGTAGCCTCCACCTCAATAGCCTCCTCCCCTCTTCTCACCAATTACCACCCATAACAGTACCTTCCATACTCCAAAACCTTCCTAAATCCATTTTACAAGTATGGCATAGACTACATACTCCACTCTCCCTAATCTGTTTCTAACTTTTGCCCGTACCGTACTAATTCTTATTACCTCTCCCAAATCTACACTTCATCCCACAGCTAATACTTCTACAACTTCTCCCCTATGTAGTGACAAACCCTTAAACAGCTTCCATAATATATCACCCAGCCTACTCGAATACAATTTCATTCATTTATCAAAACTGGAAATACTGTCCTATACCACCATAAGTAAAAACATCTACCACTACCTAACAACCTATAACAAAAAAAAAAACATTGTTCCAAAACACTCCCTTAACAACCAAAACAGAGTATCCCTATGTGGTGACATCCACCCTAAACCAGGACCCTCAGGCGTAACTACACTCAACCAAACTCTATTTTCTAAAGATCTCCTCTTAGCAACCTTAAACATTTGTAGTGTCAACAAAATTACAGACTTCCATGCTTGGCTAACACAAAACATCCCTGACACCCTAGCAGTCACTGAAACCTGGCTAAAACCCAAAATCCAAGATATTGAATTAACACCCCCAGGTTATAACATACTACAGAAAGATCGAACCAACAAAAAAGGAAGTGGGTTATCCCTAATCTATGCCGACTGTCTCACAATACTACCCTTCCAAAAAACACTCCCATCATTTTCAAATGCTGAAATCATAATAGGAACCCTACAAATTAACAATTCTAAACAGCTATGCATAGTTAGTCTGTATATCCCACCAGGACAAAATATCCAAACCCTTGAGGACATCCTCACCTGGATGTCAAAAAATATCTGTAATTAAACTACTATTATGGGAGATCTAAACATCAGTTGGCAAGACTTAATAACTGACTCCCCAACAAACAGCATAAACCTCTACAAGTTCACTCAACTCATCACCACCCTACCAGAATGCTCAACAGCAATACACAAGGAGCCACCCTTGACTGGATCTTAGTTTCAGATCCACTTAAATACTGAAATCCAAAGACCATACCCAATATACTCAGCAACCACTCACCTGTTTTCACTTATAGATCCACTCCACATATATCCAAATCTCATAACTATAAAGCCATCAGAAATCTAAAACATTTTGAAAAACAAGAATTTATCAGCATTGTGAAATTCTCAGATTGGTGCCCACTAAAAACTCTCCCGTTGGATGATGCCATATACTATTGTAATAAGATATTCCTAGACACACTCAACAACCTAGCCCCTCCCCATACTAAAAGAGTAAAACCAAACCACACTCCCTGACTAACAAAGGCCACTAAACAACTCTTACAAAATAGGGACAAGGCATGGAAAGAATGGCATAAAAACAAAAATGAATGTAACCTACTTAGATACGGTTACAAAACAAAGCTAAAAAGCTAGTATGTACTGACAAGAGAAACTATTTCTGTAACCAACTGAGTAACCATAGAAACAACAAAAACAATTTTGGAAAATCATCACTAATCTCCTTACTCCTGGCAACAAATAAAACCCATCAGCAGGCCCAGGAAAAACACCATCACAAATAGCCACTATGCTCAACTCACATTTTATAAATAGCATACACAAATTAATAACAGACTGCTCTACCTCTACCCTCACCTTATCAAATTCCTTCCCCCCTCCTCCTCTACCCCAGAAAAGCAGTCCTCATTTAGAAAGATCCTCTCCTCCCCTCATAGACAATTCTTCTCCCCTTCACCAAAGCAGTATTACACCATTTAGCCTCCTCTCACTACAAGCAATACCAACCACAGAAATTCAGAGACTCCTCAGAAAATTAAAATCATGCTTTCTCGCCTCTGATGACCTCCCACCAGAATACTTAAAACTCACTGCTGAAGCCATAGGCCCTGGTAGCATTCTCATTAACTGCTCAATTACAGAATCCTATGTCCCCATCTTCTAGAAAAAATCCATCATCACACACCAATTTTGGGAAGTACCCATAGGCTTCCGGATAACATCAGCCTGGTTGAAGAGCCACCATTAGTACATGGGGCAGTTTCCCCAATGCTTCATAAACAAGAATCTAAGCTTAGTTTTGTGACAACATTTAATAACCAAAGTAAAACCATTGTTAACATAATCAACAAGAATTGGGAACTTTTTAAAACTAACCAGACTGTATTTGATTTTCTAGGACACAAACCACATGTAATTTTCAAAAGAGGCAGGAATTTGAAAAATGTACTGGAGAGTCAGCATCGACCAACTCCCAGAATGTCAGGGATGTTTAAATGTGAGAGTTGCAGTTATTGTAAATTTATGGATTGTGTTAACCAGTTTACAATTAATGGTAATACCTATAGGTTAAAATCCAGATTTAATTGTAATAGTAAGTTTGTGGTGTACCTAGCTAGGTGCTCTGTTTGTTTTGCATACTACGTTGGTAAAACCGAACGTAGACTTAGAGATAGGGTATATGAGCACCAGTATGCCATTACTCACAATAAATTGGAGAATGCTCTTGCTAAGCACATAGATTTAAATCCTTCTCACAAATTTAAATACTTTGTCATTAGTAATTTAGTTTTAGATTCACGGGGGGGGGGGGGGGTCCTGCCTCTTTTAAGCTTGAAGAATTGGAGCTTCTATGGCAAATCAAGTTAGACTCATTCAAGCACCCTGGCTTGAATGAGTCATGTTCAATTGCATGCATATTGAAGCTTAAAAACCTTTTAAGATAAAATCTATGAAGTTCATTTATGAGGACTATTGTTCAATTTTAGATATTTTTTTTGAACTTTAAGGTTGTTCAATACAAGTCTTGTTTATATGTACATGTTAGGTATCAATTCATTTGTCCGTGTCATATGTTGTTGTTGATTTTATATGGAAGTGTTTACCTTAGAGATACTTTTTCTTTAAGAAAAATTATGTAAATTTTTTTCCCGCACTTTTCAATTTAAATTGCCTGCAGCTGTTGTTGTTTTTACTTCTGAAGAAGTTTGTTCTTAGAACAAACGAAAAGCGCTTAAAGGATTTACAGTGTGGTGTCTGCTGTGCCCTTTACTGGTTTATTAAAACCTTTTTCAGTTTGTGGTTGCCGTTTGTCAAGTTGTTTGTGTTTATCCAGTTTGTCGTGCCTTTGGTTCATTATATTTACCAACAACCTTCACACTTCTCCTCTTATCTCTATTATCCAGTATGCATCATCCTCTCCTCAAATAACCTACAACACCTTCAACAAATAACCCAAGATACCTTCACCCTTCACCACAATTGAAGCCTGGTTAACCAAATCGCAACTACTCCATAATGCCAGAAAAACAAAGCTTCTACTCTTCACAGCAAAACCCTGTCACCTGACTCTCACTTTCGTATTTTTTCCCAAAGCAACACAAAAATTGAAATTGTATCCCAATCTAAACTATTAGGTATTACCATTGACAATAAACTTACATTTGTACACCATATTGAAAATGCCATTATAAAAGCCCACTGAAAATTAGGAGCCCCATACAAACATAAGGTCCTGATGGAGAGATGAAAGGTCAGCAAGCAAAGAAGTATAGTAGGGTCCTGATGGAGAGATGAAAAGTCAGCAAGCAAAGGAGCGTAGTAGTACTAAAATTGAATTCATCCTCAAGTCTTGGTGAGTACCTTCGCAAGGTGGACCCTGTTTTTTCACAAAATCTCACCAAGGTGACACTGATATATTTATATAGCATATATCATGGATAGAAGTAAATCAAAAATAAAAAAGGTAGCTGGGTGCACAAGACCCAGGATAATAATGTGCCCAATCCTGGTGGTAGGCGCACTGGTGCCAGGACTGGAAAAAAAATGACAGTGTAGAATCCTCAAAATATGGAAACAATCCTACAATGGGGCCAGGCCAGGCTCAGGGGGAGGATGCCCCCCCCTGTTATAGAAGGAAGTAGTAGTCCACAAAAAGACAAAAACTGATTGGCCAAAGAAGAGCCATAAAGACGACAGAGTGGACTATTGAGGATAAGAAAGAAATGATGTATTGTTACTATTATGTAAAAATCCCAGAATTTCCAGACATAAGATATACAAAACAATTAAGAGAGAAATTAGAGGAAAGAAAAATACTTCCACAGGAAAAACTGTCACAAGCTTCAAATAAAAAATTGCTTTCATTAATACAACAGATGTTTGAAAAACAGTATATAGATCAAGAAACTTTGATCTCTTTGGAAAAAGAAGCCTCTAAGAAGTGAGATAATATAAACAACAAAACTTAGAGATATTTGAAAAATATAAAAAAATATATGGACATGGGAAAGAAAGAGAGATTTGATATGGTGCAATATTTATGCAAAGGAGAAAGTCAAGTTAACTAATATGGAGAAGGCAGCCTCAAAGATATTCGAAGAAAAATGCAGGCAAAGGAATTCAGATATGGAAAATTTCACAATAAAAAGACTAAGAGCACAAAGATTTAATGTAGAAAAGATGATTAGTAAAGTAGAAGTTAAAGAAATAAAACTGAAATTATGGAGTGCCTGTGAAGTGAAGGATTTAATGTAGAAGGTCTAAAACAGACTATATCACAGCATGATGGAGTGAGTCCCCAGAATAAGGAAAAGCAAGAGGATCAGGAGACATGTGAAGAAGAAATATGGACAGGGGAAAGGAAAAGAGATTTAATATAGTGTAATATTAATGCAAAGGAGAAAGCAAAACTAATACAAAAGGAGCAGCACCAAAGATATTTGAAGAAAAATATAAGCAAAGGAATCATGATATGGAAAACTTTACAATACAAAAAATGAGAAGACTAAGAGGAAAAGAAGAAAAAGAGATTGGTAATGGAGAAGTCAAAGAAATAGAAACTGTGGTAATGGAACAGCTGCAAAGAGAAGGATTCAGTGCAGAAAATCAAATGCAGAAAGCACCACAACAGGACAGAGCAATGGATATCCAAATTAAGGGGAAACCAATGGAACAGGAAGCAACAGGTCAGGTGCCATATCAAGATATTTTGGAGCCTTCCACATGAAATCAGTATGAAAGTTCACTTGAAGCTAGACAGGAAGGAAAAGAACAGGAAACTGTGGAAACTGATGCAGTCAATGTTGAGGAGTGATAGGCCAGTAAGTTTCCATATGACAAAACAACAGATGACACAGGATGAAATTGAAGAGAATGTGCCACAAGAAGATGCTATAGAACTTTCTATAGAATGCCTGCTGGAAATGGAAAACAAGGGTTGTGCCCTCAGTATGGAAGAAAATGAGTTAAGAGAAAAGTTGTTTGATTTAATAGACAAAGACAGATATATCAAGATCAATGAGAGAAATAGACTGCAGAAGGTTAATAAAACCTCAAAAGTCAGAAGCTTGATAAAACAAATGAACACAGTAATTAGGACTGTCCATAGAGATCCATGCGATATAACAGAAGTAAACAGGATACATTACTGTGCTGCTAAATTAATAACTAATAAAATTCTACCACAGGAATATAGGGTAGCAAGGGAAAAGGGGGGGGAGCGAAAGCGAATACCATCATAGAAATATCGAATAGAGAAAACTATAAAGCAGCTAAGACAAGAAGTGTAATTGTTAGAAGATTATAGAAGAAGGAACAGATTAAAAAAAATATTAAGAAAGATAGATGTGATAAAAGCAGTGTGCAGTATTAGAACAGACCAGGATCTATTATGCGCTATTGGAGATATCAAACTAAAAATTTCAAAACAGGCGGAAAGACTCAGAAGATACAAAGATAAATATAAGGGAAAAGCACAAAATAAGCAATTTACTGATGACCCAAAAATGTTTTATGGAGAATTGGGAAATAAGGTAAAAGGAATTGATAGACCGCCGAAAAAAGAGGAAGTAGATACATTTTGGAGAAGTATCTATGAAGATCCTGTAGAACATAACAAAGATGCTAAATGGATAGAAAAAGTAAAAGAAAGAATAAGAAGTTTAAAGGTGCAGAATATGAAATGGGATGAAATAACAGCCAGAGAGATTGAAACAAAGTTGAGAAAAGCCTCTAACTGGAAAACCCCAGGCCCAGATGCAGTACCTAACTTTTGGCTTAAAGTATTAACATCTTTACAGGAGGATCTAGCCATGAGTAAGAATTATTTATATGCACACCCCGAACAGACACCGCACTGGTTAACAACAGGAAAAACAATGCTCTTACTTAAGAGTGAACCTGGAAGCTACCCTAAAAATTATAGACCAATAACTTGTCTTCTGACAACGTATAAACTATACACAGGGGTTGACGCCAACAGAGTTTATAGTCATTTAGAAGAAAACTCAATTATGACAGTAGAACAAAAGGGCAGTAAAAGAAAGTCATATGGAACAAAGGATCATTTATTGTTAAATACAGTTATAGTGGAGAACTTTAAGAAAGGGAAGAATCTAAGTATGGCATGGATTGACTATAAAAAAGAATTTGAAAGTATCCCACATTCATGGATAAAAGAGTGCTTAAAAATGTATAAGGTACATCCTACACTGATTGATTTCATTACAGTAACCATGAAACAGTGGCAGATGACTTTGCAGTTAAGCCATGATAAAGGACAGATTATTATCCCAGGGATAAAAATCCAAAGGGGGATATTCCAGGGTGACTCCATGTCACCGTTGCTATTTAGCCTTGCCATTAATCCATTAAGCTGTTTACTTAACAGCTTAGGTCATGGCTATAATTTTGCTTCTAGAAAACAACAAAGTCTAATGACTTCTCATCTTCTCTTTGTTGATGATTTAAAATTGTATAGCTCATCAGATGAGGAACTAAAAGCACAGCTGCAGGTTGTCAAAACTTTTTCAGATGATATTGGAATGTCATTTGGTCTTGATAAATGTGCAAAAGCAACCTTTAAAAAAGGAAAATTGCAGCACCGGGAAAACATCTGTTTGGGACAAGAATGTGATATAAAAGAACTTGAGCGAGAGGGGGTGTATAAATACTTGGGAATTGATGAAGGATCAGCAATAAAACATGAACAAATGTGAATAAAGCTTAGTAAGGAGTACTTTAGAAGACTTAAATTAATCCTGAAAACAGCATTGTCACCTAGGAATAAGATCCAAGCTATAAATCAATTTGCTCTTCCTGTCCTAATTTATAGTCTTGGAGTGATTGGCTGGCCCCAAAAAGTGTTGAATAGATTGGATATTAAAACAAGAAGGATGCTTCATGCTCACCAAATAATTTATAAAAATCAGTGTATACCAAGATTATATATTCCCCATTCTGAAGGAGGGATGGGCCTCCTTGAAATTGATTACATGTATAGATCTGCAATCGTGGGACTCCACACACATCTACTGACCTCACAAGATCCAAATGTGGTGAAAGTTTTGAAACATGAGGAGAATAAATCTAAGATGACATCTCTGCTTGATTTAGCAGAAGCATATCGACGTCAAGCAGGAATGGAAATCAAACCAGAAGAAGATAAAAACCAGGCAGCAACTGAATGTGCTAAAAAACAAAAGAAAGAATATAAGGTGAAGGACCAGATGAGAAGGCATGAAATGTGGAAAAAACATAAATATAGTTGCAAGTATAGAAAACTTCTGGAAGAGCCTCATGTTGATCAAGAATGAATGCAGGAATGGTTAAGGAGAGGTGAATTTACATCAAGAAATGAAAGGTTAATATTGGCAGCCCAAGATAGTGGGCTACATACACACTCGTTTACTAAGTCCATTGAACATGTGGGAGAAACAGACATATGTAGGTTTTGTGGTACCGAATTGGAAACAGTCACGCACCTTATTGCTGGTTGTGACTCTCTAATGGCAGAAGGGCTATATACTGAAAGGCATAATAATGTGGCGAGATTGTTACACAGGAGATTGTGCAAACATTATGGTGTCAAAGTGGCTGAAAAACACTGGAAACATGAGCCACAGAGAATCATAGAAAATGATGAAGTTTACATCACATGGGATTACCCAGTACCAACAGTCCAAAAGATAGATGCTAGAAAACTGGATATAGGGGTCCAAGAAAAGAAGACAAAAGTAACATTGATCATTGACATCCCCACATCTAGTGACTACAGTGTCTTGCATAGAGAGAGACACGAAGTCATAAAATACCTCAATCTGCAGGCAGAATCGAGAGCCATGCGGAAGAAAAATACCCAGAAAGTTCCAATAGAAGTAGGAGCAACTGGTCTTATAAAAAAGAATTTACAATCATATTTAGATATGTTACCAATTCATGTAACACCGCACGAATTGCAGAAGGAGTCATTACTGGGCACATTGCGAGTGCTGCGAAGAGCACTTTTGGCTAACATCAAAGAGTGAAACAATACTAATTTCATGAACTTTAATCATACTTTGACTTAGGAAAGGGGGTCCATTCCCGTCATGATATTAGAAACCCAAAAGACTTGGAGAAATTAAAAAAACATAAACATTTTATGGACAGCACCACCAAAAAAAGCTCTTGCCAACACACCCCTCCCTATTATATGATGCCCCTATTTTCACTAACCTGCACTCTTCTCTACAAAATAAGCTCCAGTCCTGCTACCACAAAATTGCCAAATTTTCCACAGGTAGCTCATGCTGCTCACATCACTGCCAAGCCTTAAAAGAATTAAACTGGCTCCAATTTTTGCATCACCTTAACCTCATTCAACTGTCCATAGCACATAAATCTGTCTATAATCTAAACAACTGCCATGCCCTTAACATTTTAATACCCTCTAGCCCCACCAGAACCCTTCGCTCTGAAAATAAACAACTCATAACTGTTCGTGTACCAAGCAAAAGGGGCGGACACTGCCTTTATTCATAGACTGTTGCTAAGCTATAGAACTCACATCCATTAGCTGCTTCAAAAATTTTAAACTCACCCTAAATAATTACCTACTAAATACTAAAATCTGCCCCTGCATTTGTCCAGGTAGAGAAACATCCTACTCTCCTTGAGCCTTCCTCTAGCTTATCCCAATCTTTACCCATCAAAACCAGTAGGAAACTATTTTTGATCTATACGTTACTTTAAACAATTATGTTCTTACTAAAAATCTCACTAACCTTAATTATCATTCTAACCCCTCCCCCTTTAAAACTACCCCACTAGTGATTTTTCTTTCCCTTTATTAATTATCTAAACGTAACACTACCCCTAGTGATCATTTCCTTTCCTAACTTTCAATCTATTTGAATATTTACAAAAAGCAAATGTGTGTGTGTGTGTGTGTGTGTGTGTGTGTGTGTGTGTGTGTGTGTGTGTGTGTGTGTGTGTGTGTGTGTGTGTGTGCGTGTGTGTGTCTGTGTGTGTGTGTGTGCGTGCGTGTGTGTGTGTGTGTGTGCGCGTGCGTGTGTGCATGTGTGTGTGTGTGTGTGTGTGTGTGTGTGTGTGTGTGCGCGTGTGCGTGCATGTGTGTGTGTGTGTGTGTGTGTGTGTGTGTGTGTGTGTGTGCGTGTGCGTGCGTGCATGTGTGTGTGTGTGTGTGTGTGTGTGTGTGTGTGTGTGTGTGTGTGTGTGTGTGTGTGTGTGTGTGTGTGTGCGCGCGCGTGTAATATATTTATCTTGTAAATTACTCTGTTTTTCTCTCTGATGTTGTAACTTCCCACAATTTATTAGTCTTTCTCAATTTGTTATATTCTACTTTATTATACTGTAATTTCTGTAAATTCAGTAACTTTTTGTAAACTACTGTATAATCCTAATGTGTTTGTAATGCTTTTCTCCCCAGGCCTCTGCTGAAAATGGGCTCCTGTCCCAGTCAGACTTTCCCAGTCAACAAATGTCAATAAATAAATAAATAATTTAGAAAAAGACAAGAGACTGGTGACCAATTCTGTGTCTCTCCACCCTGAACATCTTTCTCCTTGTTCTATTTTTCAGGATGTTCTATCTACAAATGCTGGCTCCATTCATTCTTCCTCAAGCCTTCCTGATGTCTTTGGACCTAAAGGATGCCTATCTACACATTAATGTTCACCCTACTTACAGGAATTTTATGAGGTTTTTATACCAGCTCATCACACGTTCAGTTCTCTGCTTTGCCTTTTGATCTACATACAAAGTGCCTTGCCCCAGTAACAGCTTACTGCAGGACTTAGGGAATCCAAATGTTCCCTTATTTGACTGACCTATTAATACAGGCTCCTCAGCAGATATTCTAGAATCATCTCATATTCACTATAGCTTTTCTGCAGGCCCGGTTTTCACAATCAGTTTGAAAAAGGCAGCAATGATACCAACTCAAGGCCTAGTTTTCCTGGGGTGCAGACTAAACGTGAAACTCATGCAGGCCATCCTTCCTCTAGACAAAGTGCAGAGCCTAACAAGGTCCTTCCATTCTCTTCTTCCCCTTCAGTCTTGTATGACAAGGGAGAGACTCCAAGCACTGGAATTCATTGCAACAACCATCACCATGGTCTCCTTTGTCAGACTCATATGAAGAACACCCAGAGATATCTGATCACAACATTCTCATCTCCTGGATGCACATGTCCCTCTTCTGCCTTGCCTAAGGAAGGAACTGCTGTGATGGAAAAACAAGTCAAACTAAATACAGGCCTTCAAGCAACAGTCACTACTACAGGAGCTGCACATTGATGCATTAGTTGAGGCATGGATGGGCAATCAGAAATTTCAGAGTCAATGACCTAAGGTCAGAGCATGTCAGTCTAAAAGAGATGAGGGCTCTAATTCAAGTCCTGCAGTTTTTCCCAATCCTGGAAACCAGGTCCTTCAAGCATTTTTCATTCCCTCACATGAAAATAACCTAGCAGACATTATAAGCAGATCAAGGGAAGATCCCATGAATGAATGCTGAACAGGAGGAGCTTCCTAGACATAGTCCACAAATGAGATTGTCTCAAATAGATCTTTTTGCCTCCATCAACAACAAACTACTTCCACTCTTGCACCAGGACTTACTGTCCTCAACCATGGAAATGGATGCAGTGTCCTTCCCTTGAAGAGGAATATTCTTGTATGCGTTCATTCCATTTCCTCTTCTTCTTCTTCTTTTTCCCAAGGTCTTATTGGCAATCTAAAGTGAATTCTCAAAAATCTTACTGGTGACTCCATATTGGCCAAGGTAGCATTGGTTCCCCCTTCTCTTCCACGTAGACATAACCAGAAGCTTCCCTCCACAGTAAACTTGTTCACACAGCAGAAGGGCTCACTACTTCATCCCAACATGTCATCCCTCAGCTTGACATTATGGATGATAGGATTCTGATCCTGTTTGCCCACCAATTTTCTGAGGATGTGCTTAAGTTTCTCCAAAGTCAGAAAAATCCACTACCAGAAAATCTTACATAGTAAAATGGAAAATATTTACTGTATCATATCGGCCTAATATCAGGACCATTTCAGACTAATACTGCAGTGGTTCTTTCTAATTTGTGTCAGCACTTGTACTCTAGCCTAACATACTCTTATATTAAAACACACACTTGCCATATTTGCATGTCTACATCTAGACCTGCTGCTGCTGCTGCTAGCCAGACTACAGGTAAAACAGCTTTTAAAAGGTGTATTCTATCTGAAATCTCCTAGAACCTCAATTTGGTACCAGAAAAAACTCACATTCCTTCCTTTTGAACCAGCAACATCTGCCTTCCTCAAATTTAGTACTTGGAAAACTATTCTAGTAACTCTCACCTCTGCCAGACAAGTCTCCAAACTACAGGCCCTTAAGCAAGCTTTTCCTTCCTTATTTTTTCTTAAGGCACGGAGTGAGCTTGGAGTGAAATGGAAAAGTGAAATGGAAACAGAACTCAGACTCCTCCCACAGTGCCGAGTACATAGTGATATTTCACCTCATAAAGAAGTAGTGCTACTTCCAACTCAAACTCCACCAGCAGCAAACACATGCTCCTACAAGCATGTGGACACACACACACACACACACACACACACACACACACACACATGTATACTGATTCGCTTCATAACACTGAAAGCTCAAAACACTGAAAATGAGAAAACTTCATAATATAAAAGACCAAAACACTGAAACTTCAAAACACTGAAAACGCATATCATACATATACTGAGTTTAAACAACATAAATCATAGCCCTTACCACCAAGTGTAAGCAGGGGGGCAAACCCCCCTGCACCCCCCATGTGGGGGAGCTGCACCCCCACACCCCCTGCTACTTAAATATATCAACTCCAAGATTGCATTTAGTGTAGTGATGTGCAAAAGAAGACCCATCCCTGAAGAACTTCATTGTGAACTCTTATGTATTTAGTAACTGTTACACATTTGGGAAGCCTGACTTTGTGAACTGTGAAAGAAGTGTGGTGCTGCTTTAAATCACTGCGAAAATGAGGAAAGCACTGGATACTCTGCAACTGGCCAGTTCCTTCATTGGTTCATCTTCTTCCTATTTTTCTCGGAGGATGAAGTAAAAGATACCTTCTCAGGAGGCTTGCTGTTCTATACTTTGTTTATTTGACCATTACACAAGTTTAAGAGCCCCATGTGAAACCCTTTTATCCCTTCTTAGTTTAATAACCAGAGCCCCTTACCCATTGAACACAGGGATGGATACACTTAAACAGAGTAACCTCCAGTATCGCTTCAGTCAGCTCTAGTCTGATACTATCATAGAAGCCAACAATGATTGCCTTCTCTTATTACACTTGTCAAGGTCACTGAGTCATGTAGGAAGGGACCCATTGTAGCAACCTTGGAGTTAAGTGCAAGGCATCATAAAAAGTATTTCAGGAAAATTTCCATGAGATTTTGATTTATTCAAGGCCATTAAACAGTGCTTAATTTTGTATTAAAATGTCAGTCTGTCAGTCTCTGAAAATAAAGTTTCACCAACATCAACATCTAAATACACTGCCATTAATAGTAGTTTCAAACCTCATTTCTGAGGCAGCAGATTCTAGAGCAAATTGTACACAAGGTGACACTGAAACATTTTCATCCGATTATAATAATCCATTAACACATCAGTTTAATTACTGCATAGTATGTATTTATTGAAAATTCTGTGTGCACGCATGCGTTTGTATATGTGTGAGTGTGTGTGTGTGTGTGTGTGTGTGTGTGTGTGTGTGTGTGTGTGTGTGTGCACGTGCACGCGCACGCATATGTGTGTGTGTGTGCTTGTGTGTGTGTGTGTGTGTGTGTGTGTGTGTGTGTGTGCACACGTGCGTGTGTGTTTATATTTGTGCGTGCATGTGTTTATGTGTTCTGACACACGCATCTTGTGAATTCTAAAGCCTTCATGTTTCACATTTTACAAACAAGTCCCTTCCACTACAGATCTGACAGGATCCATTTTCTTTCCACTAATCTGACCACATTCAAGGTTTGTGTGGGACTGCATCAATGGTAGTCTTGTTTCTACTACCAGTACCGGAAATCATTAACAGGATTTCAGTGCACTGATAAGGATAGGAGAATATCCATTCTGAGGCATGAGGGTTGAGTGTTTGATGACTGCAGATGATAAGCTCTTTTCCACAAATGACTGTGTGCATCCATTATGCAGTGGGGTTTTTCATGGACAAGTGTAAATCAGATGATATATGCATCAACCTCTTCAAATGTGAGGTCACACTTCTTACCTATAAAGGAAGAGATTATTCTACACAGCTAATGGTGGAGCAACTAACCTAAGTAGAGGAGTTTAAGTATATTGGGAATCTTGCTCACTACTGATGGCAGAAGGGATTAGGAGATCGACAAGACGATTGTTGTAGAGCAGTCAATACTTCAGTGATATCAGTAGACTGTGAAGGTGAAAAGAAGGCTGCTGGCCTATGTCACCATTCTCACCAATCATTATGAGTGTTCTATGTCACCATCCTCACTAGTCGTCATGACTGTTGTATGTTACCATCCTCACCAATCATCATGAGTGTTCAATGTCACCATCCTCACCAGTCATCATGAGTGTTCTATGTTACTATCCTCACTAGTCGTCATGACTGTTGTATGTTCCCATCCTCACCAATCATTATGAGTTTTGAGCAGTAATTGCAAAGACAAGATTGGGGTGACAATCAACAGAAATAGGTTGCTCTTTAGGGGTACTGTGCTCATTTCAAGGTAGAGTGAGGATCTGGGCAGCTCAGGAGGATCTCAGAAATAAGTTGTGACTCAACCAAGTAGAAACACCTTAGTTGAGATGAATTGGAAACACAGAGACGATTTCCTCCCTGGTGCTACCCACAGGGCATATACCAGTATTTTCTCAACAAAAAGTCTATAATTAGTTATTTGAGTTCATTTGATCAAATCAAATGACTGCTCTAAGTTACTGTGCATTATCTACCTCTGCCATGTTGTGTACCCAAGGAATTGGTATATATTTTGGAGGAATTGAGTCCAACATTAGAGGGGCTGAAGTTTGCCCCCCCGTAATAAACACTTGTTTCAGTCCATGGCATCAGGGCACAGGTTATCTTTCAATGATGACAAGTTGTGATTACTAGCGTATTTCTTCTGGCATTCTCATACTGATCTTACTTAATGTAACTTCTACCAGGTTATTTTGTTTTCTGTATTTTAATGTCAGTGAAATGGGCCTGAAGAGCCCATTTTCAGCCATGCCATTTAAAAAAATCTAAATTAAATACAACGAATAAAAATTCTGATAGCAACCCATTCAAACGATGCTCTACATAGTAAGATTAATGCTTCTCCATATCCTGTTACAGAACTCAGATTGCCGTAAAGAGAATGCATGACATTAGCCATTGTGTGCATCATAACTTACACATATTATTGGAGCATTTTAATATTATTACAAGAACTTAAATACCAATCCCAGAATATTTACTGTGCATGGTAAACCTACTGCAGAGCGACATGCTGGAAGTTTGGCTGTGTGAGACGTTTTAGTAAAATGGTGTTAGTGCTGAATCTGATATCATATATACATAACATCAATCATAAATATGTAAGGTAATTATGATATATAAATATATATAGATATAGATATAGATACAGATTTATTTATTTATTTATTTATTTATTTTGAAATGCATCTTCACAGGACAAATACCTGATGATGAGTAGACGGTCCAACTGGTATGATGACATCTGCAAGTTTGATTTCTAAAGAAAGATCCTTAAGTAACCTTCATCCTTTTTTAGGCATTGTACTAACAGAATATCATTTATATTTAAGAGCTCATTTGTCAACCTTAAAGCTAAGTGCATCGTTGATTTGGGAATTTCAAGTACAGGACATATAACTGAGATGCTGATGAAGTGTCTTATGACCTTTGTAATGACTTCTTTGTATTCATTTATCTGCAAACACTTGTCAGCTTCCTTACTTCCTTCATTCTTAAGATGTAGGTGGGCTAGGTGGTCTTGCAGTTGTGAAGAGGTATTCTGATATTTTCATTGACTTGGTGTGAAATGGCACTCTGAAAATATAGTAATATGGGTAACCATTTGAAATGATGTGACCTGCCAGAGTCCCGAAACACGAAGACTGAATGTCCAAAAAAATGAACTTACATATATTAAGTACGACATGGCCATTTCCCTGAATATTCCCTTTTGTCAGAGGTATGGTGATCTCAGAGTAAGTATATATAAATTTGGGGGAGGGGGTTACTGCCCCACATACACTGGTGAAAAATAAGTTTAAAGGATAAGGCTGTTGCTCATGCTTCACTCTTCTACATTTTCAATCTTTTTTTTCAGCATTTCCACATTTTGCATTCAAAGTGCCAACATTTCTGTAGAGAGCCATAATATGACTATGAATTCACTGCTTAAATAGCTAAAGTTGGTTAACCATGCAGACATTTTTTTTATATTTGAACAGTAATCCACAAGTACAGAGAAACAGTACTAGTTTCTGAGAAGAACAAAAGTAAAATTCCAAAAGAAACAGAACACAGTAATAGCACCTAAAGACTTTGTGTTTAGTTTGAACCCTCCAGCCACATAAATCTTAGATAAAGTAATTATTGCAGCCTTTCAAGTTCCTCCAGGAGGTTTGTAAAATGCTACAGAATACAACACAAAGTGGCACACTGATCTCCCAAGGATGACCAGACATGCTATCCTCAGGTAAACAAGTTATAGAACATACTTTCTTAACAGTGATATGCACACACTAGTCAAAGTTCTAACTGTTACCTAGAACTTCAGTGATGGTCACATAATATGACCATACAGTAATAAACAGTGCAATGTTTTTATTGTGACATATCCTTATGGGAGATTGGGTATGCACGCATACCAGCATTGTGCAGTCATGCCAGGAAAAGTGCTGCATACTGAATCTTTCCATGTCACAATATTGACAGTAACTAATGTGCTGGTCAACCTTGCTACCAGTGATCATGTGACCCAAAGGAAAGTGGCATGCAGGTGGCATGCTCAACACAATACATCTTCACACACACACACACACACACACACACACACACACACACACACACACACACACACTGACATGCGCCATTGCTGCTACATGGGCACAGTGGGCAGGCTATTCAAGGGCACCACAGCAAAGTGCCCATTCATGTTATCATGTAAATGGGAAGGAAATGGGAAAGTAAGACAGGCAGAGATAGAAAAGAGCAGGCCGAGAAACACACAGAAGAGTGGAGAAAGGGAAGAATGGTGTTGGGGGAGATTATACTTTTTTGTGGGTACAGATGCTAATATTTTTAAGAGGAAGTTTAGAGGAAGAAGGTAACCAGGGGAAGTGTGGGTAGAATGGAGGGTAGGAGAAGGAAGCAGGGCCAGACAAGCATGCATATAACACAGATAAAGACTAACAGGGAAGAAACTGGTGCACAAGGTAGCAACGATGAAGATATATGAACTGACAGCTGGAGGACAACTGATGGTGTGGAGAATTGGACTGAGTGAAACAAAAAGATGGGGAACACAATGATAGCGGACAGGGAGAAGTTAAAAGACACCGCCAAACCATTTCAGCTGAACCCCCCCCCCCCAGAAATCAGTCACCTCTGTAGCTGACATCATGGATGGACTTTGTCTCTAGTGGCCCAATGGTTAGGTGGTTGTATAACTTTGCTGTCCACAAGAAGAGATCATTAGAGGAGGGTATAGTAACTTAGATGCATGCATTTTTTTATATTTATGATTGATGTTATGTATATATGACGAAATATAGAAACACAACTAAAAACTAGTAATAAAAGATAAAAGTAATCCATAGACTGATGTCACCGTTTAACAAAATTTATTGTTTACACACTTAGCGCTTTCACCCAGCCAGTCCGTGGGTTTCATCAGAGTAATAAACATTAAAAACCTTGTTCAGTTTTATATAGTTCAAATCTTCTCTGCAACCAATCAGTTGTCTACTTTAATTAAATTATTTTTCTGTTACTTTAGTTACGTTAATTCATTTAATTAAATTAAATTAAATTAGATTAAATTAAGTTAACCACACAACGCCTCACTTGTAATACAAACCAAAAAGGTTTTTCAGAAACAAATACACATATAAAAATACATATATAAAAATAACACTTCTTTTTAGAATTCCCTATGTATGACTTAATTCATGAGTATAACCTTGTATGTGATTAATCAGTAAATACTAAATCATACAATATTCCAGAAATATATCTATTAAATTTAGTAAAGGGACAAATGGTAAGACTGTCTAGGATCATAAGTAACGAGATGGTTTACAAAAATGAGATAGATAAACTGATTGATATGTTCTTAGACAGAGGTTACCCAAAATTGCTATTAACTGAAATAAAAAATGAAGTTGAGGTTAAAAGGAAAGATAATTCTAAACCTATTTTGAGGTATGGAAGTTCAATAAAGATAAGCGAAATAACTAACAAAACAAGTAAAACAGGAGCATTAATATTACCTTTTAATATTAACACAAGTATAATTATTAATACGGTCAAAGAAACATGGGAAAAGGTATTTAATAATAAATTGGAGATCACGAACATTATAGGTAAAAGTCCCAGTATTGTATTTAGTAGGGGGAAAAATTTAAAAGAATATTTTGAGAGCGAACGACAATACAAGAATTCTAAAATGAAAAAATGTGGTTTATGTAAAACCTGCAAATTTATAAATGATGGTCCATATGTAATGGTGCAAAATTTTAACAGATCTATAAGATGTCCGGGTCATGCTAATTGTAACACTAAGATGGTAGTATATTTAGCAACGTGTTTATCATGTCCTGCCTACTACGTAGGTAAAACAATAAGGAAATTAAAAGAGCGTATAATGGAGCACAATAGAGACATTAAAAATAAAAAGGAGACTAAATGAGAGGATATACGAGCACTTATATAGTATCAGAAACAACAAGATGACCAATGCTTTAGCAAGGCACCATGTTGAGAATATTGGCCACGATTTTAAATTTAGAGTAATTGACCAACAATCTAGGGACACTAGAGGGGGATACGACTCTTTAAAATTAGAAAGGAAGGAACTGCTTTGGCAGTTAAGGACCAATGCCAATCAAAAACCTGGCATAAATGAAATGTCTTCCATTGCATGTATCTTAAAATTAAAAAACTTGGAGAGGTGAAGTTGCAAGGATAGACTACTGCTATTTGAGGCATCAACTGAAGTATAAGGCACGTTTCTAAGTCGACAATGTGAGGCTTAAAGGTACAAAATGTTATGGCACAATATACATATAAGAACAAAAGGGGTTAAATGGTCACACATAAACGGGTGAAAGTCCACTATGACCCCATATTTAATATTTATTATTCATTACATGCAGCTTTATTACAATGCATGGAGTTATTTATGTACATAACTATTGCATATGTTTCCAGGATATTATACTTCATGTATTGTCTATGTATACATTTTTTAAGTTATTTTTTATGGAACTTTATGTAGTTGATGCATACCACACGATTTATGACTTATGAGCCTTCACCTTTGGGAAGGGACATATAAAAGAATGTTAAACCTTGCCTTTCAGGCAATTATATACTGCAGGTAATTGGCTTATACAACTCAAGGATATTAACTTGGGCAAGAATTACGTGTAGGTATGGTGTGGGAAATGTGTTTTACAATAATAGTTATTACTACTATTTTTTAGTAACAGTTATTTTTTAAAATTAAATTGTATTTTTTAAAATGTATTTTATGTCAATTTGCTATTCAAGGTGAACTTGATTGTTGCTGGCTAGGGGTGTGGGTTTCTGGTGGCTGAGCGTAATACTAGCCACCAGGTAATTCCACGGAGGTATTTAAAGGATGGACGAGAAGTGTTGGTTGGAAAGTATTGAATCAATCAACTCCCATAGTAACCTCCTGTGAATTAAGGAAGGAGGACCAACCCACTTAATTAATTCAACTAGCTAACATATTTATGATGGTATTCCTGCTTGTCATTTGATGTTTGGTTTTACTTCTGAAGAAGTTGGGCACATGTTCCGACGAAAAGTGTACTGAAATAAACGCACTTAAAGTTAAATAAACACGTTTTTCAAGTGAAGAGGACCGCCTGTTCCTGGTCTTTTGTGTAATCCTAAATTAAAACAAGACACAATGCCATACACACAGGCATCTGGCATGGTGGACACCAGCCATAACCAAACCATGCAAGAGAATGAGGAAGCTACTACATGATAGAGCAAACATAAAATATGAAGTAATCACTGATCAGTAGTATGGCAATAAAATATGTCCACACATACAATCCACTAAGGCCAGCCACAACAAGTTGAATCTGTGAATCTTGAGGCAATATTACACCTGCCCCAAGTACACAGACAACCCCCAACTCCCCCAAAGAAATACAAATATATGTGAGAGATGCAACCATCTATCCAAACTGGAGGCTGAGCTCCCTCAACTCAGTACTCCCAAAACTAGTCAGGAGGAGAAGGTAACCACACACACCACAAACCCAGTCCCACATAGACCTATCACAACTGCAAACCAAAGACATAAACACAGAAAAATATTCCCGGAGGCCCGAATCACAAACACACCACACCAACAGAGGCCTCCAAAGCAGACACCCAATCAAACAACCTCCAAACATAGCACATGCAACACATAGTACACAAAGCTGGTGTGCCAAACAGTCACAGGCCAGAAGGAGAAACAACATGCCTGATACAGTTGTAATAGGTGACTCCATAGCGAGACACACTGCTATCCCGCACACCAGACTGAACAAGGGAAAGGGTACAGTAAGCTGCCTGTAGGCTGCCACAATACGCCACATAACACAAGTATGCAGGTCACCCCAAAGCAAGTAGAAATATGATGCAGTCATAGTCCATGCTGGTGTGAATGACCTGAGATGTACCTCCCCGGACTACATGAAAAGAGACATAGATGAGCTCTCTGATTATGTAGTACAGGCTGGTATGACACTGACCGTTTGCAGCATCCTACCCTCACAAAGAATGATGCCACAGTACAAACACGGAATGATCAGTTATAACAAGTGGCACAATTACTGGTGTCATTCCAAGGGGATCCAATGTCTGTCTGCTTGGGATGTCATGCTTGACAAGCCACGCAGCTGTTCCAGGGATGGCTTGCATCTGTTACCCCTGGGCGTCTGGATATTGGATAAGGCTTTTGCCACCTCCATAGAGCCTTTCGTAGGCAAGGCTGAAAAGACTAACCCACCACCCTACAAAACATAAGTGGAAAGAAACATAAGGGTAATGCTGACCAATGCCAGATGTGTAAACCCCAATAAGCATGCTCCCGAGGCCATCCCCAGTATGGAGAACATCGATGTCTGTGCAGTGACAGAAACCTGCTGCAAGCCTCCTGACAGCACACCAGCACTACCGGGTTATACCACATATCATGCGTCATGGCCCCAAAACATGGAACAAAACATAAAAGGAGGGTGAGTATCCATATTCAGCACAGACACTCATACATCCAGGTAACTGACAATGCACAAGGCATTGGAGTCCACCCATGTGCAACTAACCGGAGGCAAGACTGCTGTACAGTCTGTAGCATGCTACAGACCACACTCTCACACACAAGAACCCCACCCAGCCATCCTGAAGACACTGGACAGTATGAATGTCCCACCAAATACCAAACAAGGTACTCACAAATTACCACATAGGTGGTAAACCATTATGTATGGAAGGAGTAATCAGTGACCTAGGGACACAAGTGGCAGTAACCTGTTATGTGACACTCACATTGCCAATGTGGCTAGGAAGACTGTCTACATTGGACACCATATCATGAAAGGATTCACATCTACATCAACAGAGGTCATTGTGCCCCTATACTGTTCTCTTATCACACCCATAATCTAGTACAATGCCTCATATGAGATGTACCTTACCTGACACCTGCAGCAGTTAGAAAGATCTCAAAGGTACCTCACCAAGAAGATAAAGGGTCTCAAATATATGTCATATGCTGCCTGGCTGTAGACACCCCAGCTGAATGCAGTCACATACTGCCTACACAGAGGCATTGCATGCCTGTTGTACAAGGCCATGTCCAACACAGGAGTAATGGACATGCTCCACCCCAGAAAACTCAAAGCCATCGGAGCTGTGAGAGTGAGAGACGTCAACCTCAACACATAATGAAATAGGATGTGCTGGAGGGACAGATACATAACCCAGAGGCTCCCCACACCCTGGAACAGAATCCCACTCCATGTTAGGTAGAGCCCCTCACTGACACTCTTCAACAGGAATCTTGCCAAGTGGATGGATGATCGTAGAGTTACACTGGGGGTCTTCACTGTGTCACGTCCAGACAGAGGCACAGCAAAGCAAATCATAAATGGCCATAATATTCACATAGCAAGGGGTGGCAAAAGCCACACACACTCTGGCTAGGCTAACAAATGCCCTAGGGTGGATAGCCTAGTATGAACCTATGAACCTATGAAGATACAAATTGTACAGGACACTAAGGATAATCCCAAGGCTTCCACAACTGATGGTAGGAACCATGTTGGGAATTCACAGATATGCTCTGAATCACACAAATATCACAAACAACATACCAAACACACACACATATTGCCAACATACATCCTGACAGGTGCAGTGCAACCCCCACCAGAATGCAAAATATCTATCCCAGCAGACTGCTGGCCCCCTGACATTGCAGATGCTGAGGTAATAGCCAGCATCTACAAAGCAAAACACACAGCAGCAATAGTATGAGATGGTGTCCTGGGCTGAGTCCAACATGGACTCCAAGACGAATGGAATGCCAAATCACACTACTGCTCAATGTCAGCCTTACCACATGATATGTACCCAAAGAGCAGTGTACAACAACAGTGGTCCTTCTCAACAAAGGTGTTGCCTGAATGGATACTGAAAGCTACCACCCCAGAATCCTGAGAAGCTCAGTCTGCACAGCTATGGAAAGGATCAGCATGTACCGCAGACATAAAGATATTGGGGACCTACTGACACCAGACCCTACCCAGTGTGGCTTTCTTAAGTGCAGATCCTGCCCCTAAACATGTCTGACTCATTTGAAACAGTCATTAAGGTCATTGATGAGGGCAATGTGGTCCACACAGCGTAGCTGGACCTTGCAAAGGCTTCTATACAATACCCTACATGTTCATTATAGATATGCTCACCAGCTTAAATATAAACCCCTATGTCAGTAGAGGGGTTGCAAACCAGACCAAGGACAGAACAGACATGGTCAGACATGCTGCAGCCATGTCAGACTACAAACCAGATATAACTGGCATCCCACAAGGCTTGGTCCTGGGATCTCCCTCGTCTGGTATATATGTCCCATAGGTACAGGCCAATATGGAATGACTGTGTCTGAACATGTTTGCAGAGGACTACAAACTGCTCACCATATATGACCCTCCAGCTGACACAAGCATCCCACAAAAGGGCCACATAGAAACAGACAACTGGTGCCATAGCCATGTCAGCAAGCTAATTGCAGAAAAGTGTATAGTCAACCCCCATGGATATACAGTAAGTGACCACCAATTACCACATAGGTGTTAACCCATTACATACTTAACATGTAATGAGAGACCTAGGGACACTAGATATCCTGCATTGGACAAACATGTGGCTGTAGTGTTCACAGAAACATACCATATACCCACCTAATCATGTAGGTTGTCAGATCTAGATAAGGGGAGGTCATTGTGGCTCTGCAGTCATCCTTCATCAGCATTACAATTGACTACAATAGGTCCTGTGGGATGTACCTCAGCAGACACCTCCATCAACTGTAAAGTCCCCAACAGTACCTCACCAGGAATATCAAAGAGCTTGCACAGATGCCATGTGTTGCTTGATTAAACAGACTGCAGCTACACACACTGCCATACTGCCCACCCAGAGGCAAGCTGTGCCTGATGTATAAAGCCATGTCCAAGCTGGTATCAATAAACATGCTGCACCTTGTACAATCTGAATGGCAGTGAGCTATGCACATGAGAGACCTGAACCCCAGCACTGACTTACATAGGACAAGCTGTACTGCATGATCCATAACACAGAAGCCACCCCCACCCATGAGTAAACTCCCAGTACAGGCTATCCATAAAGTCACTCATCGATTCTCCTCAAGAGGAATCTTGATGAGTGGATGGGAGATGGTAGGTTTACCCTGGGTATCACTGTTATGTCACAGGTAGACAGAGGCACAGTATACTAACCATGACATATGTCATGGCAAACTCCACTTACAATGTGTGTCGAAGGACAAACACACTCTCCGACTAGCATTAGAAATGGCCTAGGGCACATCGCTAGTGTTTGCAAATGTACACATATGTTGTGGAATACACTACCAATGTTGGACAAGCCTGGTTTAAGTAGTTCATATCTGAACATAATGCAACATGGTCAGATGTGCACAACTGGCCCCTAACCAGGCTGTTGTGCTCACTATGGAAATGTAAAGCAGTGATAGGACTAAAGCTCAGGATACTGTCCACCACAGTCAAAGTACTTAACCAGTACACTATACAGTACTACAGTGTTAGGTCAGTGTGAAAGGATGTTGACAACTGTATGCAAAGTATCCCATGCAAACCCTGCAGGCACAGTATAATCCCTGTTGTGTTCACACACAAAGCAGTTGGACAGTAACTACACAACATGACACACAACACACAACCATAAACGGGAGATATTTGTTGAAGTTCACACTCATCCACAAATGTGGTGGCCTGCAGAGTTCAAGATATGGAAAGCTCACACTGGGCATGCTCACACACTTTGATAAATGAGACATATGTCAGACAACATGCCATGGGAAGGCTGAACTGGGCATGCTCACACACTTAGGCCAAATCTCAGTTTAGCAGTTGGCCACACATATCTGGTATTTGTACGTGTTATTCCAGGAACCAACCACATTACAGCAATCTGCCCAGTGCACACAGTTAAATGACTACAGAGACATACGTGATATAGTGGATCCCTCCCATATGCAAACATCTTCCACAGATACACAAGTTGTTCATACAAACAGGGAATGCTATGGCAATAAAGACCTTCAAACAGTCTATCAGCAACAAATAATGTGCATTTGACAATTAAACATATGGGTGTAGAGATCAACACTAGGCTGTTTGCCCTAGGGAATGACAGCTTAGCCAGAGTGTGCTTGGCGTCTGCCTCCCCACAGGATGCACATTCCCCTTTCTAAACACTGATGATGTCAGCACCCTATAAGTACAGCAGGAGAAGAGGAACCTCCCAGTAATGCGAATAGTACGCTCCGCTAATGCGTCCATCTCAAGTATTATAACATAGTTAGGTAGGGGTTTGAATCCTGCAAATGCACAGTGTGAGTGGGGTTGGTGTGTGTGCAAGTTTGTGTGAGGAAAATTTCCCTTTTGGCAACTGGGAAAACACAATACAGAATGCACATTCCCCTTTCTAAACACTGATGATGTCAGCACCCTATAAGTACAGCAGGAGAAGAGAAACCTCCCAATAATGCAAATAGCGCACTCCGCTAATGCGTCTGTCTTGAGTGTTATGACATCGCCAGGTAGGGATTTGAATCCTGCAAATAGCAAGTGTGTGTGTGAGTGAGGATGGTGTGTGTGCAAGTCTGTGTGAAGGAAATGTCCCTTTTGGCAACTGGGAAAACACACTACAGGATGCACATTCCCCTTTCTAAACACTGATGATGTCAGCACCCTATAAGTACAGCAGGAGAAGAGAACTCTCCCAGTAATGCAAATAGCATGCTCTGCTAATTTGTCTGTCTCAAGTGTCATAACATAGTTAGATAGGGGTTTGAATCCTGCAAATGCTCAGTGTGAGTGGGGTTGGTGTGTGTGCAAGTCTGTGTGAGGGAAATGTCTCTTTTGGCAACTGGGAAAATACAATACAGGATGCACATTCCCCTTTCTAAACACTGATGATGTCAGCACCCTGTAAGTACAGCAGGAGAAGCGAAACCTCCTAGTAATGCAAATAGAGCACTCCGCTAATGCGTTCGTTTCGAGTGTCATAACATAGTCAGATAGGGGTTTGAATCCTGCAATTGGCAAGGGTGTGTGTTTGGATGAGGGGGGTTAGTGTGTGTGAGAAAAATATCCCTTTTGGCAACTAGGAGAACAGACTACAGGATGCACATTCCCCTTTCTAAACACTGATGATGTCAGCACCCTATAAGTACAGCAGGAGAAGAAAAACCACCCCGTAATGCAAATAACGTGCTCTGCTAATGTGTCCGTCGCGAGTGTCATAACATAGTCAGGTAGGGGTTTGAATTCTGCAAATGGCAAGTGTTTGGATGAGGGGGGGTTAGTGTGTGTGTCAGAGAAATGTCCCTTTTGGCAACTAGGAGAACAGACTACAGGATGCACATTCCCCTTTCTAAACACTGATGATGTCAGCACCCTATAAGTATAGCAGGAGAAGAAAAACCTCCCAGTGATGCAAATAGCGTGCTCTGCTAATGTGTCCATCTCGAGTGTCATAACATAATCAAGTGGGGGTTTGGATGAGGGGGGTTAGTGTGTGTGTGAGGGAAATGTCCCTTTTGGCAACTAGGAGAAGACTACAGGATGCACATTCCCCTTTCTAAACACTGATAATGTCAGCACCCTATAAGTACAGCAGGAGAAGAAAAACCTCCCAGTAATGTGAATAGCGTGCTCCGCTAATGCATCTGTCTCAAGTGTCATAACATAGGTAGGGATTTGAATCTTGCAAGTGCTCAGTGTGTGAGTGGGGTTGGTGTGTGTGCAAGTCTGTGTGAGAGAAACGTCCCTTTTGGCAACTGGGAAAACACAATACAGGATGCACATTTCCCTTTCTAAACACTGATGATGTCAGCACCCTACAAGTACAGCAGGAGAAGGTATGTGGCATGGACAATGACTGAGTCATATGTGTCCATGCCTCTGACTGACCTGTATGCTTGTGTTATGTGGTGGACCATAGTGCCCCACGGGCATATCACTGTGACCTTCACCTTGTCCAGCCTGGTGAGCGTGACCACACTGTACCGGACAATAAAGGTAGCTAACACAACTGTGGCAGGTGTGCTGTCTAGCCGTACAGGCTGTGACTGTTTGGCACACAGGATTTGTGTGCTATGTGTTATGTGTGATGTGTTCAGGCATAACGTATGCCCGTGTGCCAGCTGCAGAGGTGTGTGCCACTCAGGCAGGATGCTATTGTAAGGCTCCACAAATGGCCCAGTGTGTACATGTGCTTGTATTGCTGTCAGTGTAGGTCTATATCAGACTGGTATTGTAGTCACTGTAGTATTGCATGCCACCTGACAGGTTATGCCAGTACTGGGCTCAGAGTGCTTAGTCCCCAGTTTGGCTATGTGGTTTCATCTCATACATGTGTTGTACGTCCATGTGTAGGGGAAAGGGTTGACTGTGTACATGTGGCAGCTGTGACATTGCCACATGACCCACATATTCCACAACTGTACCATAGAGGTGACTGACAACTGACCTTTGCACATGCTACCATAGTATTGTGATTGCCATGGTGATTAACAGCACATAGGGCCAATGGGGAACAAGGTACATAGGTTCATAGGTTCATAGCTTCATACTAGGCTATCTGCCCTAGGGCATTTAAGAACCTAGCCAGAATGTGTTTGGCTGTCACCATCCATTGTAAATATATCTTGCCATGCCCTTTTCCGAGGTTAGTATACTGTGCCTCTGTCTAACAGTGACACAGAAGTGATACCCGGGGTAAACCGACAATGTCCCATCCACTCATCAAGATTCCTCTTGAAGAGAGTCAATGAGGGACTCTGCCTAACTTGGACTGGGATTTTATTCCAGAGTGAAGTGAGCCTCTGGGTTATGAATCTGTCCCTCCAGCATGTCCTATTTATTTCAGTGCTGAGGTTCAGGTCTCTCAAGCATGTAGCCCGATGGGATTTGGATATTCTCAGGTGCAGCATGCCCATTAATTCTGGGTTTGACATGGCGTTATACATTAGGCACAGATCGCCTCTGAACAGGCGGTATGCCACTGAGTAGAGCTGGGGTTTCTTTAACTGGTCAGCATATGGCATCTGTTTGAGCCCTTTGATCCTCTTGGTGAGGTACTTGTGGGGTCTTTCCAGTTGCTGCAGGTGTCTGGTAAGGTACATCCCAACAGGGGGATTGTACTCAATTATGGGCCTGATGAGGGATGAGTAAAGAGGCACGATGTCCTCCCCTGATGTAGATGTGAATCTCTTCATGATGGGGTGGGCTATATACAATGCCTTTCTAACCACTTTGGCCACATGGTTGTCAAATGAGACATTGCTATCAACTTGGGTCCCCAGGTCCCTAATTACTTCTTCTGTATGTAATGGAGTACCACATATGTGGTACTTTGTGGGCACTTTGTTTTTGACAAAGGGGATGACTATACACATTTTTGCATTCAGCTGGAGGCCATGGCTCTGGCACAAGTTGTCTGTTTCTATGAGGCCCCTTTGGAAGATGCTTGTGTCAGCTGGAGAGTCGATTATGGTGGCCAGTTTGCAGTCATCTGCATATTTGGTCAGCCACAGTCCTTCCATGTTGGCCTGTACCTCCGATAAATATATACCAAACAAGAGAGGTCCCAGGACTGAGCCTTGTGGGACACCACTTGTAACTGGTTTGGAGTCTGGCATGGCTCCAGCAGTTCTAACCATGTGGGTTCTGTCCTTGAGCCAGTGTGCAATCCATCTAGTGACATAGGGGCTCATATTTAAGCTGGTGAGCTTCTCTAGAATGCCCGAGTGGGGTATTGTTTTGAAGGCTTTGCAGGTCCAGGTAGGCTGTGTGGACCATCTTCCCCTCATCAATGGCCTTGGTGACTGTTTCAAAGAAATCAACCAGGTTTGAGAGGCAGGATCTGCCCTTAACAAAGCCAAACTGGGTATGAACCAGTGTCTGTAGGTCCCCAATATCTATATTTATGTGGTCCATGATGATCCTTTCCATAGCTCTGCAGACCAAGCTAGTGTGGCTTATGGGGCGATAGTGTCCAGGATCCATTGAGGCACCACCTTTCTGTAGAGGGACCACTGTTGCTGTACGCCACACTTTGGACACATATCCTGTAATAAGGCTGGGATTGAACAGTAGTTTTATGTTTGGTTGTAGCACGTCTTAGAGGTCGTGTAGGACACAGCCCGGGACACTGTCTGGTCCCATTGATGCAGTGTGTATTGCTTTGGAGAGGGCGGCTCTTACCTGAGCATCTGAGATGTCAGGGGGCCAGCACTCTGCTGGGATACATATTTGCCCTTTCAGACTGGAGAGGGGTGAGGAGTTTGCACTGAACCTGTCAGCTAGAATGTTGGCAATGTATGTGGGTTTGGTGTTTCGATTGACATTTTGGACTACCTCTGAGCATATCTGGGAATTACCACCCATGTTCCTAACATAACTGAAGAAAGCCTTGTGATTATCCTTAGTGTCCTGTACAATTTCTCTCGAAGCTGGCCTTAGACATTCTTATGAGTGCCTGTAGTTATTTGCTAATACTGATCAGTGATGCCTTCCCTTTTTGGGATTTTGATGTATCATTTAGTAGCTTCCTCCTTCTATTGTGTAGTTTGTTTATGGCTGGGGTCCACCAGACAGGACGTCTGCCTTTGGAGGATTGGGTCTTGGTTTTATTTGGGATCACATGACCCATGCATTTCTGAAGGTGTCCATAGAATGCCTTTATAGAGAAATCTGCGGTCTGGTCTGCAGTTTCCACAGGCCCGGGGGCTTTGAAGGTTTCCACCTCAGTTTTGAGGAGTGTGAATTTGCTTTAGAGAAGTTGTTCACTGTGGTGTTCTGGGCAGGGGGTGGGGTCGGGATGTGAATATCCAGTGAGATTAGTTTATGGTCCGATCTTACCAGTGAGGGATACACTTCTGGTCTGGAGCATAGAGTCCCCATGTTGGTGATGATCAGGTCCAGTATGTTTCACCTTCTTGTGGGAGTGGTAACACGTTGTTCCATAGCATTTGAGCTCATATATTCTAGGGATCTTTGGCCTAGGGTGTTGGAGCTAGAGTCATGCTCCCAGTCCATGTTTGGGTAGTTGACGTCACCCAATATAATGGTGTTTGGAGAGACCTTCATATTTCCACTGTTCACAGGACGGCCGAGTGCAGTTCTTGGGTTTGGGAGGGTGGTCTGTAGCAGGCTGGAAGGCAGTTTCACCCATTGTTAGTTGCACATGGATAGTCTCTGATGCTTGGTGCTTTGCCACCAACCTGGAGGTGTGGGTATCTTTGAGGAATATCAATACTCCCCCTCCATTTGTGGTTCTTCCAAGTTTTGGGGCTGAAAAGCATGGTATGAGGTATAATCTGGTAGTGCTGGGGTGCTCTCGGTAGCCCTGAACCAGGCATCTGTTACTACACAGATATTGATGTTCTCCATGCCAAGGAGAGTTTCGGGTGCATGCATCTTGAGGTTTAGACTTCTGGCGTTGGGTAACATTACTCTTAGTTTCTTATCCCTTGTGATACCTATGAAGGTGGGTTTGTCATTTGAGCCTTGCCTAACATAGGCACTATGGGGGTAGCAAGAGCCTTTGCCAATATCTGAAAGCCCAGGGTTGACAGGTGCAAGCCGTCCCTAGCGAAGCAGGTGGTTCAGCAGAAGATGAATATGTGAGGGTGTAGTGCCTGTGATTAGTTAGCAGTAGCATATATGACTGTTCACGTGGACAAATGCCAGGTAAGTCATATGCAATGTGTCACAGGCAACGTACATGTGAACAGGACAAACAGTGACATTCTGTCAAGTGAGACATGGACATACATATAGTAAGCTGTGCAGATGTCACTAGGAGTCCACAGAAGCTCTGTAACTATGCATTGCAGGTGGGATCAGTATTCCAGGGTAATTGCAAGCAAACATGCATGCAAACAAAGCTACAGTAAGCAGGGCTGCATGGAGTCCATTGTACAACAAACAAGCTGTACCACTTCCAGTAGGTAACACTGCAAATATGCAGGCACTATGCACATGTACATGGAAATACACAGGTCAGATGGCTAGGGTCCAGTCTCAGCGCACACAAGTGTACAGACCATGTACTGTCAGGATGTACAATAACTGGATGGAAACCCATGTGCTCATACCTGCAGTAATACACATGTCAAATAACAGGCACTGAGCCTTCACTCAGTGGTTCCATACGTAGTAGGATGTGTGCTACCTGTCCTGCCACCACAGTATCCCTGACATGTATGGGGACTCTCCCTCCTGTGACAGTTAGTTTTGTGTGTTGGGGCTGTCTAGCATGGTATGAGATGTGAGCTTGCAGTGCTAGGGTGCTCCTGTGTGTCCTGTACCAGTCGTGTAGTACTGCACACATATCAGCATCCTCAAACATCCGCATTGCAGAGTCCAGTGTGGGCAACATGCCACTTGCAGTTTACATGTCCATCATTGCATATTAATACATTCATTACCTTATCCCCTGTGCTACCTATGTATGTAGCCTTCTGTTGACATCCTTACCACCAGTATGCCAACATGTGCAGATGATACACTATGGTACTTATCATGGATGTAGACAACAGTACATGACAATCACACCCTTACTGCATCAGGCATGCTGTGATATACCCACAATTAATTCAGCACACAGTACTGTTAACAACATGATACTATTACTACACATCTATGTAGTCACCCTGTGCATCATCAACATGTTAACCTGTACCTGCACTGATGTTACAGATTGCAGGAGGTGGCACAGTTTCATCATATGCACAGGGTGTGAACTTGGTATGCCTGAGTCAGCCACCGATACCACTGATTGACATGTATGTGTATGTGTGTTGGTGAGGGACAGCTGTACAAGGTGGGGCAATGTTGATGCAGTGTGTGCATGTATGCGGTAGCCCTAGGTGTTGTCAATTCGCATGTGTGTATGGATGCACACAGTTCCACCTCATGGCTACCATATACTGGTGTTTGTGGACAGCCACAGACTGTACCTGCCAGGTCATACAGATCAGTGCCTGTGGCCATGGACACGGTACCTGTGCCTTGCAGGGGTGCTACGGACCTTATCCGGTACCAACCCAGACTGGGTACTGTCATCAGAAGCAGGTGTTCGTTGACTGGACACAGATCCCTGTCGGGCCTGGCCAGAGCCACGTGCACGTGGTCTCCTGGGGCGGTCTGATGACAGCACAGACCCAGCATTGCTGGGGCTGCTGCTGGCACTATGGGGGCGGCCACGGCCCTGTTGTCATCCGCAACGACTGCAAGCTGCTGCTGTTGCTGGCATATGCCCACGTCGACGCCTCAACCATCCACCATCGCCCTGGCTCATGGACATGCAGTTGTGGAACCGGTCTAATATGTCCCCACAACGTCTGTCTATGACATTGGTGAAATTACGGATGGCAGCCGCAATATCACGCATACTGTCAGTCATGGCTGTGCAACATGCTGTCAGCTCCCTCAGACCCTGTCTGGTCTACCGTTCCATACATGACTGTGCCTGCATGACAGCCCGAAACATAGCTGAGGTTGTAAGACCTCTGTGGGCACGTCTGACAGGGGCAGTACGCCCACGGATGCTCCCACGAGAACACCTGGACATCTGTCTGTGTGGTACCATCTCTGGGCCATGCCCATGGCTGCTGTGTGGGGAGGCATGTGCCACATTTACCACATTGCCCTGGTCAATGCCCACTGTATGCTGTCCATCACCTAGGGACATTGGTGACAAAGGGTGTATTGGCAGGATAACTGTGCACATTGATGGGGTCAACAGCTGTGTACTGTCAATCGGCTGACCAGTGGCGGACCCTGGCATACCTTCCTGTGCCATTACACAGATGTCATCATTATCAGTACCCATGGCACCTGATTCAGGTTCCCTGCTGCATGACACCAGAGCAGCACCAGAACCTGTGGGAGGGAAACAGGAAACACAGTTTACAATGTCTACACATTACCAGTGATGCACACATCCACATATGCACAGGTCCAGACATGCACACATGCACACGTGCACACATGCGCACATGCACACGTGCACAGGTGCACAGGTGCACAGGTGCACACATCCACACATGCACAGGTGCACGCATGCACACATGCGCACATGCACACATGCACACATGCACACATGCGCACATGCACAGTTGCACACATGCACAGGTGCACACACATGTACACATGCACACAGTTGCACACAATTGTACAGTACTCAGTATGCGTGATATCAACACACAGACGCAGACACACCTACATGCATACAAAGAGCACTACTAAGTGAGCCTAATATTACTATTACTATCAAGACTATTACAGGTATTGTTAATACACACTCACCAGCATGGATAGGCTGCATTGCTGTTACACCGGAAGGACCTGCAGATGTGAAGAAACTAATGTCAGTGGGCACAACTGTGCCATTGTTACTGAGTATGATACAGGTCAGTAGTACAACAGTCGCCTTTCACAGGTCAGCTGCTAATATTGAGGATATCACACTTGCACATTAAATACTATGGTGACAGCTACAAACCAAGGACACACCTCACACATGCATTAACTACCAGTGTACACAACAGTCAACTATACATATGGCATATTACCTGCACACTCACTGTCTTGCTGCTGCGTGGCTCCAGCCTCCATCATAATGCATGTCTGCTGCTGTTGTTGTTGCTGGCGGACTGGAGCCACTACACTCATGAGTAGTCCCTCCAGTCTGGTGAGTGGGGGATGTGTAGCCACCCCACCACCTGTGGCGACCTGTTGCCTGTGGATATCTGACGCACGCTGACAGACATTTCTGATTAAATCACTGCAGTGATGTCGTACCTGCTCATATGTCCTATTATGTGTGCCTATGTCATTTACCCGACGGACCAGGTCTTGCCACAGTGCAGCCCTCTCCTGCTGATTCTGGCTGGTGCGGGAAAAGAGTATTGCATAATCCCGCACCAGGCTCTGGTGTATCTCCTCATCCTCAGCTGTGGAGTAAGCAGGATTCCACGGGTGAGCCATGTACCTGAAAAAGAAAATAACCTGATATCAGCAATATATGTCAGCAGAATTTGGCACACATACTACACATGCTACTCAACTGTTATGATACAACATATCTCACATATATAGCATATGTCTGTCTATTGGTGGATACACATGTAAATGGTCAGGTATCAGTGCTCAGCCAGCAACTGTGCAACAGTACCTGGCACACTCCATATGACATACTACCAAACCCCACCAGTCAGAACACTGATTCAGGTCCAGAGCACCTCCTCACTCTGGGGGGTTGTATCTAGGTACTATATGGCCTACATCATCAGCTACTGTGAGCTGACCACACACTAATTGCCCTGGATATACATATCCCACCTCCACCACCAGCACAAACGACTATAGTGAATAACATTGCAGATGCAAACTTTACACTTTGTAACAGTGACATGGTATCCTTTCAGCCCACTGGGCCAGTGGCAGATACAACCCACAATGCTGACCCCTACACAAATGCTTTCTACAGACATCTCCGAGAATGCATGGATCATGCAATCCCATATATGACCAAGACACTCTCCACAAAGGGACAGCATCCTATCTGGTGGACCCCAGCCATAGACAGATTGTATTACAAAAGATGGCAGCTACTGCAAGACATAGCATAATTCCATAAAGGGAAGGCATGTCTGAGCAGCACTAGTAAGGATCTATTTTCCATCATACAAACATCCATGGGCAACTTTGAGAGGGAAATCAAGAGGGACACTACAGATAACCAGAAGGCCTTCTTCAGTTATGTTAGCAACCTGGTCAGAATCCATCCTCTATGCCCATAGTTAGTACACAACAACAAATATTTCACTGAAACCACAGATATTGACAACATTGTGGCAGACAGGTTCAGTGCAGGTGTCACCCGCCCTCTCCCCAAAATAAGACATAGTTATCCCAGCTGACTGTAACCTCCCTGTCATCACAGATGTCCAGGTGAGAGCCGCCCTCATGAAAGCAGAATACACAACATGACTGGGACCTGATGGTATCCCCAGTTGCATGCTACATAAACTCTGACAGGAGCTAAACACACATATAGAAGTGCTATGTAACACTAGCCTGACTACAAGATATGTACCTGTACACTGGCGCACAGCAGCAGTGGTTCCACTCCACGAAGGAGGCACCTCAACATACCAATACAATACAACACAATACATTACATTACAATACAATACTATACAATATGCTATTGCCCCTGGGACTACAGCAGCATACTGTTCTGCTACCCTGACCATTGTGACACATGTGGTGTGATGGTACCTGCTGCTGTCACACAGTTACACAGGGTGACTCATATGGCATATTACCTATCTGACTAACATTCAGCAGGGGTATGTGTGACATGTACTCATGGGGAGTCTTGCTTCTTAACACTGTGTGGTTTATTGCAGGGTATATCTTATCTGTGGGTAGGAACTTTTACCTACACATGTGCTCTCTATTGCAGTGGCATGGACGACACACAGCAGTCATTTAGGTTGTGGATGGTGTGAGGTGTTACTATGGTTGTTGGACATCTGTCATGGGTGTGACTTACGTATGTAAATCTGGGAGTGGTAACCTCTATGTGGGTAGTATGTGTGTACTCTGTGGTGTTGTCAGTCACTGTGCATTGGTAATGTGTTTGAGTGCATTGTCACAGTGTTGTACATGTCACTGTGTCCTTCTCCATATCTGTAGCTGTCATGTGAGGTCCATACCATGGCATCCATTATGTGGTGTGGAGGGGTACACCGACCTACATGTCCATAGCTGACACGCCATGTCTGCTGACACATACCATGTGCAGGTATTCCAGGAATAGTGTGCCACTGTGACTATCATTGGGGGCACTATTGTACACATTTATGACCCTGTTCACCCCTGACACATGCAGTGGTGGGCAGCCAATCACATATCTGGTGGTTACTGGTGTAGGTGATTTGAAATGGGGTATGGTACTCCAGTTTTGACACTGGTGTTCACTCCATGCCTTTGTCACCAGGCACCTGTTGCAATACATCTGTACACATGTGCCTCACTCAGAATACATATACATCTCTCTCTCTCTCTCTCTCTATATATATATATATATATATATATATATATATATATATATATATATATATATATATATATATATATATATATATATATATATATATATGTCCGTATACAGATACACATATATATATTGATGTACATATATTGCTATAGATATGGAGAGGGGACACAGAGGGGTGAGAGTGACAGAGGGGTGGGACAGGGGTGTTGAGGTCATCATATACAGTCATACCTGTAGATAGTCAGATCAGTCTGTCTATGTATATGTATCTACATATATCTATATCTGTATGTGTGCATTATATATATATGTTTGTACATATTCTATCTATCTACATCTGTCTATGTATTCCTACATCTCTCTCTATGTATGTATACATATATGCATATATATATATATATATATATATATATATATATATATATATATATATACATACATACATATTTTGACATACATACGTATCCATATGATAGACAGGTATATCAACATGTTTGTCTACCATACTGTATACACACACTAACATACTGCTAAACATACATAACTGTGAAACCTACTTTGTACATTGCACTACAACCTACAGTCAACCTACATTGATATGTGCACATAGATGCTCTCACATACAAATGTATGTACAGCCTTCACTGATAGTTGCTGTATGTCCCCTGCCCTTTACACATCTTCATATACATATGGATACAGACCAATGACACATATGGAGGGTTCACAGTATGTAGACCTTTATAGTATTACTTTACATTACCTGTGTTTGTCACAGCTGCTTGTGTTGCCATCTGGTTTTCTGTCCTGCTGCTCCACTTGCCAGTTGTCAGCTTTCAGGTGGCTGTTGCTGAACAGTTTTGTTTGTGTCTGCTTAATTTCAATTTTCTCTGTCTCTGTCTCTCTCTCTCTCTCTCTCTCTCTGTCTGTCTGTCTCTCATGTCCTCCTCAGGGTGCAATGAAAGTATTGCATGTGTGGACTGGGAGTACAGCATACTTTTGTAGGTATCTGCATATGTCCATGTGATGGCCTCTGCACCAATTGTTAGCCAGCATTTGCTAATTGCATGCAGCCAGTTGTGTACTGATTGCAGTTCTCACTGTGATTTCAGAACAGTGCTATAAAAAGGTATGTGAGATAGGCATAGCCCTTTCAGATTTTAAGGGCAGGGACCATGCTGGTATGCTGTGGACAATGTTCTGTGAGTGTAAAGGTTGGTATCTCCCTCATATTTCCATCTGTGTTGTAGATTAACATTCCTCCATTCATTTCTCCAGTTTCCTGTACTAACTGTGTATGTACACTGACACCTACAACTACTACTACTGTTAATGTGTGTGTGTGTGCTTTCCTTTCACTTTTGCTTTCACTTTGTTGCTAAGGCTTCAATATTTGCCCTTTACAGTCACTACTTGTATGCCTGCTAGGTGTCCTGACTGTAGTGTGCTGCTGTAGCTTTCCTATTTTCCATGTGCATTCACACCTTGGAATGCTTACTATATCTGCTAGGGTGTTATAGCATGCAGTGTGGTCTGGCTATGGTGTGGGCCTTGTCATCTATTAGGGTATTTGAGTATGCTGCTGAGCAGGCCCCAGAGACTCTCAGGTTCATCTGTTATCTGCCTCATGGAATGGTACATATCAGTGGGGTACACCCATTAAATTGTCTGGTATGCTGCAGTTGTGACTGTGGGTTAGCATGAGCATATGTATTACTACATTTATTCTGCCATGCAAGTGGTGAATACTTTCAGGACTCCATAGTTACCATTGCATGTGTTGTTACACCTTTCTGCCTACTGTTTGTACATTTCACATGGAGTCTGTGGGGCATCCCTGTAAGTCATTCACTGTTGCTATGTCTAGGCTCTTAACTATTCAAATATGGTGGTGTCAAACCTCTCATGTGTACAAATATTTGCAGGTTGTCCACATTTCTGCCGCATATTTTGGTCAATATCTCATGCACAGCTTTTTCTGGCAAATCACTCTGGGCTCAAGTCAGAATATAGTGACAAACATTCAAGTTTCAGACTTCATACCCTTCCAAACATCCCACAAAATGCAGACCCTGTTACTCTCTGAACTGTCTGCGTTTGTTGTAACATTATTTGTAATGTGTCCCTGGTTTTGGGCCTTTGCTCCACATATTTTATTACTTGGTCCGGATGTGTTCCTGTAAGAGGTTGTGGGGTATGGGTAGTGATTATCCTGCTGTGAGTATGTGTGTGGCTTGCAAGGTGCTACAGTGACATTATTACCTACTAGCTACCAACTAGCATGGCTGTTTCTGTTCACACACTACTATTATGGAAATCCACTAGTTTTGACAGTAACTCTAAATGACATGCTTTGTGTACTACACATCCTATATTCCCTTTACATTCATTCCTACTATTACATGATATATTTATTTTAGCACAATGTTCTTGTATAAGAGTCATGGCTTAGTGGTAAGTCATGCAGACTACTGTTTCCAATATCCTGGGTTCGGGACTGACAGTGGGATTTTATTTTGCTTTTGAACTGACTACAGGACCTGTCAATCAGAGTGACTAAGGCACTTTTAAGCAGTTGTAACCGGGTTAGCGCTGGTTTGCGCAGAGCTCACACATGCGCACTGGCGTTTAGCTCTGCTCACACAAGCGCAAACCCGCTTAAAACCGCTTAAACGTGCTTACTCTTGCACACACCCGTGCTATTTTCTTTGAAAGAAATGAAAATGGGGAGACAGGAAAGTGGTGAAAAAGGGGTCACAAAGAGGGTAAGACAGTAGGGAAGCAAGCTTGGGATTTGCAGGAGGGATGTAGGTAAGGCCCATAGCTGCCCATTTCTTCATCAGCAACAGCTGTGCATATGTTTGTAATTTGGTGTGACATTTGATACCTTCCACCTCTGAGAGAGGTGTAAGGACAACAATAATACTTGTTGTACAGCCAATTGTAATTGATAGTTTCCATGTCTGGTAGACATATGTGCGGAATGGGCAGCTATGTATGGGGCGTAATTTTTTTGTGGGTACAGAGTGCCCTTTTTTTTTTTTTTCAGGTGAGAGTGGTATGTCAGGTGAAGGAAGTCGGTATAGCTGGGGAGGTAGGTTGGGTCAACAGACAAGACAAACAAGACGCATACAGGGGCGGTGTATGACACGTGTGGGGGGGTTACACAATTGATGGGGACGGAGGTTTGGATATCCAGAGCCCATGAGCCCACAGATGGCAACAGTGGAACTGATATCCCCACCCATGGGCAGTTGCCACTGTTCCTTCACTGCCCAGGATGGGCTGTGCTGGGGGCTGTGTAGGCCGGGCAACAGGCATGCCCGTAAGTTGTGCCACCTGTGCCTCAAGCTGGCGTAGGGGCTCGAGAACAGAGTCCCGGATCTCCCTACGCACCACAGTCTGGACGCTACGGAGGGTGAGTGGTGGTTCTCCTCCGGCCACGCTTGCAGAGGGGGGACGGGCCCCATCCCCTGCAGCGCTTCCACCCACAGGTGGCACAGGGCCACCGGAGGAGGGTCCAGACTGGGCACTAGTGCCAGGTGCACTCGCCAGCTGAGGTGGGAGACGTGGGTCCGCTGGAACCCGCCTTCCCTGTCGTCCTGTGTTTTGCATTATGTCATGACAGTTTGGGTTAGTAACATACAATACCATTCACAATTAGTTGTAACAGCATACATTAGTATTCCCATTAACCAAACACCCAGATATTCACACCATTGAACAGCAAGTATAACACATGCATAATTTGAACAGCAATACACAGTCCAACAACATGCAGGGTTGATTGATGGCAACAGGCCATCAGGTTTGGATGTATGAACAGGGCAGATGCATCAACGGACATGCAAATATTTATGACCCATGAGTACAAATGTCCAGGGGTGTTAATTGTGATTGCACATACCATTTTCACGTGGAATGGATTATATGTGGTTATAGGGTGGGGTGAAGAAAATATTATTAACACCTTTGAATACCAATACATATGCTGTGCATTTCTAATAGCTACAGATATATACACACTACTGTTCTAACTACAGTTTCCTATATGATAACTACTTCAATTTGGTGATAGGACTGTTACTGCTACATCAATATACATTTTATTGTTATTCATGCATGTTCATATCTGGCTTTGTTCAGCTACATCATCCTGCTACATTTGCTTTATATAGCTATAGACAACTGTGGATGTTTGATATTTCAGACAATCATGCTATCTGCATATTGCAGACTGAGAGCAGCATATCCAGATTTTGGGATACACATTCCAGCTGCAGCAACAATTTGGACACATTTCGCAGTTTGGTTCTACTTGTCACATTCATTTCATTCTGTACTGACTGCAGTATACTTTATACAGGGGTTATTACTACTTTATTGGCGGATTCATAACTCTTTCTCACACCCTCTCACTTGTTTTCATTTTACTATTCAGGATGGTGCTTACTTCTAGGCTTTATTGACATGTTTTACCTGTAGTTATTACAATCCTTTCCAGCAGTCTCACTTCTGTCATGTTTCAGTATTTCATCAGGGATATATTTCACACATGTGAGTTGCTCATCTTCTGCAGCTGTACTTTTCAGCCTGCTGCAGGTTGTGCACTATGATATTATAGGTGGGGCATCTTTATTTCAGACTTTATTTCAGACATTTTCATTTTTCTGTTTGGATTTCAAACTGCGACACACTTTTGTAATCAAACAATACTTGCAAACACTTTTACACTGTTGAAACAAACAGACAATTATCCACCACAGCAATGGAAGAAAACAGTTGCAGCAAATACGAAAAAAATCCTTTATTGCCACAAGATACAGACTTAGCGCTTTCACCAGTAAACTGGTATCCTCAGAGTCTGTTCTAACACACTTCCTTCCACATTAAATACAAAAAATACATACCCAATCATCCAATTAATCACTTAATTAAGCAGTTATTTCCTAGTTCATCATTTTTTAAAAATATAAATAACCTCTTAATCATACTCAACAGTCCATATTGTATATACAATCAGTATGATATTTATGTAATGAATATATATATATAAATTACATATAAATTCTGATAGAATATTAAATTAATCAAATATCTTCACACAAATCATTTTCACTTATCTGTGTAACTAGATTGTTACTAAAATTGATGTAACCATTTGTAAGCAAATATGTATATATGTAAATAGGAAATGAAATAAAACTAATATTACAACCCAGTGTATGCTAAAAAATAACCGTCCACATGCTTTTTTCTTCTTCATGTCCCTATTAAATACCTTAGGAACTTTTTGGTTCTACTATGTTGCATTATATTATAGCAGCCTTCCATTTTAGGTGGGGTTTTAAGGAAATATGGTCATTAAGACCAGGGTATTTGGTGGCATTGAGTCTTATTTGCCACTCTGTTTCCAATACCGCCACCCTGTTGTTCATATCTCCTGTTGATGATGGCATAACCCTGTCTATAATGAAAAACAAAAACTTTTTAAAATTGTTACAAAACCTACTATGTAAGTAAAGAGCATTATGTTCATCTTTGTTCTTAATACTTCTAACATGCTCACCTATTCTTTCACGTAGTTTACGTGTTGTCATGCCAATATAGTATGCCTCGCATGACACACAGGATGCCAAATATACGCAACACTTGGTGTTGCAATTGCAGACGCCAGGACATGCCAAGGTACGTGGGTAACCCCCCACACATGTGTAACCACCTTCTGCTATAAATCTACACGCAGTACAATTCCCACATTTGGTCATCCTAGATTTAATATATCCTTTGTTTTCCCTCTCAAGTATGTTTTTAATGTTCTTCCCCCTACAAAAAACAATTTTGGGGTTGTTCCCCAAAATTTGCCTCATTTGTTCAGTGAAGCAATAATTCCAATTCAATCTTAAACTCTCACAAAAGTCTTTAGCCATTTCATTATAGTGTAACACAAAGGTGAGACTCTCTCTTTCCTTTTCTATGTCACCCATCTTCATACTTTGGTTAGTTGTCACTGTTCCCCCACAATTAAGTATAGGTGTGTAAATTGTCCTTCTTTTCCTATATATTTCTTTCTTCGTTCTCAATAATAGCTTCATGGGGTATCCTCTTTCAAGGAATAATCCGATGAGGACATACATCTCCTTCTTAAAAATTGTATCAGAACTCACCAGCCTAGAGAGTCTCACCATTTGCCCCTTAATAAGTCCCTTTCTTTGATGGTACGGGTGGCAACTCGAAAAATGCAGCATAGAGTTAGAAAAACTAGGTTTTCTATAAATGTTACTTATTAATTTTCCTTCCTGTTTAAAGATGTTAATATCTAGGAAGTTGATTGATGTTACATTCCAATTGTGTGTAAATTTAAAAAACTCCGTGGCCTGGTTTAAATAAGCCATGAATTTGTTTATATCCTCCTCACTTCCTTTCCATAAGATCAAGATGTCATCCAGGAACCTGCTGTATAACATAATATGTAAATTAAATGCAGATGTTAAAATATATCTTCTTTCCCAGGCTAGCAGAACTAGATTTGCAAACACGGGGGCACATCTTGCCCCATTGCCACTCCTTTTGTCTGCTGGTACATCTCTCCCTCAAAACTAAGAAAGTTACTAGTCAAGATGATTCTCATGGAATCTATCACTAAATTAAGTTTACCTTGGTCAAAACATTGACTGTTTCTCAAGCTCTCTTCGAATAACTCTATACCTTCTTCGTGTGGGATGGTAGAAAAAGGTTAACCACGTCTATGGTTAAGAAAACATACTCTTCCACATCTACTTCATTGATTGTTCTAATCCTTTCAAGGCAGTGCCATGAATCCTTGATAATGTGTGGTGTTTCCATAACCACACCTTTGCATGCCTGATCTACGAGGACTGCCATGGGTTCGGTCTTGGAGCCCTTTGCCGATACTATGGGCCTACATTCTAGCTGTTCTAACCCCTTGTGTGTCTTCGGGATTCCAAATAGTACTGGTAATTTGGGAAATTTCACATACAAAAAATCAAACTCCTCCTCATTTATGACACCTTTGTAAAGAGCATCACGTAGAAATACATCTATTTTACTATATTTCCAGTTTATTTCATTTCTTGATACCCTACTGTATGTTTCTGTGTCATTAAGCATCCTCATCATGATCCCATTGTAGTCAATCTTAGCCATAATTACCATTCCCCCTCCTTTGTCGGGGCGCATACACCTAAATTCATTGGTGTCCGTAATGTCATGAATGGCCTTCCTCTCCTCTACAGTCAAGTTATCTTCCATTTGGTTTTGTTGTGCACATAATCTACGAAGATCTCTTTCCACCATTTGCTCAAAAGTGTTGATTTCATTATTTAAAGGGGGCATGAAGGTACTTTTTCTCTTAAGACAAGTAGCACCAACCACATTTTTTGCAATCAATTGAATTCCCTCCCCACCTGTGTAATATAAATGCAAGTTCAATTTCCTAGTATAATATTTCAAATTAATCAGCAATTGTGTTATGTCAATTTTATATGAAGGAACAAAACTGATCCCCTTACTGAAAATTTTAAAGTACACATTGTCAATTGACTTGTCAGTGTAATTATAAATTACATAACCTTCCCTTTTAAGAACTTCACATTTCATTTGTGAACCATTCACTTCTTTTCTAGAGACCATTTGTTAAGACCAGGGTATTTGGTGGCATTGAGTCTTATTTGCCACTCTGTTTCCAATACCGCCACCCTGTTGTTCATATCTCCTGTTGATGATGGCATAACCCTGTCTATAATGAAAAACAAAAACTTTTTAAAATTGTTATAAAACCTACTATGTAAGTAAAGAGCATTATGTTCATCTTTGTTCTTAATACTTCTAACATGCTCACCTATTCTTTCACGTAGTTTACGTGTTGTCATGCCAATATAGTATGCCTCGCATGACACACAGGATGCCAAATATACGCAACACTTGGTGTTGCAATTACAGACGCCAGGACATGCCAAGGTACGTGGGTAACCCCCCACACATGTGTAACCACCTTCTGCTATAAATCTACACGCAGTACAATTCCCACATTTGGTCATCCTAGATTTAATATATCCTTTGTTTTCCCTCTCAAGTATGTTTTTAATGTTCTTCCCCCTACAAAAAACAATTTTGGGGTTGTTCCCCCAAAGAGGGGAAATCGGCACCATCAATAGACAATGTATCCTGTTTAGAATTTTTAGTTGATTTTAATTTACATTTTTCCTTGGACTCTTGTTTTCACGAAATTGAGAATGTAGCAAATATGAGGAATGAATGTGGTGTGGATGTTGAACAAAGGCCTAGTATGTGTAGTCTTGAAATTAACGAGCAGTTAACTCTAGATACTAATTTTGTACAACTTGAAGGTAGTGAATATCAATTAAAAATTACGACATCCGAGGATCAGACCCCCAGTTTGGAAGTGGCTAATGCACTGTTGATGGATATAAGAAGTAACTCACGGGGTTTGGACCAACAAATGGTCTCTAGAAAAGAAGTGAATGGTTCACAAATGAAATGTGAAGTTCTTAAAAGGGAAGGTTATGTAATTTATAATTACACTGACAAGTCAATTGACAATGTGTACTTTAAAATTTTCAGTAAGGGGATCAGTTTTGTTCCTTCATATAAAATTGACATAACACAATTGCTGATTAATTTGAAATATTATACTAGGAAATTGAACTTGCATTTATATTACACAGGTGGGGAGGGAATTCAATTGATTGCAAAAAATGTGGTTGGTGCTACTTGTCTTAAGAGAAAAAGTACCTTCATGCCCCTTTAAATAATGAAATCAACACTTTTGAGCAAATGGTGGAAAGAGATCTTCGTAGATTATGTGCACAACAAAACCAAATGGAAGATAACTTGACTGTAGAGGAGAGGAAGGCCATTCATGACATTACGGACACCAATGAATTTAGGTGTATGCGCCCGACAAAGGAGGGGGAATGGTAATTATGGCTAAGATTGACTACAATGGGATCATGATGAGGATGCTTAATGACACAGAAACATACAGTAGGGTATCAAGAAATGAAATAAACTGGAAATATAGTAAAATAGATGTATTTCTACGTGATGCTCTTTACAAAGGTGTCATAAATGAGGAGGAGTTTGATTTTTTGTATGTGAAATTTCCCAAATTACCAGTACTATTTGGAATCCCGAAGACACACAAGGGGTTAGAACAGCTAGAATGTAGGCCCATAGTATCGGCAAAGGGCTCCAAGACCGAACCCATGGCAGTCCTCGTAGATCAGGCATGCAAAGGTGTGGTTATGGAAACACCACACATTATCAAGGATTCATGGCACTGCCTTGAAAGGATTAGAACAATCAATGAAGTAGATGTGGAAGAGTATGTTTTCTTAACCATAGACGTGGTTAACCTTTTTTCTACCATCCCACACGAAGAAGGTATAGAGTTATTCGAAGAGAGCTTGAGAAACAGTCAATGTTTTGACCAAGGTAAACTTAATTTAGTGATAGATTCCATGAGAATCATCTTGACTAGTAACTTTCTTAGTTTTGAGGGAGAGATGTACCAGCAGACAAAAGGAGTGGCAATGGGGGCAAGATGTGCCCCCGTGTTTGCAAATCTAGTTCTGCTAGCCTGGGAAAGAAGATATATTTTAACATCTGCATTTAATTTACATATTATGTTATACAGCAGGTTCCTGGATGACATCTTGATCTTATGGAAAGGAAGTGAGGAGGATATAAACAAATTCATGGCTTATTTAAACCAGGCCACGGAGTTTTTTAAATTTACACACAATTGGAATGTAACATCAATCAACTTCCTAGATATTAACATCTTTAAACAGGAAGGAAAATTAATAAGTAACATTTATAGAAAACCTAGTTTTTCTAACTCTATGCTGCATTTTTCGAGTTGCCACCCGTACCATCAAAGAAAGGGACTTATTAAGGGGCAAATGGTGAGACTCTCTAGGCTGGTGAGTTCTGATACAATTTTTAAGAAGGAGATGTATGTCCTCATCGGATTATTCCTTGAAAGAGGAGACCCCATGAAACTATTATTGAGAACGAAGAAAGAAATATATAGGAAAAGAAGGACAATTTACACACCTATACTTAATTGTGGGGGAACAGTGACAACTAACCAAAGTATGAAGATGGGTGACATAGAAAAGGAAAGAGAGAGTCTCACCTTTGTGTTACACTATAATGAAATGGCTAAAGACTTTTGTGAGAGTTTAAGATTGAATTGGAATTATTGCTTCACTGAACAAATGAGGCAAATTTTGGGGAACAACCCCAAAATTGTTTTTTGTAGGGGGAAGAACATTAAAAACATACTTGAGAGGGAAAACAAAGGATATATTAAATCTAGGATGACCAAATGTGGGAATTGTACTGCGTGTAGATTTATAGCAGAAGGTGGTTACACATGTGTGGGGGGTTACCCACGTACCTTGGCATGTCCTGGCGTCTGCAATTGCAACACCAAGTGTTGCGTATATTTGGCATCCTGTGTGTCATGCGAGGCATACTATATTGGCATGACAACACGTAAACTACGTGAAAGAATAGGTGAGCATGTTAGAAGTATTAAGAACAAAGATGAACATAATGCTCTTTACTTACATAGTAGGTTTTGTAACAATTTTAAAAAGTTTTTGTTTTTCATTATAGACAGGGTTATGCCATCATCAACAGGAGATATGAACAACAGGGTGGCGGTATTGGAAACAGAGTGGCAAATAAGACTCAATGCCACCAAATACCCTGGTCTTAATGACCATATTTCCTTAAAACCCCACCTAAAATGGAAGGCTGCTATAATATAATGCAACACAGTAGAACCAAAAAGTTCCTAAGGTATTTAATAGGGACATGAAGAATGAAAAAAGCATGTGGATGGTTACTTTTTAGTATACACTGGGTTGTAATATTAGTTTTATTTCATTTCCTATTTACATATATACATATTTGCTTACAAATGGTTACATCAATTTTAGTAACAATTTAGTTACACACATAAGTGAAAATGATTTGTGTGAAGATATTTGATTAATTTAATATTCTATCAGAATTTATATGTAATTTATATATATATATTCATTACATAAATATCATACTTATTGTATATACAATATGGACTGTTGAGTATGATTAAGAGGTTATTTATATTTTTAAAAAATGATGAACTAGGAAATAACTGCTTAATTAAGTGATTAATTGGATGATTGGGTATGTATTTTTTGTATTTAATGTGGAAGGAAGTGTGTTAGAACAGACTCTGAGGATACCAGTTTACTGGTGAAAGCGCTAAGTCTGTATCTTGTGGCAATAAAGGATTTTTTTCGTATTTGCTGCAACTGTTTTCTTCCATTGCTGTGGTGGATAATTGTCTGTTTGTTTCATCGTTGTGGATCCTGGTGTTGGTATCCAGTTCTGTTTTCATACTTTTACACTGTTACTTGCACATTTTATTACTTAGTGACTACACTGCACTCTTTTGCTAACTGTCATACTTTTATATTTCTTTACAGTTACTGGGAGTGGATTACTGACCTGCCTGGTGGCGCAACCGCACCAGCCTATCGCCATAGGCTCTGCGGTTCGCAGAATGGACACCTGCAGCTGTAATATAAATGAAGTAATATTGGAATACACATCTCCATAATATCAGCTAATTTAATTTCTTACATACATAATTAAATGTAACTTACTCAGTAGTGGGGTGTTGGGCATTTGCCGGGCCTCCTGGATCCAAAGGTTCAATTGGTCCTGCTTGCATCTCTTCAGGTCTGCATGGTGGTGACGGACCTGCTCACCAGTCCTTGGAATCCCTGTGGCACTGGTAAGATCATGAGCCAACCGGTCCCACGCCTCAGCCCTATATGCTCCCCACAGGACCTGGCCCTGCATGAGTTGGGCCTCATGATTGTGGACTAGGAGCCAGACCATGTATCTGGACTCCTCAATACCCCACCTCTGTGCTCGAAAGCAACTACCCTCACCTACACCTGACATTCTGGCTGCAAGTCAGTTCTACAATCGTTTATGCTGTGTATTCCCGCCTATGGGGCTTATATATGCCGTTTTCCCGCACTTATCTGTGATTGGCCATTTTGGAATTGTATCCACTTCACAAAACCTGCTTTGTCATGCTCCACTTTCTATTCATTCCTATATATTTGCTATTACTGCATTGTTGAGTACAGCTGTTGTAGCTTAGTGGTTCAGTACCTTGACTATGGTGCATGGTATCCTGGGTTCGAACCTGGCCACTGCTTTTATATTTTATGACTGTCTAGACAGGCTAGGGGGTGTGTCTGTGTAAAGGCAGTTTTGTTACAGCTTGCTCAACGTTGCCCGTCGGTTAGCTTGGCGCGGTGCGCGGCTTCGTGCAAACGGGGTGCGCTGGTTTACACCTCATTTGGCTGTCAGCACGCATAGTATGCTCAGCTCAGCTAGGGGCACACAGTTTCAGCGTGTGAAACCACTGCTCACCTACGGGCACTCATTTTGCACCTGTTAAACCACTGCTAACCTACGGGCAGATGCACTCACCTTGTTAAACTGTAGCTCAGCTATAGGCACATCTGGCATTTTTTTATTGTTTTGTTACCTCACATTTCTTCAAAATAAATGGACTAGTTCATTACATTTTACATAAAATGTGATTTTATATGTGTACATGTTTGTCAGGGACTTGTTTTGTGCTTATTTTGCTAAAAATAAAAGTTGGCATTGTGGAGGCTCGAACCATGAATGCCTGCTCTTTAGCTGACGTGTCTACCGCTACGCTATTGCTTCTTGGCTTACTTTGCATATTTAGTTCTTATATGCTTTCCCACTGACTGTTAACTGTAGCTGCGCTACGGGCATGCCCGCGCAAACGAGCGCACTCAGGGTTAAACATCTTTACAATTTAAAAAAAATATATCACATGTTCATTTATATATTTTCTGTTCATAGTCTGTGGGGGCATGTGTTGTGTTGTGTTTATTCAAATTTCCGTGGACTCTGTCGTGGGTGTTTACTTTGGGCACTTTTACTCTTCTGGGGGCGTGTCCGCTTGCAGGGCTTGGCCTACGGACACGCCCCCTACTGTCTTACACGGACCGTGTTAGACTTAGGTGTGATTCAGCATGCTCTCATGAATATGCAGAGCATGCTGACATCACTCCATTTAACTGCAGCCTCCGTGTAAGAGTTATAACTCTTACATGGAGGCTTCGTGAATCCTGCCCGATGTACAAGAATATTACTGTATATTACCATAATATAGCTCTCAAGTGGTGTGCCATTAAGAATTATGCGTGTATGTGATATGTATACCCTCAAGAAATATTTAAAAAATTGTACACATCTTTTTTCATTCTTTTATGCAGCCAAACATGCCTTCCTTGAATGATGCACTTATTGATTGCTTGGCTTCTAGTTCCCTAAATAAGTCTGTCCTTTATCTGCACTACTGGGTCTTAGAGTGACCACTGTAAAATGTCTTCCCTCTTCAGCTTTAAGTATCAGAAATCATCCTCTGGTACTTTTAATGGCTGTCTCTTTAGTAAAAGGAAGTCTTACCATGAAAACCTATTTTTTGCTTTTGACTAGTTTATGTTCGTTTCCATATTTAATATGAAATATGTCTTTCAGTTTTCAGCTTATTCCTACCTTTTTCAAATTCCATTTTGCATATACCCACACAGTCTGAGAAGCTGTGAGGTAACTTTGACAATTCTGATCTCATAATGCTAAAACAAGGCTTAGAAACAAATCTGGAGCCAGCAAAAAGCTGCACATTTTGTTACTTGTGAAAGCTTCAGAATACTTCAGAAAGTGTTGCAATGATATTAAAGAAACTTAGTTTAACTCTTTTAAGACCCAGCAAAGCATCTCCTTCAGTAGCAATCCAAATGGTTTTGAGCCAAAGCCAAAAGTCAGACCAGCTTATTCAATTAGCCTGAAGGACTTAGTTATCCATAGTAATTCAAGCCCTTCATGTAAAGAATGTGCAACTGTTTCTTCTTACGTTTGATCCTGTAGCACTGCTAATACTGAAATCCCACAGCATCTTACTCATCCGCTGTAAGCTACTCTGACTCAGACTATACTCTTCCATTCAATTTTGTTCACATAAACTCTCCTGAAGTTACATATATAAAGCTAATCTGTCTCTGATTCATCATTTATGATTTACAACTTTCCTGTCTTGAGATAGCTTGTAACTCCACTTCAAAAACTTTGATTTCTCTTTCATTTTTTTCTGTAACATATGTTTTTTTCCCACTCCCCACTGAAGGTGTGTGCTTATGTCTCCCATCTTTCTAAATGCCCACATGACTGTAAAAACAAGATGAAAAAAAAAAACAAGTAATCTCCGTGGTATCCCCAAAGTCTCAAACAACCCACTAAACAAGTACAGTGGGTCCAAAAGCAAAACAGTGTAAGAAACTTCTCTGTGTGGAAGATTTTCAATCCATATATATCTAGTTAATCACTGCATATTAATCAGATCAGACAATGGTAATAGAACTGGGTCTATGTTACGTTATCGAACGATGAAAAGAGCGAATACTCTTTCATCAAACTTGAAAGGTTGACACCACTAAGCTGCGAAGACAAGGAAGAGCGACTTTTTTCCTAGGGAAAAAAATCACTGCTCCACAAAAAAATAAATAAATAAATTCACTCCGAGATCGCACCATAGTGGAGGAAATGGCAAAGTCCTGAAGATGGCCCACCGATTTTTTTTTCCCTGGGAAAGAAATCAATGTTCCGTATCTTCGCTGTTTAGTACTGTTGACTTTTACAATTCAATGAAAGAGCATTGGCACTTTTCTTTATTTGATAACATAACATAGATTAATGTGATTTTCCCAGGGGATATCCTCGCATAAAACCAGACAGGAACACAATACAGGACCACCCTCCTCAAAAAAAAAAAAAATTCAAACACACTCCCCCCTTCTTAAATATACCAACTCTGAAATTGCACCATAGTGGAAGAAATGACAGAGTCCTGAAGATGGCCCACCGATTTTTTTCCCTGGGAAAAAAAATAGATGTTCTGTGTCTTTGCTGTTTGGTGCTGTTGACTTTTACAGTTCGATGAAAGGGTGTTCACTCTTTTCATTGTGTGATAATGTAACATAGACAGATTAATGTGATTTTCCCAGGGGAGATCCTTGCACAAAACCAGACAGGGGCACAATAGAGGACCACCAGGAGGCTGCCCCCACCCCCAACATCTCATTCACCACCATCCCAATCCCCTCTGGCTATCAATACTCCACAGAAGCCTTTGGCATCACAGATGGATCAGGACAGGAACATAAGCCATAGAGACAAACAGAACTGACAGAGAGTTTTACAGGATGAATTGTCTGTGTACTTAATAAAGGATTTTCGACTGCAAACAGACTGCCTACCCTGCTTGGATTACTGTTGAATACTTAATAATTCTGTAGAATATTTTAAATTATATATTTTTTATTATCTTTTTGACTTAAGATGAGTTTAAGTTCGCTACTTCTGCTACCATTGTCTGATCTGATTAATATACAGTGATTAACTAGATATATATGGATTGAAAATCTTCCACACAGAGAAGTTTCTTACACTGTTTTGTTTTAAAATACAAGATGAAGAGACCTAAATCTCTAGTCCTACATATGTAGCACTTGTTGATATGATCGATATCTTTGCTACAGAATTCTCCTCCTCTGGAACTAACTCCTACTTTCTGTAACGCAATGCACATTTTTCACTGTCATCATATCTACCCCCTATTCCCATATCCCATCCACCCCCAACTCATTTAAGTTTTTTTATCACTATGGACCCACCCTCACAAACATACAACCAATCCACAACAACTTCCTCCCACCAGAACCTAACTACCTAATAACCTCTTACATCACCAAATACTGTAATTGAAAAAAATAATTTGGCCCACCTATAAAATTATACTACCAATCCATAACAACTTCCTCCACCCAAACCTAACCAACCAATAACATCCTCTTACATCTCCTTATTACTATAACTGACAATATCTGTTCTCTACTCTTCACCATTTAAATATGCTCTGCTATAAATCACCCCACACCCTAAACTCACCATTCCCCACCATGATACAGTGTCTCACTCTAACCTGTCTCATCCTTGTATTCTTAACTTGCTGTACATCTAACCAAACACAACTCCCTTTCCGTATTAACAAAAGACTCATGTTTACAATGTAACAACTTCATCCATTCTGTTCAATATAGGTACCCACTGATACAAAAATCACCTTATTAAACCTAAACTACTCCATACCTCCAAAAAAGGTGCAAGAGCACTGTCACCCCTAAAACCAAAGCAACACATTCATATAACTGCACTACTCAACTTACTGATAGCAGGTGGCATTCACCCCAACTCGACCCTCTCTGGCACCAAGTTATTCCACAAGTAATAAATCAACCTTGCCCAAAAACCTAAACTCTTCTCCCAACAAAATAAGAAATAGCAACAAGAAACTCCAGCTCTTCCATATGAACATTAGAAGCATTACAAACAAAATAGCAGTACTTTATGCATGGATAAAATATCAGTTCCCTGACATATTGGTAATAACAGAATCTTGGTTAAAACCAAATATCAGTAATACAAAAATACTCCCCCCTCCCCACCAGCTTTAACATCTTTAGAGCTGAAAGATCAAACAAAAAAGCAGGAGGAGTAGCAATAATTTACCAGTTCAGCATAAACCTATCACCTCTCACATCTCCTGTCCCTGCTTCCTCAATGTCAAACTAAGTAACCTAAAACTAGATGCCCACAAAACAATATGAGTTGTGGCCTTTTATATCCCACCTGAACACAACATCACACAAAACAATATGGGTTATGGCCTTTTATATCCCACCTGAAGACAATATCAGCACATTGGAGGGAACTCTGTCCTGGGTATCTGATAATGTACATGCAGAGACAATTAGACTCTAGGCAATGTTAACATCAACTAGTCAAGTGTCATCTCTGACATAACAACTTCTGGTATAAACCTGTACAATTTCTCGCAACTTATCAGTGATCCTGATAGAAGAATCAACCTGAAAAATTGTAAAACTACCACCCTGGGCTAGTTATTAATATGTCACCATAACACTATAATCTCCCATAACACCTTCACTGGCACACTTAGTCACTATCTGCCATGCAGGCCACAAGAGAATGCCCTGCTTGTCACAGGGCCCAGGGAGCACACATTTAAATCCTCTCACAACATGAACATCTTTGACCCACAGCTGTAACACCTCAGTACAATCTCACAACTGGAACATCCTAAAAGTCTTACCACTAGATATTGGTTTTGTCTATTTTAATAAGATAGTTATGGAACTGCTAAAAAGCATGCCCTTCTTAGGATTAAAAGAGTGCAAACCAGCCCTGCTCCTTCGGTATATAAATTATCCATGATATACATGATCTATGCCTAACTGTTATGTAGTTAAAGTTTTCTCTCACAACATCAGCTGTTTAGTGGTCTGTTCTATGTAATGCAAACTGTAAGAACCAAATTCAAATCCCAAGATACTCCACAGTCAGAGGCAGTGATAACATTATAAATATTTCCTTGAATGCATGTATTCTTTGGGACATGAAGAAATCAGTCCTGGTTAAAGAAATGACTTGTATTAACTTTCACAGTGCCTTATATAATCATATATGCAGGGAGCTAGCCCAGTACATACACAGTCATAGCAATCCTGCTTGTGATGTTGATAGCTCAGACTCAGGAGCATTTATCCTATGAAGATACTTGTTCCCATCCTTTAAAGAAAGTATTCTTAGACTGAAACAAAAATGAATGTGGTTTATACTACTTTGTGCATGTGATGATCTTTGTATTTATGTGTTTCAAATTTTGTTTTCTGTCTTCTTTAAAGCTGAACATTTTAAGTCTTGTTTGGGTGGAGTTGGGAACTCTTGTCCTTGAGGTAAAGACAGTCCACACTACCAGATGCAGAAAGCATTGAGGTTACTGAAAAAAACATTACAAATAAGTACAATCAAAGACTGAATATAACTTCTGAAACTTTTTTTATAGCAGTTCAAGTCACTCAAAATAATGTGATTACATTTCACATAAAATATATTTTTCTTAGACATATTTTTAGCATAAAAGAATATCGCTGCATAGACATTCGTGGTTATTTCATGTTCGTTTGTTATTTTTCAGGGCTTATTGGTGGCAATCCTGTACTGCTTTGTCAATAAAGAGGTAAGGTAATAACACTGCTTTTTAATTTTTTTTTTCATTCTCTCATTTTCACACATTCCAGCAATACAAACCAATTTCTGAAAGGTTCACAATGCACGCTGCATGACACATTCTCTTGAGCATATAATCTCTCAGAATAACCCAGCATTCACATTAGAGGACTGGTGGATTACTAACATACACCTATAATAAGAAAGTATTTATGAAACTTACTGGCTACATTAGGAAAGTAATGTGAGCAGTTGAGGATAGTTCAGGGAAAATATGCACGTGTTTAACAGTAAGCTTGCCATACTTTTATATGTGAAGTAAATGGTGACAGTAGGACTGCCATATTAAACATTGTGTTATGAGTCAATACAATTAATGGTGTTGCTTCAAAAGACATGGATTTGTAAATTTACAGTTTTCATATCATTTTGAATGTTGTACTGAGAGATAATTTCCTAACATAAAGATGAAAATGAGTTATTGAGGTCTGACATGTCATCCATTCACTTCTTGCATTGTCTCTTTCTCCTCCATAATGTCAAGCTAAAAATACACATGTAGCTAATTCACATACAAAGTATAACATGAGGACTTTGCTAATTATATCTTTTCATCTGGATGGAAGTAATTTGGGGGTGTTAGAAGAGAAGAAAATGGTATTGGAACAACAATACTGCCGGGCAATGCACTATCGAAGAGTTACCTGAATGTCAGTGTCCCGTGGATAGTAGTGCTTCTCCTATAATTAATCTCAGCCCCTTAAAATCGGTAAGTCTTTGATGCCAAATGATTCAGAGCATTGTTGTTAATAAAATCACACTACACAACAAGAATACAGAGGTTTTGCTGGCTGGCAAAGTCAAGTACTGTTCTGACTACTTTTAAGGTTAGTCCTGATGATTGGATGGGTAGACACAAATTTACACTAGAATTGTTATCTACAGCCCTGCTCAGTTTGGGATGCAAGCACTATTAAGTATATGGCCAGGCATCTTAATGTCCTTGTAACTTTTTGCTAGTATTGTTTCTATGTTCCTGTGGAAGCCCTCCCCCCTTCACATGACCATTCATATTTGTTAATCTAAATATATTGTCTTTCAACTGAGCAACCATGGAATAAGGAGAAACACCCTCAAGGGAAAAGTCAGTATTTATGTGAACTGTGATCTCACAGGCATAGTCCTAAAAGTAGAAAGTGTGATCAGGAAAGATCAAAATCAGGAAGCTGGAACAGAGAAATTGTGCTAAAACAGATAAAACAATGAACAGTACTCACATGAAGAACAAACATTATAGGGAAGATGTGAAGAGTAGAATGACTAACTATGGTTTACTTAACACCTACCAGCTCATAGCTGTGCTTTTGGCCAGAGCCATAGTTACTTGGTTTGGTGTTCTGTGCAGTTCCTCAAACTGCTGTCCCCTCAAGTCAAAATTGCAAAGCTGAGGAATAAAAAAGAAAAACTCTCTTTCTTGTCTTCTTAAAGTTGAAGACCAAAAAAAAAACCTCCTGTGCTCAGTAACTGTACCATGCTACTTGCTACCAATAAAACAAGCAGTTTGCTGCAGTTAAATTGTCACACATCATACAATGTGTGTCAATATTTCTGCTGAGCCATAAATGCAATGTCGGCATTCATTTATAATGCCACAAGATCTTTGCAGCTACAATAAGCAGTGCTGGTTCTGCACTCACACCATTGGCAGCTGTTGATTACACCCCCTAAAAACTTTCTTGTGGAGTAGCTTCCCTCTTTTCCCAACACTAGTGGCTCCACTTTTGGCACTGGTAAATTAACTCTAAATTGTGAAATAATTGTTATTTTGCAAGTATTTCCCTTCTTATTTTAAAGATAATAATTTCATCTCCCCAGTTTTCCTCCATGTATACTTTCTTTTGGAGAAGCCATCAGGCTCATGAGGAATGACATAGATTACCCTCATGCACATGTACCATCCACCAGATGTGGTTATGGATGCTTTTGTTTAACAGTATCTTAAAAGGACGGGAAGTGCAAACATTATGGAAGAAAGATGTGGTGGCTATAATACTTAAAGACAATAAAGACTCATCAGACCCAGCTTCATATAGCCCATTTCAAATTTAAACCATGATTATAAAGTGTTTATATGTATAATAGCTAAAAGGATGGTGAAGGTGTTGCCAGCATTGATAGATATGGATCAGTGTGGTTTTGTGGAGGGGAAGGAAACATTTGACAACATTAATAGAGCAATGATGATAAAACAACTGCGGTGGTGGTGCTGCGGTATCGTTGTCGCCTCACAGTAAGACGTCCTGTTCGGTTCTCAACTAGAGCGTCTACTGTGTGGAGACATGCGTGAATGGGCGTACCTTTGTTGAAGGTTGTGCGTCAGGGCCGGCAACTTGGCATGTAAAAATCTACTGCCAATCATTAGTGGACCAGAGTACTGCTGTGGCGACCCCTAACTGGAAAAAGCCGAAAGGCACAACAATAGAGCAATGATGATCCAGAGGGAATCAGAGTGTAAAAAAATACTGCTGTTGTTGATGGATGTTGATGCAGAAAAAGTACTGAAAAGATTAAGCTGGGATTTTATGAGTGGGGCAGTGGAAACATTTGCAATCCCTGATGCAATAATAAGGATAATTAGGAGGATGTTTGAGGGATCGGAGGCAAAAAGTAAAGTGGGAGGGTTTTTTCTTACAAGTTGTGTCTGAATAGAGGAACCAGGTAGGGATGTCCTCTTTCCCCTTTGTCATTTGCTTTATATTTAGAGCCATTGGCAAAGAAAATAAGGGACTCAGAAATTCAAGGATAAAATTGATATGGTAGTCAAGAAAAGCTGACTTTATTTGCAGACAATATTATGTTTTACCTGATAAACACAGAAAAGGACATCTCAATGCTGTGGAACATCTTGAGATAATTTCAAGCCTTTCCAGGATGTAAAATGAATGAAGATAAAACAAATGTGATAGCTGTAAACTATGGACCCACACATGAATTGGTCCAGCAATACCCATATTTATGGGGACACAATAATATGAAGAATATAGGAGTATGGATTAAAAAGGATTTTGCTATGGCAACTAAGGATATCTGGGAAGAAACTAAACAATAAATTAAAAAGGCAATTTGGAAGGAGAAAACCACTCACACTGTTGTTAAAACCTCTTCAGATAAGCTTTATTCATGTAGGCATGATACACACATTAATGCATTTATTCCACACTGCATTTTCATTTTTTCCAACTTCTTCAGATGTCAAATACACACAACCTTATCTATCGCACTTTATGTATGCCCCCAATTATTTTTTATCCAATAAAATCAACTCCCTGGTTAGTGTTCCTTAACTGTGTCCTCTTAATATTTAAACTAAAAATTCATCTTGTTAAAAACATCATAGGTAAGACAATCTGTTTAAAACATTATAAACACTTAATCTTAAAATTTTGTAACATAAACACATTGTTAATATTGATAATTTTATCAAAATCTGTAAAAATTATAATATATATATATATATATATATATATATATATATACATATATATATATATATATATATATATATATATATATATATATATATATATATATATATACATGTATAGATAGATAGATAATGCTTGTCTTAAATGTAATGTTAGAGCTCTATTGGACATTCTGAAAGTTACAATGTATTTGTCAAATAAACTTTACTATCTTAAGTACTATAAGAAGTCAAATAAAATCAACAATACTAATTTCATCTTCTTATTAAAAGTATTCCTAAACTATCTTTATGTTCCCCTTGTTATAACTTAGCAGTTCTCATTTTCAGTAGGGGTGTGATGGATATACTTTCTTTAGACCTGGGAATTTATTAGCTTCTAAAGTGATTTGCCACCATAATTCTTTACATTATATTCATGTTTCCTATGGTCCACCCCTTTGATCTTTTTGTATCTCCTCTAGAACAAAGAATAAAAACTTAGCTTTTGTACATTTTTTAGTATGCTTGTACAAAGCGTTTTTTTCATTCTTAGTTTGGATATCATAATTATGCTCATATGTTCCTCTCCTGAGCTGTCTTTCAGTTTTTCCTATGTAAAACAAGTCACAGGCTTCACATAATGCTAGATATACTAAACCTGCCATATTATAGTTAGAATATTTTCTTCCTTCTATACTTTTGTTACTACTTTTTATATGGGCAGATTCTGTATGTAAAATAAATGGACATTGGGAACATGTTCCACATTTAAATGTTCCTTTTCTTTTTACTTCATGAGTGTTAATTCTATTCTTGTCACCTTCTAAAATCTCATTTAAATTTTGTGCTTTCTTATATACAATAGCTAAAGGTGTTTTTACTATCTCTTTTATGTCAGTCAGTGCAATAACCTCTCCCATTCCCTCTCAGTAATATGTTTCACATTGTTGACATTTCCATTATATTCTGTGATGAAGGCCCTCTTATATCTTATTCTCTATTTTTGTTGTGTTTGTTTCATCTGCCCTTCCATATCTTCTGTCAGTATGTTCTCCCCCATATGGTTTTAAATCTGTCTTTCCTACTTTCTCAAACTTCCATTTTAACATCTTGTATTAACCTCTTAGGATATCACCTTTCTTTAAATAGGGTCCCTTGGAAATTACATTCCAACTCAAAATTTTCTTCTTCTGATGTCATTCTAGTACATTTAACATATTGTCCTTTTATTGTGCTTCTTTTTTGATGGAAAGGATGAGAATTTGTGTAGTGGATATAAGAGTTGGAGAAGGTCTCCTTCCTGTATATTTTAGATTTAAACCCATTTTGCTTTATTTTGTATTGTTACATCCAGATAGTTTAGTGTGTCAAGGGAGATATTATAAGTAAACTATAAAAATTCTGTAGTATTCCCTATATAGGTTATGAACTCTTTCAGCATATCTATTGATGCTCTCCAGAGAATACAGATATTGTCCAGATATCTTTTATATAATATCCAGCATTTTTTTGTATTCTTCTCCATTATAATTTTTATTTAACAACAAATGATCCTTTGTTCCTTATGACTTTCTTTTGTTACCCTTTTGTTCTATTGCCATGATTGAGTTTTCTTCTAAATGACTATAAACTTTGTTGGCATCAATTTCAGTGTATATTTTATATGTCTTCAGAAGGCAAGTTATTGGTCTATAGTTTTTAGGATAGATTGCAGATTTGCTCTTAAGTAGGAGTATTGTTTTTCCTGTTGTTAACCAGACTGGTATCTTTTTGGGGTGCCCATATAAATAGTTCTTACTCATGGCTAAATCTTCATGTAAAGATGATTATACTTTTAGCCAGAAGTTAAGTACTGCATCTGTGCCTGGATTTTCCATTTAAGAGCTTTTCTTAACTTTTGCCTCAATCTGTCTGGCTGTTACTTCATCCCATTTCATATCCTATATATTTAAACTTCTTATTCTTTCTTTTACTTCTTCTATCCATTTAGCATCTTTGTTATGTTCCACAAGATCTTCATAAATATTTCTCTAAAATGTATCTATTTCTTCTTTTTTGGTGGTGTTTCAATTCCTTTTGCTTGTTTCCCAGTTCTCTCTAAAACTTTTTTGGGCCATCAATAAATTGCTTATTTTGTACTTTTCCTTTATATTAATATGCATATCATCTAAGTTTTTCTGCCTGTGCTGATATTTTTAGTTTATTATTTGTAATAGTACACAATAGAGCCTGATCTGTTCTGATACTGTGCATTGCTTTTATCATGTCTATCTTTCTGAATATTTTTGTTGATCTGTTCCCTCTTCTATACCCTTTAATAATGGCACTTCTTGTCTCAATTGCTTTATAGTTTTCTGTATTCAATACTTCCATGATGGCATTTTATTTCTCCCCTTCATTTCTCTTACTGCCCTATGTTTTTGTGGTAAGACTTTATATCTGTTATTAATTTAGCTGCATAGTAATATATCTTATTTACTTCTGTTATATTGCATGAATTTCTATGAACAGTCTTAATTACTGTGTTCATTTGTTTTATCAAATTTCTAACTTTTGGGGGGTTTACTGACTTTCTGTAGTCTATTTCTTTCATTGATCTTAATATGTCTGTCCATCTCTATTAAATCAAACAACTCTTCTCTTAGATCATTTTCTTCTAAACTGAGGGCACATTCTTTGGTCTCCATTTCCTGCAGGCATTCTACAGAAAGTTCCAGAGCATCTTCCTATGCCACATTCTGTTCAGTTTCATCCTGTGTCATCTGTTGCTCTTTCATATGGGAACTCACTGGCCTATCACTCCACAACATTGACTGTGTCACAGTTGTCATAGTTTCCTGCTCCTTCCCTTGCTCTGCAACTCCAACTGGACTTTTGTACTGGTTTCCTATGGAAGCCTCCAAAATATCTTCATATGGCAACTGATCAGATGTTTCCCACTCCACTGGTTTCTCCTTAATTTGGTGATCTATTGCTCTATCCTGCTGTGATGTTATTAGAGTTGGAGTTTCTACACTAAATCTTTTACTTCATGGGTAATCCATAACCTCAGTTTCCATTTCTTTAACTTCTCCGTTACTAATCTCCTTTTCTTCTTTCCTCTTTGTTTTCTTATATTTGTATTGTGTATTGTAAAATTTTCCATATCCTGGTGCCTTTGCCTGTATTTCTCTTCATATATCTTTGGTGCTGCTCTTTTTGTATTAATTAGTTTTGTTTTCTCCTTTGCATAAATATTGCACCTTATTAAATCTCTTTTTCTTTCCCGTGTTCATATTTCTTCTTCAGATGTCTGCTGCTCCTCCTGTTTCTCCTTACTCAGGAGACGCATTGCTCCATCATACTGTGGTATAACCTGTTAAATTTTCTACACTAAATCCTTCAGTTATTTCATAACTTCAGCATTTATTTTTTAACTTCTTCTTTACTAATCTTCTATACTACATTCCCTCTTTGTGATTTTATTTTTGTATTGTGAAATTTTCCATATCTGGATGCCTTTCCTAGTATTTCTCTTCATATATCAGGACATTTGATACCCAACATGGAAGACTTGTGTGTATTTGTGTGTTAGTCTATGTATAACACCTGCTGCTGTATCCATTTCTTTTAGAAGAATACATTTAGCTGTTCTCACAACTCCCTTATTCTAATTTTTACAGAAACGTCCTGTATGACACACTCTGATGAGGTCAGCCTGACAAAAGTACACTCTCTCGCTATAATAGCCAGACTTCTCAAGTAACATTTGCAAATAGTGTGTGTGTGTGTGTGTGTGTGTGTGTGTGTGTGTGTGTGTGTGTGTGTGTGTGTGTGTGTGTGTGTGTGTGTGTGTGTCACTTGGCATTGTATACCCTTCTCCTAAAAAGAATGCATTTAACTGTTCTCACAACTCCCTTATCCCAATTTCTTTCAGAAACATCCTATGTGAGACACACTAATGAGGATATCCTGACAAAACTGCACTCTCTCCCCTTAATACTCAGACCTCTACTGTGGTATTTGCAACTAGTACATGGCTCTCTAGATTGTGTAAATAAATAGGTAGAAGGTTGATGCCCACCATGGAAGATTTGAGTAAGTGTGTGTCTTATGCTTGTTGCTGTCTCCACGTCTTATGAACGGAATGCTTTTAAATGTGCGCACTGCTCCCTTATCCCAATTGTTACAGAAGCATCCTGAATGAAACAGATTGATGAGGTCATCCTGACAAAAGTGCACTCTGTCTCTTGAAGAGTCAGACTTCTGCTGTGGTATTTGTAGCTAGTACAGTGCTCTTTAGACTGTGTAATTAAATAGGTAGTAAGTTTAAATGGAAAGTTTTGAGAGTGCTTGTGAGGCTGTTTACAATAAGGCTAGCATATGCTTAATCAACCTCTACTCTGGATAACTGTTTTAAAATGATAGACATCTCCACCATCCAATAAGCTCACCCTTTACATCCACAACTTCGTTGCAACAGAAGGGTGTAGCTACGCATATTATGTGTACTGTAAGGATTCCAATTTTTGTATACATTACTTATGGAAAACATTATTTTATTAGGCAATACTCTGTCCACAAATGTTGTAAATTAATGCTTCAAATAACAGTGTCATGGGTTGAAAAAAATAGCCATTTAATGTTTTTTATAGGAAAGTGATACAAACATTTAAGTGGAGTGGGTGGGTGGGGGAGTGTTTCCATTCTTCAAATGGTAAGTGTTTTGTGTAACATCAAAAAGAGCACATAATTACAGCATTATATTGTTTGCCTACACCCCTGGATCAACACATTTTTTTTTTGGTCATTGATCTGCAAATGAACTGAAACTATTCAAATGTCACACTTCTCCTGTGGTGCCTACATGTCTTACACTATTCTCTAGAATGTGTAACTAGATAAATAGGATGTTTAAATGCAGCAGTACTTAACTTGTACAAGTGTGACTAGCAATGAAGTCATGACTGTTTTACATGCATTTGCAGTGGCAACTTTTACAACCCCTGATTGGCAGTAAAGCTAATGTTACAAGATAATCTACTTAGGAATACACTGCTGATGTCATCCCTTCATAGATGCTGTATGTCACAATTTTACTTATTATTCTCCAGTGGCACTGGCTGCTGATAATGTGCTGTACAGATGGTGTAAGTGGGTAGGTGGATTGCTCCATCACTGCTTGAATAGTCTGAAAGTTGTTACTGCCATATATCATTCAGCACTTTTATGTATACTTCTAATTAAGAGATTGAATTACAGTGCACTCTGTAACACTAGCCAGTCCTAGCAGTCCCAGGAAAATTAACTTTTTGGCCATACAATGATTACATACACTAACACACCTGCAGTATGCCATATTTGGAGTGTGAATTCTCCTGTGTTATGTGACTTTATAGTGTTATTTGTACATTGTGTAAGCACGTATGTAGGATAACCAAAAATATACACCAAATATATGCTAAAAAGGACCGTAGCTCACTGCAAATGCTTACTTTCAAAAAATCACTTTTAATAGAAAACAAATAAAAACGAACCCCTGAGGGTTAAAACTGTTTTACATAACCTTATGAATATTCATTAATTCTACTCATTCAACCTGCACAGGTTTGTATTACACCCCGTTGTACCATCCCATAAAATAAAAATATCATCAAAAACGTAGTGTAGCATATACATTTACTAGCATATTGACTATGCAAAATATATTCACTTTCCCAGTCTAGTAACACCATACTTGCATATGTGGGCCACACATACTTTTTACCACAGAATAATTTAATACATTTATATGTTATATAATGTGTTTTTATACCTAAATGTGATATACATATACACGTGTGATTGTTTTATAGGTATACTTAGAAACTGTATGGCAACAGGATGTAATACAAAACTGTACAGGTTGAATGAGTAGAATTAATGAATATTCATAAGGTTATGTTTTATTCATGAGAAGCTTAATTGAGCATTCTCACTGGATCTTGATTTTTTTAAAAAATGTATTTTAAAAATGTATTATATAGGGGGAGCAACACACATTTCACTGTTCTGATGAAGTCTGCAGTTAGCAGATGAAAGCACTTAACCTGTGTGTAAAACAGTTTTAACCCTCAGGGGTTCATTTTTATTTGTTTTCTATTAAAAGTGTTTTTTTTTGAAAGTAAGCATTTGTACACTCCTTTTTAGTGTATATTTGGTATATATTTTTGGTTATTTGGTCGTATATGCGCTTACAACTTGGCACATATGTAGGATGTTTGAGACTATCTGTGGGTGTGTCCTTTACCCTCATATTTTGTATACTGTTCTGCAAAGACATATATGATGTGTAGCTACACAGTATTGTTGTGCACGTGAAACATTTTTTAGCATAAACATCTCATTAATAAACAGTGATAATGTCATCTTTTTAACTGTGGACTGTCTCATTTGTACCTCCACCTGGCACTAGCAATTCAGGCAATGATGTTTAGCTGGTGATCTTGTGTAGTTACTTGAAATTCATCCATTACTGCTCAGAGTATGTTGTGCCAGTGTTATTGTGACTGTACATGTCAATAACACTTTTGTCAAGCATATTGGCTTTGTACACATATAGATGTTGTTCCAACTTACTAAAAGCTAGGATAATTTTTCACATAGCAATGCTTTTATTCAGAGTAATGAAAACATTTAATTTTATTTTCCTTATATAACATATGTAGGAAGTGTTATCCTCTGGCACAAGTTAATGAGACAACTCAGCATTTATAGGCACACAGATCTCTTACAGCAATAACATGATTTAAAACCTTCACGTAATAATATATCTCACAATTGTACAGATATTTCTACTATTGTGCAGTTATCCTGTAAAATATCATGTATGGTCTGCTTTCAAATGCTCATGTGTTCAACATTCACATTCAGAAACTGTTAGCATTGCTGTGCCTTATACCACAATGTATGAATGACATGTACCACAGTTATAATCTGTCCACTTCCAGTGTAAGAGTCCTGCACCAGCCTTTTCATCCCAGAGATAGTTTACAACACATACATCTGATGTAATAAATTAGCATAAGTGGATTGTTGTAATAGTTTTAAGACTTCCACTGTGGTGCTTATGGTTCATACAGATCTCATTAGTAAGTAGAGTCACATAGCTTGCTGTTCAATTCCTCACAGGGACAACATTATATGAATGTAATGATGTTGCAAAAACAACACTGAAAGGGTTATTCATATACTTTTTCATGTTTGACTATGATTTATCATAACAGGTTTTGATTTGTTGGCAGTGAAATGTTTATTTGGGGCATGTTGTGCTGTGAGTGCTCCTGTGGCATGTGCATTGAGTACTGGCTTGTATAGCTTTCCTAGGCAGATAGTCTGGTGTTCAGTTCTAGGACAGTGTGTGTTCTACATGACGGAAAGGGCAAATTTGCTATCTGATGTGGTGCATCAGTCAGCACAAAGGTCTGGAGACAGCTGGTTGAATCTGTTTACATCTGTCTGTCAGACAACAGTGGCTTACACACACACACACACACACACACACACACACACACACACACACACACACCCATACACACACACACACACACACACACACACACACACACACACACACACACACACACACACACATACACACACACACACACAAGCACATACACACACGCACATGCACACGCACACACACACACACACACACACACACACACACACACACACACACACACACACACACACACACACACACACATGCACACACACCCATGCACACACACCCATATACACACACACACACACACACACACACACACACACACACACACACACACTCACTCACATACGCACGCATGCACACACTCTATTTATGGCACACTCAAAGGGCCATCTTTTTCATGTATTTTTCTACAAGATAGGTTAACAGTACACCTTATATAGTAAGAAAGTGCTGCAAGCTCTTCATGGGTATTCTTTATTACATGGCTGCTATGTATATTTCTGTGGCAATCATGATTGTTATGCATCTTTTTCTTATCTGTTCTGGCACGTGTTCAAAAATTGCATAACGTAAATGTTTCTTATGTCATTCAGTGCTCTTATGCATTACTTATTCACAAGATAATTATGCACTGTATTGCATGTGTTCCTCCAGACATCTTTAATACTGCAGTTGTTTTCATCACACTATACAGGTAAATAGCAGAAGACTGATTCCATAAACATTTCTTACTGTAGAACATGCTGCCAGACCATCAAAAATTGTGATTGGTACTCTGCTACAACATATTTTATTCTGCTTCTGATGTTGAATTGCTGTTATGTTAGAGTAGTCTGTAATTCCATGTCAGCATGCCCAATATTACTATATCAGACATGTTTGCAAATCAGCAGTGGCAAAACTGGACTCCTGATATGTCATCCTCTCTGTATTCATTTGTCTCTTATGAATGTTGTTTATTATTAGATTGCATTCAGCATTTAAATAACTATACAACACTTGCTTGTCTTTAACATGCTCATAGGTGATAAACCCCTTTTTGACCAGTGCCACTGTCATTGATTTGCAAAAAACATGTACATTTCATATCTGAGCATTGACTATATGTGATCTGTTTTGTTAACCTTCTATGCTCATGCTTGCAAGCACCTTTCCATTGCCATGAACACTATTGCTGGTCACAAAAAAAGGTGCTTGCAAATACATAGGTGCAGTGAGCAGCATGCATATTCCATTAGCACTGCTGCTTATTATGCTAATATGCTTACACTGTGTAGGCATAGCGAGGCACCTACATGATTGTTAATGAATCCCGTGGAGTATTATTTAAATTAAGAAATATAGTGCTGATATGTGTAACTGTCACACAAATGATAAGTCATCTGTAACTTTGCTTCTAAACTTCATAAAGTAGGCAGTTGTGATCCTCCCACTTGAATCTTTATCATGTTTTACGTAGTAACATCTGACCTAGTCTGATAGCCGTATTAACACATTCAGTGCGATACGATGTATAATATGCCTCCTGCTGTGCACTGCTCATGCAGACTATAATAGAGAAATTATTTGCTGTTAACTAGTCATTATGAAGTTGGGAGATATTTGTTGCAGCTGAAATCTTAAATGATGGAGAAAAAATCTTCTGCAATTAACTTAAATTGTTATTTATGCAAATGAACATCATTTTCATATTTCTATGAATACCTCAAAAAACAAGCATTCAGAAAGGAAATAGTTGTAGTTATATCAGAGCTAATGTCAGACTGAACAACACTTGCTGGCACTATATAAGTAGATTAAACAGTTTCCAAGACTAGTATGTTGTCTGTAAAAATGTATAGAAAATAACTGCTTGGAATTTTTTTCAGTATAATATACAATAATATTTGGATTGCATTATGCATTTTAACCAAATGTAATGCTCGTATGATTTTTATATTTCTTTAGTTTAAGCTTTTTTTAATTTAATTTTTCTGGAAAGGGTCTAGATTCTAAGATGTATGGCAACTGTTGTAGCTATAATGTTCCACGGCTGCTTGGTGCAAATGAGTTAAGCTTTGCTCACTGTGTTGTATCCAAAGTCAGAAAGACTTACTCTCATGAGAAGTCATTTTATATATATATATATATATATATATATATATATATATATATATATATAGGTCCTCTTCAAATTACCGAAACGTCAGTTCGCCGACACGCAGAAGAGGAACGCGAAAGGACCGACAATGCAGTTGGCCGACATGCTGAAATCCCGACAGCTGGAAGACCAACAAGGGGAACGTGTAAGCGCGACTTGGTAAGTATGCGATAGTGAGGGATTTTGGATTAGGGAGCGGACAGGTAAGTGTGCAATAGTGAGGGATTTAGGGTTAGGGTGTGTGAAAGGTGAATGTGCGGTAGTGTCGGAGTTAGGGTTTGGGTAATGTAAGTGTGTGTTAGTGACGGGTTTATGTTTTAGGATGGGTTAAGTAAGTTAGGAATAGGGTGCAGGTAGGGTACGTGTCTGGTACTGTCGGACCTTAGGGTTAGGGGTGGGTTAAGTGAGTTAGGGTTAGGGTGCAGGTAGGGTAAGTGTGCGGTAGTGTCGGACCTTAGGGTTAGGGGTGGGTTAAGTGAGTTAGGGTTAGGGTGCAGGTAGGGTAAGTGTGCGGTAGTGTCGGACCTTAGGGTTAGGGTTTGGGTTAGGGCTAGTGGATATGTAATGTAGTGTAATGTGTTGTTTACATTTAGTGTGTCGGTGTAATGGTGTTCGGTGTTTTGCGTTGTCGGTATTGTGTGTTGTCGGTTATTTGGTGTCGGTGGTTTGTGTGTTGGTGAACTGGCAAGTCGGTGTTCTAAAGTAGACCCATATATATATATATATATATATATATATATATATATATATATATATATATATATAGTATATATAAGTAAGGACAATTATGGAATCATCATCAACAGCCCCCCTTTTCTACATGGGGTTGAATTGTCATGTCACTTGTTGCCATCTCTTCCTATTCAGTGCCACTCTCCTACCTTCTTTAACAGTCATGCTTGACTGTCACAGGTCTTCTCTTAAAGAATCCATCCACTTCTTTGCTAGAAGCCCTCATTTCCTCTTATCTTCTTACTGTCTGTCCCAAATCTTCTTCACCAGATTGTGTTCTGCTTTTCTGCACGTGCCTGAACCACCATAATCTGTTCTCTTTGACTTTTTCTGCAGTTGGAGCTACTTTGTCTTCTGCACTGATGTCCTCATTTCTTTGTCTATCCCACAGTGTGCATCCTGCCACCCATCTCAGACATTTCATTTCATCACCTCTAGCTTCCTCGACTGCTCTGCCTTCACTATCCAGGTTTCTGTATCATACAGTAGTACTGGTTGCACCACTGTTTTGTACACCTTACTTTACAGCTTCTTTGACATTATTCTGTCATAGACTACTTCTGAGACTATATACCATTTGGCTGCAGCCCCTCTGATTCTAGCTTTGACCTCTTCATTCAAACTTCTCTTCTCCTTTGCCACCTCTCCCAGTACTGTTAACGTGGTTTTATATTATAGAATATAATCCCACATTCTTTAGTCTAAAATAAACCACTTTGGTCAGCATGAAAAAAAATCAGAGATTCTTATTAAACAAACAGCATACCTCTCAACCAGCAGACATTCAAAGTAGGTACAAAGGCCCTTGAAAAGTAGGAACATTCAACCAAAAATCTGGACATCTAATTAGCAAAACATTTGAGTATGAAATAGTACAAAACCTTTCCTGCTTCCTGTAGGAGTGGGGGATACTACTCAGAAACTCATGCTTAAAAAAAAGGAGCATAACAAAAATGATGAAAAATATAAGCACATTGTCAAAGAGGTAGTGTAACATCTCTACACCTTAATGAACTGCATTGAATAAATTCTGTCACACACTGTCATTTAGTTTTACTTCTGAAAAGGGAGATGTAAGATGTCTGTCCTCTTTCTTTAAAGTATTGGTGCCACTAGTATGTTGGTCATGTAGTGTGTTTCAAAATTCATGTGTGATGAGGAGGTTCAGAAAATTGTGTTAAAACATGGGGACATAACTCCAAAAATAGATGCATCTTGTATTGGGTAAATAGCCTTGAAAATTGGGATGTTTCTTCAAAGTAGAAACAATTGAGAGGCCTGAACAGAATGTCTGGAAAATTAGCTACTTATATAAACCCAAGCCAGATCCAGAAATGTTCTACTTAAAACAAATTAGAACTCTGCATAATAATTAATTAATTAATTAAAATGGGCAGAGGAAGTGCTTTACATTAAATTATATTATAAAACATATAATTCTCATACATAAACTGCAAAATATAAAATTCAAACTACAGAATAAATACAAAACACACAGATGCCCATTCTGTAATATCTCACAGCACCCATGGTTGTGAATAGCCCTTACTTGATGAATCCAATAACTACCAAAATAGTCACTTTATCATTCAAAATAAATGCAAGCACCAAATTTATGTATTCAGTAAATAAATAAATAAAAAAAAAGACAAATGCATAAGCAATAGAAAAAGGCAATATGAGATAATAGCAGTCAAGGTTCTGGGGTCAGTAACTTTTCAAGCTTGACAAAAAATCCTGTGAATATTATGTTTCATATGCCGAAAGTGTAGTAACACAGCCAGTGTGTTGTACTGGAATAGAAGAGGGGCTTTTAGACCTAACTGGTAAATAAACAGTGTAGCCAACATCTTCTAAAAGAAGCAACAGTCTCATCCCTAAGTGGGAAAGTCTAGTTACCTTTTATCTTTGGGGAGTTAACACAGTGGGAACATAATATGTAGGAAGGCATCGCATTCAGTTTGGAGAGAATAGATGAGATTCAAACAAGAGTGGAGATTGTGTCAGATGTGGGACCCTGCTAAATCCTGTCTGGTCATTAAGAGCAGGTTTTAAAAAAATCAAAGTGTAGCACGGACCTGTTCTGAAGGGCAGTATTGTAAAATAATCTGTATGGGCTGACTAAATGACATGTCAGTGCTACTGCCTTGTTGAAAACATAACAAATATAACAATGCATAACTATGGTGTGCAGAATTACTACATCACTCATTCCTAGCTAGAGCCACAATGTGCTATGAAACAGTTAAAAAATCATAGTTTTTGTTAGCCTTAACACTGTAAGAGAAAGGGCATCACAGCAGCTTAGGGGTGAGATCACTGCCTTACAGCAACAAATCAATCACTTGTCACTGTCTGCATGTTTTTCCTGTGTCTGTTCAGCAAGAGTCCTGCAAGTAAAACTATCAGCCTATTTCTTGTTAATATCAGACTTTCACTGGTCTGTGTTGAGCTATAGCTTTAGTCAAAGGTCATGTACTTTCAATTTCGATATGCATCTTTGAGAAATAATTTTATGGTGTTACTCACAGGTTAGTCTAGGCAATCAGTCTGCAGACCATTACAAGCATAGCCAAAAAACACATTTCTCTTTTGTCTCATAAAGTACAATATAAGACAAATTTGGGAGAATTTGAGGCTGTACATTAAATTATCTAGGTTTACCTTAAAGGTGGTATGGGTGCTATTCTGCCTGGCATGTACTAGAAGTTTGTTCCAAAGATGAGGGATGCAATGTGTCTTATTAATCTGCTGATGATGGTTTATCTTTTTTATGGTACTATCTCCTCTGTGAAAAGACAAGGAGGGTTGGCTCTTTTATGGCTTAAAAGGCTAGTCACAGATCTCCACAGAGGAGTCTATAAGAGACTGAACACTCTCAGTGCACCTAGTTTGTTACAAACACCTCTGTGGAGATCCAAGTCCAGCCCTTCTCAGCCAAATTCTAAATATACAAGCAAAAACACAAAACTGTCTGAAGAAAAACAAAAGGAAGTACTGCTATATTTTACATGAAGAAGCACTCTCTGTGTGAAAACTTGTGCTTGCTTTTTTTATTAAAAATTTAGAACACAAACTTTTATGTTTTTCACTTAAATAACTATCTTAAAAACATCATACCAAAATTCCACACAGTTAAAAAGTTAGAACTCTGCATAATGTTTGTTTGTGTCTTTCGGCTTTTTCCGGTTAGGGGTCGCCATAGCAGAACTCCGGTTCACTAATGATTGGCAGTTGATTTTTACGTACCGGCTTGCCAGGCCTGATGCACAACCTTCAACGAAGGTACGCCCATTCACACATGTCTCCACGCAGAAGACGCTCTAGCTGAGAATTGAACCGGACAGCATCTTACTGTGAGGCGACAACGCTAGTGCAGCACCACCACCGCGGGACTAGAACTCTGCATAATAATTAATTAATTAATTAATTAATTAAAATGGGCAGAGGAAGTGCTTTACATTAAATTATATTATAAAACATATAATTCTCATACATAAACTGCAAAATATAAAATTCAAACTACAGAACAAATACAAAACACACAGATGCCCATTCAGTAATATCTCACAGCGCCCATGGTTGTGAATAGCCCTTACTTGATGAATATGGTGACATGCACAGGAATAAGTAGTGACTGAACCACAAAAGTAAAAAAAAGTCCATTCCTTATCTGGTTGCATTCCTCTCAACTGTCCACATTTTCACAGAATGTCCAGATTTTTGACTCATATTTTTGGTCTGTTCCTCATAAAATTTGTGGTTTTCTGGATTTTTGTGGCAAATCAGTGAGGAATGAATTCACTAAATAGTGACAGACATTTGTGTCTCAGACTTCATATCCTTCAAAAAATCCATGGTAACACAAGTCCTTTTATTCTAACAACTTTCTACATTTATAAGAGCAATATATAAAACATTTTCCCTGTTTTGAGGGCTTTGTACCCCCACTATTTGTAGCTTTGCCCAGATTTTTTTGTGCTAACAGGTTGACAGCTGTCTGGTCAGTCTTTCTAACATAAAAGAAGAAAACAGCTCCCATTTCTGCAGGCAACCGCTCATCTTTCAAACGGAAGAGCAAAGAAATAAAAAGGTCCATGCTTGAGCTGGTTGGAGCACATAATCTAAGGACCAAGCCAGATTCTATTTCTGTATCTCATCCCTCATGTTGAAAATCAAAAAAGGGCCTGATCTTTCTTCTTATAAATCTGTAACAACACCGAGCACCTGGTGCAGCTGCTCCCTTCACCCCCCCCCCTCCCCCAGCTACCATCTCTGGGTACTGAGCTCAATGAAGCTCAACTTTTCTGTGAAATGCGGCCGTCACTTGTCCATACTAGCCATCTTCTTACAGTACAGAGTTGTGTACACCTCATTCCTTGTCAGTCTAATGCAGCACAAAAGAACATTTATGTTCACTCTTGGATATAGAAGGGATATCCAAGTGCTAGTTGATTAAGCATGTGCATATCATTCCTAATCCATACTTACTTTCATTTTGGCATGTATTTAAATTACCTTCTTTTAATATTTATTTTTAGATCGATGTGAAAATCCTAACCATAATAGTGGCTTAAGTAATGAGAACACATCCTTTATATACCATTGATTATAATAGTGTAATTTGACCGGAAGGTATGTACTTAGAGTAAGCAGTTTTAGAAGATGAAAGAATGCAGACTTATCTAGATGAGCTTGTATTCTGATCAGCGAAATAGCAGGAGAACCATGTCTAGAAAATGCAGTGCTAAATATGCACTTTGGAGCAAAGAACTGCCTACCTCACAACAAAAAAAAAACTCTGCTTACTGGGACCACTGGGCAAAATGGAGTAAAAGCAGGCTCTAACATATTCACACTGCCTAAGGAAACAATATATTACCACAACAGGAGAAAACCTGTTAAACAACAATAATTATGTTTCATTGCACATTATTTATGTATGTACATATGTATGCATTTATTTATTCATTTTTTGCAAGCTGCATCATGTATATGCTAGTTTCAACCCGGAAAGGAAAAAGAATCTTGTTACACAAAACTGCACATTTTTTAATGTTTTCCAAGTGTTTAAACCAAACTAAAAGCTTCTCATTTTGCAGGTTCAATCTGAGATTAAGAAGAAGTGGCAAAGGTGGCAGCTGGGGATGAGCATCTTAGAGGAACACCGTAATACCTGCAGCAATATACCACAGGGAAGGCTAGCCAGCAACGGTCAATGCCATCACAAGGCAACCGGGAAGTGTCACAGCTTTCCAAGAGACAATGCTGACAAGTATGGTAATGTGGATTCCAACTACAGTTCCGAAAACTCCTCATCTGGTCACCATCACAATGGCAGCAAAAATGGCAAATCATACTGTTATATTTCTACAAAAAAGCAGCTACCTAGCATGGATGACATTGCACAGACTGATGGAGAGAAGCCGCTGGCAAAGTTTTCAGAGAGTTACTGCTGAAAGTAAAGAGCAGAAACAAAACATATTAGAAGACAATGCACCAGAAAGTTCTGAAAGTGTTGGTTGAATTTTGGTTCTTTTCCATGGAAAATTAATTGAAATATCCTTCCCAAAGAGGATCGCACAGTGCATTTTCTTTAACATTGATTGTGATCCATGCTTTGGACACATTACAGATTACAGACCCTCCTGATTTCATACAGTAAATGCTCTAAGTTATTCCATAACAAATTCGTATGCTCTTTGCATTAAAACATTTTTTTCAAGATGGGTATTTTAGTGTCTCTGAAAATATTTACTTTGTTTCTGTGAATTGGAGACTTTTCTGTCATATAATTTATTCTAAGATCACACATGCACATCTCACAAAAACAAAATTCTACCATTATTGTCTGTTGTGACCTTGGCCTTTATAATTGGTTCTTTAAGTATAGCAAGGAGGAGTATATCAGACAGTCTTTCACAAATGTTAGTCTTCTATCACTTTATGCATGTAGTCCTGCAGGAAAGACACCAGTAGTTGCCCCATTTGGCAAATTCAAATTATGGTCTGTTCTATGGAAATGTTACATAATCGCAGATAAAATATTCTGTCATTTTACAAAAGCCAGCACTATTTCACAAATCCAGTCCATCCACTGCTGCTGGGTCTCTTCCATCCAACTCCTATAGTGACCCCCATTATACAGTAACTGCTAGTGACAGACCTTACTAGGCAAATAGAAAATATAACTAGATTGCCAGCCTTTTCTTCCATATCATAAACACCACACACATATCTGAATGCTTTTGGAATGAAGAAGGAAACAGGAGTATCTGTTGAAAACTCACATGGTAACACGGGGGACATGCAGAATTCACACAGAAGGTACACCAGCTGAGAACCAGACTGGAGAGCCTCTTATTTTTGGCAATAATGCTACTCACTGCACCACTGTGCCATCCACTTCATGAGTACCTAACATCTAAAGAGATTAGCTTTTCACAAATAATCTGAATTTATATTTCAGTTATTTCTGCATCCTTTAAACAGCCACTCTGCTTCTCACTGAGCAGGGCTGCTGCACTTTGCCTGGCATAACTATTGTTTTCATCAGGCAGTATTAACTGGAACATAAATCAGCTGCTTTTATTTTTACATAATGTGCACCCAATTAAAACAAATTCCCCTTTCAATATAAAAAAATGACTTCATGGTTATAACTAAAAAACAAAAATACAAATATATCTTTCATTTCATGCAGCCTAACAAAGAGATGCTTCACGCTTTACCTTTCAATCAAACCTTCAAACCAGATGCTTTGTAGTTTCTGTATAGGATTCTAACTGCTGTTTCATCTACTAAACTCTGAGTCAATGTGATATAGATGAGAAGATGGAATACTTTTTATCAATTCTGCTAAAGCAACACAAAGGCAAGGACATTTATGACCACGTTTTGTCACTTACTATAGTGATTATCTACAATACTAACACAGCACATTATACTTTAGTAAACCTGTCCTGTAGTAATAGGATGTAGTATCAAGCTGTGTTGCTATAACATTTACAGTAGGTCTTCTTAGCAAATTGCCCTACAGTATCATTTCCTGTCAGAAAACAATTCAACAGAGTTTGGCTGTCAATAATTTTTGTACTTGGTTTGCTTCATATTCCAAAGATACCTTAGGAAATGTAGCTTAAAACCTTTTCTTCTCCATTGCATTGGTTTCCTTCACTCTCTGCTTTAATTGGACACTGGTTACTCCAGTTGATTGCATTTGATAACAGTCATAGCCCTTTAATTAATAATATTTTCACACAAATGTGTTCTCAAACAATTGTGTTTTAGATCAAAATGTTTAGACAAATTGTGTGCCATGCAAATGTGTATTCTACATACATGAGTTTACGTTATTGAAGAGTGGGTGTCATGGAAAGCTGCCCAACTGGCAAAACTAATCTTTAGTTAATACTTTTCAAAGCTTGCATTTTCAAACATCTATCATTGCATTTACTCCCATATTCAAAGTATGACTTGCAAGCAGAGTCATTTATGTCCAGGTGTATGCATTTAGCTGGGTCCCCTTCAGAAGACTGAAGTTCTAGAAAGCTCTGTGATTAAGACCATATGATTGACTTTCCAAAACCTCAAAGCTTTTGTATGAAAATGGCGATACAGTCAGGATCTGGAAATTTACACTTTTTCCCACTGTAGTACAATCTTGGAGTTGGTATATATAATATGAAGGAGGTGCACGGGAGCTTGCCTTCTGCAAAATATAGATTGTTGTTGTTTAGTGTTGGTTGACATTTCATAAACTAGATCTGCATTTAGCCATCTCCATTTTTTACCTCATCCTTCTTTTTGCAAATCGCATAAATAAATAAAATACATGATTTATTTTATTGTTTTGCACTTTGGTTAACTGTTTTATAGTGCTACTGCATTATTTCTGCTTTATTTGTTGATTTTGCCTTTACATTTTTGTAAAGGTCCCTAATACTTGAAATTGCCTCTTCAAAGTAGTTTGTTTAAGATGTTTTGTTGTAGTATTATACTTGCAAGTAATCTTTTTCAGTGTTCTTATATCAAGAGATTAGCAGTGCCCTGGACAGACACAAATACCCAGAAATACCCAGAAAGCAAATGTTATCTATCAAACTTCCCTTAGAACTGAAACCTGTAACTTAGTGTGCCTACAGTAAAGCCATTGTACAGAGACAAGCTTGGAGCAGCTAGCTTGCACATTAAACAGTACTACTGTCAAATCTTAGCACAGTCTAACCTAGTGTAGTGCCAAACCCAAGAGACCACATAAGGAGACCTCTGTATAAACCAGTGCACGACCTACAGTAGCCCACCCAAATACAGGTCTAGACAACATGGATATGCAATTTCCAAATGACTTCATAGCCAGCTTGGTAAATATGGATATCCAGAGATATAGTAGCAATTGTCTCATGTACGCAGATAACCATTAAACTGTTAAAGAAATAAACACAGTATGCGAGAGATGCAAATACACAATTTCATGGAGGCAAAACTTTCACATATAAACAAGTTTGTCAAGAACGCACACACTACATCCACCACATTTAGTGTCCATGACGCACAGAGACCAACTTATGCTTAGGCACTAAAAAGCAATCTTCCCAAATCTCAAAGACCTCTTTAAGGAATCTAAAGTCTATAAACAGCAATCTCTAAAGCACTCACCAAAAGTAACACCAAGCACCACACATACGCCTACACCCAGGAGAATCCCAACAGCAAAGCCCATAAGACAAGAAAAGACATTGCTCCGGACATTTGTCATAGGGGACTCCATTGTATGACACTCAGATGCCCAACTTGCCACACTGAAAAGGAGAACATAATGGTTAGTTGCTTATCTAGAGCCAGGATCTGCCAAGTTACACACACACTCAAGTCACTGCACCACAGGTACCAGTATGATTCCATCATGGTTCATGTGGACTTTTATGACCCGAGACATACTTCCCTGGACTACATGAAGAGAGACATTACTGAGCTCTCTGAATATGTGTCTCAGGCAGGTGTGTGCACATTTCAACCATCAGCTGCACAGCCAGGGACAAGAGGTGGAGGAGTCTCAATCTATGTTAGCAACAATTAGAATTTTAGGTGGTTAAACAGAATGATTTCTGGGAATTTATCCACAGGCGAATCACCATATTCAAACTCCCAGACCATATCCTGGCAAGCTATAGCGCACCCTCCATGTCCCTAGAAACCCAAAGCTTCTACCTAGATCTACTGGAGACACTCACCATTTAACCAAATACCCAATTCATGGGAGACTTTAACTACCCCTCTTCTTCTTCTTCTTCTTTCGGCTTTTCCCAGTTAGGAGTCTCCACAGCGGATCACCTGTCCGCTCATGATTGGCAGTATAGACTGGAAAATATACATTGCCTCAAACTCACAGGCATAATGATTCCTGGACTTTATTAAAACAAATACCCTTGACCAGACAGTGCACACACCCACCAGAGGTTCAGATATACTGCACATGGTATTCACCAATATGAGAGAGTGCTGCCCACCCCCCATGTCATGTCCTCACTGGTGAGGTCAGATCACAAAGCTGTCTCCGTCAAAATAAAAATCAACTAGTTAACCCCAGCAAAGCCTGTAAAAGTTAGAAACTATTCCAAAACAGACTAGATCCTATTAAGTGATTTTTCAAAATTCACTGCTCCAACCAACCCTGGGTTCATAGCAATCTGTGTGGAATTGTTCACAGAGACCCTGTACAACCGTGGCTTTTGCACCTACTAGAAATAGGCCCAACACAAACTCTAGAAATAAACCACATTGGTGGAATCCTAACCTTAACAAGGTATATAGCAAAAGGAAAAAAGTCATGGCTAAAATCAGAAAGATCAACTCCCATAATGACAGGAGTGCTGTAATTAAACTAAAAAGGAAACTAAGAGGACTAATTAACCAAAAGGGCCAATTATGAGGTCAAGATAGCCTGACAGCCTATAGACAACCATAAGACATTTTATAGCTAAGACCAAAACCTCAAAGAAAGCACACAGCTGGGTGCAAAACTGGTAGTCAGTGTTGCCACCTACAGTGAGCAGAACAACACAGCAAATTTGCTGGCTGACAAATTCAGCTCCAACTTCACCCTCCACTCCCTTCCCCTACCTCCCCCCAGGAAATACCTGCTAGAATAAACCCATCAACTACTAATGGGGAGCAGGTCCTGGTGGTGCTCGCTAAGGCCAAAAACAAAGCCTGAACGGGCCTTAACAGTATCCTGGGATGCCTCCTAAATAGCTTGAAACATGACCTATCATGACCACTAAAGTCACTTTTCAACTATGATCTCAAACCAAGCTTTGTCCCATGCAAATGGAAGACTGCAATTGTTATCCCACTACTCAAGGGTATACAATCAACTGACCCCAGAAACTACAGACCTATTAGTCTGATTACTCTAATATATAAAGCAATGCACTAATTTATAGTAGAGATAATTAACAAAGAGATAGGCAACCTGCAGACACTAGAGCTAACTCAGTTTAACTTTATCAAGGGAAGGTCATGCCTACTAAATCTGGTTAACTTCTTTAAGAAGATCACCAAGGCAATGGACGAGGAGAAAATGGTGCATATTGCCTTCCTGAACCTGGCTATGATTTCTGATACAATGCCATAGTTGGGTATACTTGACAAGCTCACTAAAATGGACATAAACCCATACCTGCACTCTGGATTGCCAGCTGCTCATTCACCGTACCCAGGAATTCAGGATTTGTGAAGCCACCTCCATTAAGAGACCTGTCACCAGCAAAGTACCGCAGGGCTTGTTGTTGGGACCACTCCTATTTGGCATCTACTTCTCAGAGGCAAAGGCTAATATCAAGGCCCTTTGGCTGACCGAGTTTACAGATCACTGCAAATTGGGAACGATCATAGATTCCCCCATGAAACAAATATCTTTCAAGAGGGTATAACACCAACAAATGACTGGTGCCAAAGTCAGTGCCAAAGTTACAGATTAAAACCCAATACCAAGAAATGCATTATATTGCCTTTTGGGAAACTACCACCCAGGCTAATTACTACAGCTGAACTAGTAGTCAGGGATCTGGGAACATACATAGGCAGTAATCTGGTCTTTGACCAACATGTGGCTAAGGTAGTAAGAAAATCATTCAGTGTTGCCTGATTTATAAATAAGACCATTACATTCAGGTCCAAGAAAGTCATAGCGCCACTTTATTTGGTCCTTATCAGACATATCATTGAGTACAATGCTCCCTTCGGCATGTACCTTTCCAGTGAGCTACATCTCTTTCAGTATATACCTAACTAGACATATGCAACAGTTGAAACACCCACAAAGGTTCCTTACCAGGACAATCCAGGTATAAACACACTGTCCTTTATGGATTACCTTAAAGTCCTATATCTATCTTCACCCTCCTACAAGTCAGTGAGAGGCAATCTATGCTGGCATACATGCATCCACAGATCCAGCTCTGATGGACCTTTTGCACATCTGCAAAATGAACAGCAGCAGAGCCAATAGATCTAAGGATTTAAATTTTGCTTGTGACATACATAAGGCATGTTGGTGAGACAGATATGTATCTCAGAGGACCCAAATGTTCTGGAACAGGTTCCTCATCCATGTGAAGTAGAGTCCATTTATAACCCTATTTAAGAGTAACCTTGGCCAATGGATGTGAAATTGGTAGTTCACCCTGATCTGGCCCCTATGTCTCTGATATACAGGAACAGACAATAATGCGCAAACTAACACACCCCTTCATAAGCTGTAGAAACTTCCTAATTAACATACCCCCTCCTAATAAATGTCCATGATACATAGGGACACAATTGGGTTGGGTTGCATGGCTAGACTTATAAAGGCTCTGGTCGTCAATAGTCTAATGTATACCTATGAGCCTATTCAGACACCTAGCTTAGAGGCACACAATCTAAATTATACAGTAGTATTTGATAATATCACATGCAAAAAATGACTGGCATGCTCTCACAGATAAAAATAACAGTAGTGTAGAATGCAATGGCAAATATACAGGTTAACATAAACGTGCAATTATCCCACTGACTCCTAGGACTATTTTAATAAGACAGAACTAGTTATAATAGATCCCTGTACTTTTTGAAAGCTGAGAAATGTGATGGGCACTCCACAAATAAGGTTATAAACTGTCCTTACTCTGATAAATACATAATGTAAGCTCCAGACTTGCTGGACCATTTTGGATAAAGCCTATTCTCCTATTAACAAGCCAGTATGAGGTCATTTGACTAAGAAACTGTCTCCTTCCTATGTCTGAACAAATGGGATATTAAACTGTAAAGTTTTTTACTTCAGTAGAGGGCAGTGATTAATGATGAGGAGTTTGAAATGTGCATATTAGTGGAATAACCAAATCTGAAACTGGGAACTAGTAGTAAATTGAGCGACATATTCTATTAAGGGAGATTTGGAGAAGACCAGTGTTGCAGAGGGAACCTAACATAAATTGTACTTCATCTTTTTGTATTAAGTTTTTTTTTTTTTTGCCATTAAACTCTCTAGCCTCAGAGGTGTTCAGTGTTGTTATTTTGTATGAAAATTCTCTCTGTCTTACTGACAGTGACAGACATAAATGAGTGAATAAACACAGCAACATCTAACTACATGCAATATTTTTATGTATGGTGACCACTGTAATAGAGAAAATTGGAGTTATGGAAGGCTGCATGGTGACCTGTGTAATAGATTGAACAGATGGAGTCATAAACCAACATACATGAAGAATTATTTTATCTCTGGATGTCCCAAAATAAAAATATATGGGATTTACGGGTTTTGACACTTTATCTATAGTTTTCATCCAAGAACAACACCTATTTTTGGAGGCACTTTTATATGTCTAGAACAACAGTTGCCATGCCTTAAGAGTACCAATCATCAGTGAGTAAGTGATGTGGGGTTCTGAAGTGAAAGGTGAGACCATTAATAAAAACATAAAGTAAGACATAACACTTAGCATTGTGGAGCATCATTCAAACATTACCCAGCATCAGAGAAAAACTTACAAAAGAGATACCTGAAGACATCAACTAAGTAATTGGAAAGATAGAATAGGTAACCATGCCACAATCATAGAGTAACCAGCCTCTCTCAGAGAAAAGTGCAGTCAGAAAACTCAAAGTCTGTTATAAGGTCTGAATCCATCTTATAGTATACAATATTTGAAGTATGATACAGTGAAGAAAAGGTGCTACAGCAATCTCTGCATTAACATTAATCATGGTTTAAAAGGCCATGCTATTTTATAGCATATTATAGAACGTGTAGATACATTATTTTTTTCTAATTCTTATGGGTTGGAAAGCATAGTGTGAAGACTGGAGAAAATTGGAGTAACTACAGCTGTAACCTCTTTAACAGGGGGATGGCACAAGCTTTCTTCCAGTAACTCGGAACAGATCTTGTGAAGAGGTGGAAACTCAAAATGTGCATAAGTGGCTTGGTATATAATAGGGTTTCAAATCTTCACAGAGTCATCCACAAAATGTGCAAAAGCTCACAAAATATCCGACATTAAGAGGCTGATGTTCATTTCTCACCATATCTATGTCCATTCCTCCACATATATATCTTGCACTAGCTTAAATGTCATTGTCTAACTACACATCACTGTTAAAGGAACAAATTCCACTGCATTGTCCCTACTGAATAATATTTACATATTTATGACAGTAGAGTGCTTTGGCTGTCTGAATAATATTGCACTGGACCTAGTCCTGCTATTTATGGCATGCACTTAAAGCCTAATAGTTATCTTATTTCCAGTTATTTGATCATTTTACATGCAGTATATAATCCGCTACCTAACAGGTGATACGCTTTTGTGCACAAACATAAAGTTCAAAGCCTGAATTTGTAACTCATATACATCATCCCTTCTGCTGTTTGAGCAAATTTCTGTCTGTATCCTTTCAAAGTATATCAGCTCCTCAACAATATATGTGAAACAAAACAAACTAAACAAAACATTACACTCATTTACCATGAAAATGACAGCCATGTAAGCCTAATGCATTTAGAGACATGCTAACAACAGATCTTTAAATAAAATGCATCACAGCATAACGTTTTCTGTATACCTGTCTTACTCTAATGCTAAAGGAAATTTAATTAGTAAATTAAGTTCACAGATCCTAAACTTTTAAAATTTTTTTTAACACTTCTTTGAGTGATCAACCAGCAATGTTATATGTATTTAAACATTTTATCACATATGATTTCTTTGCATTCAGTTTTAGGTAATTCTTTGTAAACTAGTGATATACCTTATCAAAGTCTTCCTTCAGCAGTTACAATTATATCCAACATGCAGTTGTCTTCAGATTTATTTAAATAACCACAGTTATCTGTTTTAACTGAGAAAGAGGTGCCCAAGGAACTCCACTGAGGCATTCTTGCTGTATGATATTGTGCCAGAGAAGTGCACTCTTATTTATGACCAATAAGTCACTGGAAAGAGTACTTTGAGGGGCTGATGAATGAAGAGAATGAGAGGGAGAGAAGGTTGGGTGATGTGCGGATAGAGAATCATGAAGTGCAGTGGATTAGCAAGGAGGAAGTAAGGATAGCTATGAAGAGGATGAAGAAAGGAAAGGCTGTTGGCCCAGATGACATACCTGTGGAAGCATGGAGGTGTTTAGGTGAAATGGCAGTGGAGTTTTTAACTAGATTGTTTAATGAAATCTTGGAAAGTGAGAGGATGCCTGAGGAATGGAGAAAAAGTGTTTTGGTACCGATTTTTAAGAATAAGGGTGATGTGCAGAGCTGTAGTAACTACTGAGGGATTAAACTGGTCAGGCACAGCATGAAGTTATGGGAAAGAGTAGTGGGAGCTAGGTTAAGAAGGGAGGTGATGATTAGTGATCAGCAGTATGGTTTCATGCCAGGAAAGAGCACTACAGATGCGATGTTTGCTCTGAGAGTGTTGATGGAGAAGTACAGAGAAGGTCAGAAGAAGTTGCATTGTGTCTTTGTGGATTTAGAGAAAGCATATGACAGGGTGCCTAGAGAGGAATTGTGGTATTGTATGAGGAAATCGGGAGTGTCAGAGAAGTATGTATGAGTGGTACAAGATATGTATGAGGGTAGTGTGACAGCGGTGAGGTCTGCGGTGGGAGTGATGGATGCGTTTAAGGTAGGGTTACATCAAGGATCAGCTCTGAGCCCTTTCTTATTTGCAATGGTGATGGACAGGTTGACAGACGAGATCAGACAGCCGTCCCTGTGGACTATGATGTTTGCAGATGACATTGTGATCTGTAGTGAGAGTAAAGAACAGGTGGAGGAGACCCTGGAGAGGTGGAGATATGCTCTAGAGAGAAGAGGAATGAAGGTCAGCAGGACTAAGACAGAATATATGTGTGTGAATGAGAGGGAGGACAGAGGAATGGTGAGGATGCGGGGAGTAGAGGTGGTGAAGGTGGATGAGTTTAAGTACTTGGGATCAACAGTTCAGAGTAATGGTGAGTGTGGAAGAGAGGTGAAGAAGAGAGTACAGGCAGGATGGAGTGGGTGGAGAAGAGTGCCAGGAGTGATTTGTGACAGATGAGTACCAGTAAGAGTGAAAGGGAAGGTCTATAAGAGGGTAGTGAGACCAGCTATGTTATATGGGTTGGAGATAGTGGCATTGACAAAAAGGCAGGCGTTAGAGCTTGACGTGGCAGAGTTGAAGATGTTAAGATTTGCACTGGGTGTGACGAGGATGGGCAGGATTAGGAATAAGTATATTAGAGGGTCAGCCCAGGTTAGAAGGTTTGGAGACAAAGCCAGAGAGACAAGATTACATTGGTTTGGACATGTGCTGAGGAGGGATGCAGAGTATATTGGGAAAAAGATGCTAAGGATGAAGCTGCCAGGTAACAGGAAAAGAGGAAGGCCTAAAATAAGGTTTATGGGTGTGGTGAGAGAGGACATGCAGGTGACTGGTGTGACAGAGCAAGATACGGAGGACAGGAAGAAATGGAAACAGTTGATCTGCTGTGGTGACCCCTAACGGGAGCAGCTGAAAGAAAAAGAAGAAGAAGTCAGTGATATAGCCACCCTGGCAAGCATGCATTTGTTCTACTTTACATTTTATATACATCCTCTAAAGGTACAGTACCAAATGCCTTCTTCATATCCAAATCTAATATGTGTGTTGTTCAATTCATAGCTTCTGCTTCACTGAAATTGTCATAAAAAGTAAATAAACTCATGTAATATGATCAAGAGTGGAGAAAACATTGTAGACTAGAATCTATAACTAGATTACACTTACCAGCTTGTAACAGATAATTCACTTGCAGTCTCTGCATTTGTTTTGATGAAATGATTGTGAAGATTATAAGTCTATAACTACCTTTTGATTAACAGAATGGAAGACTGGTTAATGTTATACATTTTTCCATATGTTTAGATGATTACCTTCCATGGAGAGAGATTGAGCAGCTGTAAAAATAATAATTTGACAATTCCATGTAATAGTGCCCTCCCTAACCAACCAGCAAATCTGTCACAGCTTTCACTATAGCTCAAAAGTGAAACTGAAGTTAATCCAGGAAACTAGAGCAATTCCGAGGAATGCCATGGATAAAAGAACAAATCTGCTTTATTGAAACATTGTCTGAATAAGAAGCAAGAGTAGAAGGGACTAGGATTGAGTGGTAGAAGAATGCAGGTTAAAATGCAGGTGATGGAGACAGGTGCAGAAAGAGAGAATGTAGGTTAAAATACAGGTGACGGAGACGTGCAGAAAGAGAGAATGTAGGTTAGAATACAGGTGATGGAGACAAGTACAGAAAGAGGAAATGCAAGTTAAAATGCAGGTGATGGAGACAGGTGCAGAAAGAAAGAATGTAGGTTAAAATACAGGTGACGGAGAAGTGCAGAAAGAGAATGTAGCTTAAAATACAGGTGATGGAGACAAGTGCAGAAAGAGGGGAATGCAGGTTAAAATGCAAGTGACAAAGACAGTTGCAGAAAGAGAGAATGTAGGTTAAAATGCAGGTGACGGAGACGTATAGAAAGAGAGAATGTAGGTTAAAATACAGGTGATAGAGACAAGTGCAGAAAGAGGGAATGCAGGTTAAAATGCAGGTGATGAAGACAGGTGCAGAAAGAGAGAATGTAGGTTGAAATGCAGGTGATGGAGACAGGTGTAAAATGAGGGAATGCAGGTTAAAATACAGGTGATGGAGACAGGTGAGGAAAGAGAATGTAGGTTAAAATACAGGTGACAGAGACAAGTGCAGAAAGAGGGAATGCAGGTTAAAATACAGGTGATGGAGACAGATGTAGAATGAGGGGATGCAGGCTAAAATACAGGTGACAGTGACAGGTGAAGAAAGTGGGCAGTAAAGTAGTGTTTGAAAAGATCAACTTAGCTTTTAAAGCTCAAAAAGCAGAATGAAAATGAAGGGAACTGTGCAGTGGTGTCTTTGATATCCTCAGTAGTCTAACGTTAGACCAGTAGAATTGAATTTGCTTCGATGGTGAGTCTGACATTCTCATGGCAGCCTGATTTAGCTTATCCAGCAAACATTTTAGTGGAATTTCTTAATTCTGGTGATTTACAGACTAAACACTGGTGATGCTCAGGCAATTTAGAAAATGTTTTTCAGGCACTGTTCCCAGTCTTTATATAGTTTCTGATATCTTTATACCATATTTTATTATGCAGGTAGCTACAGAAAAGGTTTACCCTGATTACTAATGAGGATATTTCTAAAGTCAGAAAAAGCTAAAGTAGTGTCAGTGGCCTGTGGAATTGTAGTCAACTAAACCCTTACACTTATGAAGCCAATCTGACAGAAGGAACAAATGAACATCAGCTGAGGAAATTATTATTCTTTTAAAATACCAGAAAGAGAAGTAAGGGCCTCACTGAGACAGATGCCTGGTGTCAAAGCCATGGCCTCAAGCTCAATGCCAAAAAGTGCATTGTCATCTCTTTTGGTAAAAACGCTCTACCCATGAACTACCACATAGGCGGTAGTCTACTTAACACCAAAAGTGTGATAAGAGACCTTGGGACACAGGTGGACAGTAGTCTCTCCTTTGATAATCACATTGCCACAGTAGTCAGGAAATCCTTCTACATGGCACACTTCATCACAAAAGGTTTCTCATCCAATGAACTCTTTTTTCCTCAACTCATCACTCATTAGACCCATTATAGAGTACAACGCCCCTTTTGGTATGTACCTCACAAGACATCTACAGCAACTGGAAAGGCCACAGAAATACCTTACAAAGAGGATTACTGGCCTCAAACAGATGCCCTATGCAGACCGTCTCAAAAAACTCCAGCTTTACTCTGTCGCATATTGCCTATTCAGAGGCGATCTCAGCCTAACATCAAAGCTATGTCAAACCCAGAGCTGTTGGACATGGTCCACTTAAAGAAATCCCAATCCCTCCGAGCTACACGGTCTAGGGACATAAACCTTGTCACCACAATAAACCAAACATGCTGGAGGGATAGATTCCTGTCCCAGAGACTTCCCATACTCTGGAATAAACTACCTATCTATATCAAACAAAGCTCCTCATTAGCACTCTTCAAGTCAAATCTTGATGATTGGATGAGAGATAGGAAATTCACCCCGGGGATCACTTCTGTAGCTCTGCTTGACAGGGGCACATGAAAATAATTTTCTTGGGTGGCAAAAGCCAGGGTACCGTTTGGCTAGACTTATATAGGCCCTAGGGCCAATAGCCTAGTACCTAACTATGAACCTATGAACCGACAATGTGCAGAAAGTAGCCATTCCATGCAAGTATTGAGATTATTTGTGTTAAGCTTAACTATAGTTCCCAGTTAAGCAGGGGTTTAAGAGGTCCCAGCTAGTATTGACTGCAATTAGTCATGATAACAAAATAGCCATCCAGTCAATAGCAGCATTTAATACTTTATCCAATGAGTTAACTGACGGGGTAGTGAAAGAAAGCTGCAAAAATATGCAGATTAATGCATCCTCAAAATAGAATTTGAGCAACTAGCAAATCCAGAGCACTAAATTCAGGTGATGTGCACACTAAAAATGACAACATATTGCTTATTAGAAGGAAGATACCAGTGTGGTGTCAGGTTCAGTATTCATAGCAAAGTCTTTCAGATCTGATGGCAAAATACAGACAGCAGGGAAACAGGCTGAATATGTCCACACTCTATACCAATATGGAATTAACTGAAACGCAGGACAGAATTCCATGATATCTTGCATGCATGACAGAATCACACGACATCCTGCATGCACATCAGCCTTATGAGTAGTCTTAAATATATTACATCTTTCACTTAACCTAAAGTCAGTGAAGATTATACAAATAATAATGACTAATCTTTGTCATTCTAGGGATGCCACAGGATGTATGTGCCAACAGCAAAATAGCAATGTGATTATTTGAATGGTACAAATATATACATTTACCAAACAGCAGCTTAATAAATCAGTACTTGCTGTCATGACAGACTGGAAAGGTTTGCAGTGTTGGTTTTAAGCCCGAATGCTTTAAAGTCTTTAACAATAGTTAAAGTCGTGGTAGGTTAGTAGTCAGTTTAGGTTATGTGTCATGTTCTAGTACATAAACCAAGTCAGTGATTCAGATGGTGTAGTAACTGGTGTAGTGTCACAGTAGGAGTAACTGTTGCTTTGTCTGACACGTCTCTTTTTTAGCTAGCACTGTTCTGTACTTTAATTACCTCAGTAATTTCAGCAGTCTCAGTTGAGAACGGTGCTGCTCAGTATATATATGTCTAATTGCACCTGAGCCCCAGTTAATCACTGCTTTCCATACTGTAAGACCTAGGTATATTAAAGCTTCCTGCATCCCCAGGATCTGTTACATCAATTCAGAGTTCTTAAAATCTATCCAGACATCACAGGAGACAGTATTTTAGCTAATTTGTTATAATACAGTTCATGCTTTTACTGAGATTGCCTCCAAGATGGGTTCACATTTGGCATTTCCTCTCGCTGAAGTAAGATAGGTAAGGTAAATTGCTTCTCTTCATTCTCCCTCTCATCAACAGATGAGCAGGAAACAGTCCATCTTATTGCAAATGAGTATGTCCTGTGTCAAGAAGATCTAAATATTACTTTTTTCTTGAGCTGGGGAGCACATTACTTCATGGTAACATTTTATACAACTGTTTCAACCTGCCCATTGGACTGCTGATATGTGATATCTTGTATAAGAGGTTGTGTGCTAAAACTCCCAGTCCTTTGACAATGTGTGAAATTCTTGGCTGACAAACTGTGAACATTAGAGATGAAGTCAATAGGGATTCCAATATGTGAAAAAATGCTTCTGTCGGCACAACTTATTGTGAATCTGTATTTCATAATTTGATAGGTTCTGGATACTTTTGAGTATTAGGCACAGATGAGTTATTGGTTGAGCATCCTCGATCTGAAACAGCTGCTTTATTCCATGGTCTGGTTCTTCGTGAGGTATCATAATGTCTTTAGTGTTGCTCCATTGAAACATATTGATGATTAACAGTTTTTGAACATAAGCTGTACTTGTGAGACATACCAGGCCAAAACATTATATCACATTTCCGTTGTTTACATTTGACAGTGACTAGATGTACATCATATATTATTTCCAGCATTTAGTAACATAATCAACTTGGCACTATCAGTTTTTTAGATATAAACTGCAGTCCTTGTGACCCACGAATCTTACCACAAAAACAAAAGTACGTTTGGACAAGTAATGAACTGTTTTCATCTCATATAGTCATCCTCATAGTATCATAGCTTTTAGATTTTGTATCTTAATGTTTTGTTCAGCACTATCATTAAAATTGTGTAGCTATCATGTCCAGAATGTGTCAGCATGTTATCTAAAAATATCAAATGAAAAATTGCATTTCATGTTTGCACTCTGCTTTCCTAAATAACTACATGTAGCATTTTATTTGTTTGTTCAAAAACTGCAATACAAAAAAAACTTTTATTTGACAAGTTGTTTTGAATGCAGTATAGTGCCTTTGGGTTTAAGAGTTTATACCTTCCCTAATAAATGAAATACAGTGATTCAATTTACACCAATATTTGTACTATGTATAACTGGGCAGGTATGGATGTGTTAAAATTGTTAATGCAACTTAATCTCAACAGAATGAAGAGTTTAAAAGAGGACATTCATTTGCTTTGTTCAGAAGATCATCCTTCATTTTTATTGATTAATATCTATATAAAAACATTTTTCTAAGGTTGCGAGACATTTTTCCTTCTATTAATAGAAAAAATAATAAGCTCAATAGAGATATTTTAGCTTATTCTAGCCAGCGAGCCTTTATTATCAAAGGTGCTTCTGATTTGTCTGACAGACGCCTGGCTTGCAAAGTTTCTGGTATTGGTCACCATGGAAAGTGACATTTGGACCAATTAGACTCCTTTTCTTCTAGTGCTTCTGCTGACATCAATGAGACCACCTCCAACGGTGTGAGCAACAGAGCCCAAAGGAAAGATTCCTCTCAGGGAGTCATTTCTTCTTCTTTGAACGCTGTAACCATCAATGAAGGTGATTCTTCAGTTTTTTCTTTGACAAGTCCAGCAGGAGATGGAGCCCCTCACCCAGATCTTTTATCACCCAAGTAGGAGAGGACAATTCATGGCAAGAATCTGAGAAAGGGGAGAGGCCGTTAACGAGAACTCGGCAGATTTTTTTAACCTTAGTGATACACAGTTTTTGTCTTCTGAAATTGAGGTACTTTCTAAGGGCTTTATATTTAACCCTACAAATAGGGCTTCATTGACTAATGTTATTTTAGATTTTGAACATTTTTTTAAGAAATTAAATCTTAAGTTTATCTTCAATGATTTTAAATCAAATATGAATAAGCCTGCATGCAAAAATCTAGTATTATTAACCCTCCCCTCATTGAGACTTTGTGTTTGGACAATTGTGTGAGGACAAATTGTATAAATTGTTTAGAGGTTTTTGTAGTAACAAAGTAAGAAGTAGAATGTTTGACAATTTGAAATCTGAAGAGTTCTTGGCTTTGAAAAATGTATGTCAACATTCTGACCTTAGGTACGTGAAAGCTGATAAAGGTAATGGTTTAGTGGCTATGAGCAAAGAGGCTTACAATTCAACAATGATTAAATTGTTGTCATATTCTTGAAGTTACAGGAAAGTAACTAAGGATTTTGTAAAAAAAAGTTATATTTTTAGTGACATGACTTTATTGGACCTACTCCATCAAGGGTGTCTTTCTTTAAAAATATTTATTTTTTGTTCCACTGATCAACCAGAATTAGGTACCATTTTTGGGATACCCAAAATTCATAAAGACCAGGTAGGACCTCCCTTTAGGCCCAAAATGGCTTCCACTAGAAATAAGGCTGTCAGTATAGCTACTTTTTTAGATAGTATTCTTAATCCAGTAGTACAAGGTAGTAAATATTTTTAAATAATTCCTGGCTTTTTTGAAACAGATTAAGGGTTATTCATTTTGGGGCAAAGAAAAGTTTCTTTGCATTGTGGATGTTAATTGATCAGGATGAAGGGATGGAATTTGTGAATTTGTATCTTAATAAATATGGACATCACCTTAGTGTTGATTCTAAGGCTATCTGTGTTTTACTGGATTTGGTGCTTAGTAACAATTTTTTTCAGTTTGATTCCAGCATTTACCAGCATTTGTCTGGGGTGGCAATGGGGGCAAAACCTTTGCAAACTTGGTTATGTGTTGGTGGGATGCTTAGTATTTGGATTCCCTCCCTTCCTTTAAGTTTGTAACTTACTTTTATATATATATATATATATATATATATATATATATATATATATATATATATGATTTTTTTTTCATTTAGAAAGGCAGTAGGAATGATTTTGAGCTTTTTATTACTGAAATGAACAATAGTATTAACTGGTTAAATTTTGAAATAGGGTCTATTGGTACCTTGGTTAATTTTTTGGATATTCAGCTTTTGGTTGATTTTGCTTGCAAAAAGTTTGTTAGTAACATCTTTAGGAAGGAGATGTTCAGTAATAACTATTTGCATTTCAGTAGCTTTCCCCTGCCTTTATGAAATTCAACATTTTTAGAGGTCAGGTGATTCAGTTGAGCCATATTATTAGTGATAGAAATTCATTCTTGGAAGAAGTTAAGTTACTTATTACTCTAATGATAAATTGTTAGAGATTTCTGAAGAAGTCATTAGTTCTAGAGATGAGAGATTTCCACCTATTCTTTCTGCTGGGTTTACCCCCAAAGTTAGAAATGCAAGTAATGGTATTGATAAAAAGCTTGCCTTTCCTGTCCCTATGAGCATTGAGGGGAAACATGATTAAAAAATCATTAAGGTGAATTGGAAATTTATTTTGCAAAACCAAGATCTTTCCCACGTTATTGGGTCTGAACCTATGTTTATTTTTAAGAAAACTCCTAATTTAAAGTCTTTGTTAGAACACCTTAAAGAAAATAGTGGTATGGTTGGTAATGGGCCCTATGGTACCTTTCCTTGTAATGTTTGCCAGTTTTGTAGGTTTATTTAGCCAGTCAGTATTTTTTGAACACATTAATTTTACCTTAGAAGCCAAATGGAGGTTTGATTGTAAGAGTGATGGACTGGTTTATTTGGCTAGTTGTTGTGGCTGCCAGAGTTTTTATATTGGTAAAACCACTAGAAAGTTGAGTTGTAGGATTGGTGAGTATGTTAGGGCAATCAAAAATAGTGACACCAATAATGCCCTTGCTAGACACAGTTTAACATGTCCTCAGTTTCATAAATTGTATTTTTTCATTGTTCATTGATACTAAGTTATTTATTAGCCAGAACAACATTTATCTTGAATTTTTGGAATTAAAGTGGCAAGTGTTCCTGCGTACAGATGCAGCACCATGTTTAAACAAAACCATCTCAGTTAAAAGTTTATTAAAATATCAGTGTATTTAATTATGTGTTGTTTGTTGTATTGGAATGTCATTATGTTTTATTTTTTATTTTTTATTTGTTGCTTTAAACACGTTAGAATCTGAATAATATTTTTTGATATTAAGTAGTTGATTTCCATCTGGTTAAGAAAATGATTGGCTAGGTCATTAATGATGTCATTTCTGATTATGTTTAAATGAATTTGTGTGCTGTTGTGATTTTATTCTGATGAAGTTCTTGAAGTAAAAGAATGAAAGTGCTCAAATATTCTGTTGTGGTTTATTATTTTAACTGTAATATGTTGGCACCAGTATTATTGGTCTAAGGGCTTTTCATGTTTATCCTTCAAAGGGATCCAGTTTCACCACAAGTGATCATACTCAGGAAATGACCCCACACCTTGACTCTCCACTGATTGGCAAGCAGGCAAAGCCTCATCACTCTATTTCTTCCACATTGTCACCCTCCTTAGCTTGCAGGCAACTAACTGTACCCAAGTAATCTGGGCCATAGTCAAAGCTTCATCCCTTTATGCCACTGAAGCTACAGGTACTGGTCTAGATATAATAAAGTTGGAAATGAATAAAAGGAAAGCAGCACAATTCAAACTCTTATTACATTCTTCGACTGTAAATACTCACTAGCATAGGAGAGCAAAGTAATGAATAAAAACAAGGAAATAACACAATGAGACTAGACAGGCAGTTAAGAAATCAAGCTATGCAAAGTAAATAAATCTTTCAGAGACAAGAAGATGGCATACTGAGTGGTGATGGGATGTCAAATTTTCAAAGAACAAATAATAAATTGTGGAAGGATGAAGGGTGGACACAAAGCCAGCTCCAGGGCAACATAAAACAACTGGAGCTGTTAGTGATCCATTTGTTTGAAGTAGTCAGTCATCCTCAGTGAATTACTGAAGTGTGAAACTGCAGCTCACCCTGTGAGCTAAGGAAAATACTGCTCAGCCATTAAATCATCTTTTGCTTAAGCCATGCAGTTGCATATCTCTTTACGCCCATGCCTTACATTGTTGGCAGTTTAGTGCCAAGCTTTAAGTGTCTGTGCTACTTATTTGCAGTCTAAATTCTTGATTTACCTACTATATCCCTGAGCAAGTCATTGTAAAAAGACTGTGCATGGGTCAGTATGAAAAAGAGGCATTTGCACACAGTTGTTTACCCTGTTAAAGCATGCAATACATCATCTAATTTTCATAATCAAAAGGAAAAATAGCTCTAGGTACAGGTGACGTAGATTGTTGCAGTGGAAGCACATTGAACTTCCAATGCAGCCAAACAAGTGCACTGTATGACAGACAAATTGCCTGCTTTGTTGTTGACTTTATCCCCACTAAGGTACACCCCACCATTGCACTGTACTGCCACAGCCATCTCACTTTGTTCTTGATGGCTCAAGCTAAGAGTGATCAGCCCCTCCAGATCCTTTCCCTGTTCTGCTGTTGTCATTAGATTTACCCTAACCAAAATCTTATATATCACATCAGAGTTGTTGTAGTCCAGATACAGTATTTTACATTTGTTTGCAGTAAATTTCATCTCTCATATTAAACCTCAAGTTGTCAGCCTTTCCAAGTGCTTCCTTACACTTTTCCACCATCTCTTACTAGTCCATCTATCTCTTACTAGTCCCATCATGTCTTACTAGCTCCTCCATCTCTTACTAATGCACCTACCTTTGTGTCATTGCAGAAGAGGAAGATCCTATTATTACCTCAAACACTTCAAAAATGAGCTCACTAAAGAGTACTGGGCCCATGACCCATGACCACAGTACTAACCACTATTCACTTCCCTTAATACTTACTTCTTTCCTTTAATCACAATCATCTGGATCTACTTTTTAAGCATTCAGCAGCAATCTTTACTGTTGTCTTAGCAGCCACCTAGCAGGACTAAGTCATAATCCTTGATGAAACCCCTGTAGACAATATCTACAAGTTCTCTCTTGTCAAGTTCGTCTTTAGCCCAGTCATAAAACTGGATCAGTCTTGGCTAATTATTCTTGCTGGATATGAACTCCTGTTGTTTGTTACTGTCCTGGAGACTGGTGAAGTTTAGACATTTTTAGAAAGTTTAGACAAGCAAACTTCTTTTCCTTCAAGATTGTCTCAATAACTTTCATTTCCAATGATGTTAGGCTAACAGGTCTGTAACTCCCTGCATTTTTCCTACTCCTCCCTACTTGTACAAGTTTACCATTCTTATTATATTCCAGTCTTCAGGTATATCTGAATTGGCTAGTGGTCTGTTCAAGATCTCTATCATAGGGATCTGACAGACTGGCCAGAAAACCAGAGACCTTTTAAGACAACCCATCGGCATCTGTACCTTATCCCCCAATAGGATAGCCAGTTCTTTTTTTCACCTTCTTCACTCTATTCTGATGTCTGTTGGTTATCTGTTGTTATTCCCATTCTGTCCTACTTCTATCCCAGAATGGCACCCATGCATGTCTTTCCTTGAAGACAGCAGTGATGTATTCATTCATTAAATATTTTTAATATGCATTCTCTGGTCACCCTCCCACCCTTGCTCAAGCTGGCCAAATCTGTCTATGCCTTCCTCCTTTCTGCTGCAAAAAGCCATTGTTCACCATCTAGATACCTTCTGTCAGTTTCCTTTCAACTTACGTATTTCCTAGTTAGTTGCTTTTGTGCTAACCTCCTTGTATCTTGTAACTGTTTCTTCCCAACTCCCTCCATCTCATGTCTTTCTTCCCTTATATTTGGTGTTATTTACTAGTCATATATTCCTGTATATACATGTAGTCTTTGTCCTATTTTCCCATTTTAACCCTTCTTCAGACCTTTGTACATGTACCCAAGTATTCCAGCCCTGACTTATTGCAATAACCTGTTCACTACCTCATTTTGCCGCCAGAATCCTAACTCATCTTTCAAAACTCTCCCTCAGCTTAGAATAAAACAGTAATTTAAAATCCCACACAATCACTGGCTTTGTTCTCTCATTCATCCCTTCCAAATAAAACCAGACAGTGAAATTATCACCGTTGCATTTTTGGACCTCATTTGCCTCCCACCCCTTCTTTGTAGCAGATACAGAGCATCCATGAGAATAACCCTCTTCTTCATACCCTACTATGCTACACCTTCCCTGGTCCCTCATTCTCCTGTATTAGACTCAAGGTTTCCCCACTTCCTTAGCCACAGGTGCAATGCTGTTTGACATGCACTCTGATCTTGATAATTCTCTTGCACCCTTTTCAGCTTGGTGTTTCTTATCTCGGTGTGGCATTTGATGCCCTTCTTTATTTTGATTGCTACTCCCCCTCCATCTTATCTTTTCAAATCACATTTTTTTCTGATGCTACATTCTGTGTCTTTTTTCTATTTTTGCTTCTCTCAGTACCTACTCCTCTTCTACTTCTATGCTATCCTCTTCCCCCTCTACACTGCTATAAAGGTAAATCATGGAGACATACTTTTCAAATCCAGTTTTAAGTGCTGCCCTCCTTCCTTGACTAACATGGAGCCAGTCCCTTCCACAGAGCTGGCACTAATCCCTTATGTTTCCCATCATAATCCATACACTTACACCAGCTATTCTCACAACCAGTCATAATAGTCTGTAATCCTCTGCATGTTGGCTGGTACAAGTAGCATCTCTAAGAATATTATATCCCCTGCCCCCAACTTAGCATCTCTCTGCCACTTTCCCATCCCTCCTTATTAGCCACTTGTCCCCCATGAGAGATCATAGGTCCTTATGTGTACCATAATTCACTCCTCTGTCTTGGTAACTACTTAGGTACTACCTGCAAATGGTCAGTTGTTATCAGTGTGCTACCTCAGTAAAAACATGTAAAATAAAGTAAACAACTATTTGGTTACATTCTTCCTTGCCTGTCTAGGTCCTGAGTCTGACTTTGTTGTAATATGATTGTCCTTACTTCCCTTACCAGTAATCTTGTTCTCAATGGTGACCAAGTGTTCTGGTGTAAAACTTGCCTCCCTATCTCATCACTAGCTCTGATCACTTTCACTTTCTCTCACATGTGTACCTCTCCTGTCTGCATCCTTCACTTTTCAGTTGGTTCAAGGCGTCACCACGCTTTTCTCACTGTCCATGCTGTTTGTTTCCCTCCTTGTCCATGCAGTTAAACCTTTGCTGTTCCTCCTGTCCTCTTCCAACAAACCATGTCCACTCTCCGCACACGTCTTTCCTTAGCTCATCTACTGTGAAAAAGACCTTTAAAGGAAAAGAATGAAGGTCAAGAGTTGCTCTTCTCCTGTAGTTTTAGTCTTTATTTTTTTTTGGGGGTTGTTGGCACTTGACATTTCAAGTACTGAAGTTTCAATAGGGAGCCAGGAAAAAGAATACACCAGCTACAGCTAATACAAAATTATAAAAAAATGGAGAAGAGGTTGAACTATAACTGTAAAAACTAAAATAAAAAAAAACTGGATAGACAAATTAAACATAGTATGAGACAAGATCAGGAAAATTTGAAGAAAATGTATGTAATGATATACAGCGTAACAGAAAACCATTTTATAGATGCATGAAATGTAGGAATAAAGACATACAAACTGATAAATTGTGTAGATTCTAAAATTTGTTCTCAGACACAACAGATTGTAGATATATTTACAAAAAGTTACACAAAAAAGTATGACTCCTCAAACAGGAAACAAATTGTGTTAGTAATTTATAGATAACTTCAGATACTGAATTACATTGAAAAGTACTATGCAAAATGGGCCCAAACAAAGCACATGAAGGAAACAGAATTAGTAATAATGACCTGAGAATACTTCAGTGTGAACTTACATTACCATTACATTTAAGATTCACCAGGTCATTTAAGTTAGGGGAATTCCTCAGTGATGGAGACATGCTGTTGTTAAGCCCATCTTTTAGGGAAAGAGAATTGGTCAAACTCAGAGCCATAGAGAACCATAAGTGTACTTTGTTGTTAAGTAGAAACAACGGAGATGGTTACTTTGATAAATTATTGTCAGAATTGGAAAGGCTGAGAATTGAAACCATGTATCAGCATGCATATGTTGAAAACAGAGCTGTACGTACCTGTAGCTTGCTGTTCTTTTATTGCATAATAGCAGTTGCTAGGCTTGTAGTTCAGGGGACCATTGAGGAACCTAGCCCAAATTCTTTGTTGACCCAAGCACTGGGTGGTTAAGTGACTTGCTGAAAGTCACACAGTTGGTAAAGGAAGACAGAAAGAATCAAAATCAAACCATCTACCACAGGAAGTACAGCTCACAGCCTTAACCCTCTGGCCAACTGCCAGACATGTAATTTATGTGGCCTTATCTTCAGCATTTGATAGGTTAATACATAAAACACTGATCAATAAATTAAAACAATTTTATCGATGTACTCTTGATAAAATGAATATCTACATGGCTTACAAATAGGACATGACAAGTACCATGCAGCAGTTGGACAGTTGAAGTTCTAACTTATAGTCAGAGTGACCCACAGGGCTCTATCCTAGGCCTATACTTGTCATAGCTGTATCTTTCAGAGCTATCTTTTTCATCTCAGGTGTTCATGGTTTTAGAAAGGTCAGTGATACAAATGTCATACTGTTTACACTTGAAAACCTCTTATGATTAGTAGGTACTCACTAATGCTGTTTCCAATGGACTGTCTGTGGTATCTGAGTCCATTGCCCATCAGCTACTGGTTAGTCAGCTACCATATCAAGACACGAGCCCTGCAATACTGAACTGGTTTTAATAGAGTTCTCAGTTTCAGCTTATAATATCCTAAGTTCCTCATGCTTTTGTCCTGGAGGGTGCTGCTGTTGACATTATCAGTTGTCACAAAATCTGTAGGCAACTGTAGCATGTTTTTATATGCAGATGCAAGGTTACCTGAGAGCAAAGCATTTTACACCTTTGATTAGTACATCTATCAACACTATTTCCACTTATGCCATCCTTTTAAACAGGTATGATTTAGAATCAGTCTGAGAAAGACCAACAATATGTTGTTTAACACTTAGACATACCATATTATGTTCAAAGGAAAATTGGACAGCTCTGGACTGGAATGAAATCCTCTTAAAATGTACAGACTTATTTGCTTTAGCACTAACAATCTTTATTGATGTTAATAAAGTATTTGTGGGGTAAGGTGTCAGCTCTGCTTTACACCTATCAAAAAGTTAACAATCTTCAGAAAAAAAAGACTAACCCCCGGATTTACGAAGCCCTTTATAGCGTGCAGGATTAGTTTAAGAGCTATTTTTGGCAATATGGCCAACGTGCGATCCATGAACGAGCTCCTGGGATGTGCAAGTGAGCTCTTAGGCCAATCCTGCACAGACCGAGCTCCTGTATGCAAATTACCCTCATTTGCAGGTGAAAATCATGCAAATGAGGGTAATATGCGATCCAGGAAGCTGGCAGCCGTCCGTGCAGGACGAGTGCAGTGTGAAGAAATGTACTCGGTTAGTAACCGAGTACAGTTCAGCAATCTACAAAACGGAGCTATGACAGCTCCAAATAAAGGCTGCATATCATTCAGGAAGCATGCCAATGTCCAAGTAGAAGGCCATTGGCATGGCAAAATGTAAAAGGAAAAATAAACAATGTTTAATCTTATCTTCGACGATCTCGCCTGATTAAGCATAGGGCAGCGACGCGCAAACGAGATCAAGGGGAAATTAATAAAATAAACCTAAAATAAGCATTCTAACAAAAATCAGTATTCTGCCATGCAAGTCAATGGCAGTCAGAAGACAACCTGGCCAGTGCGTAATGGTTGCTAAGGGGGGAGGCTCAGTGTGGGACATGTAACTATGCATTAGTAGGCAATCCTATGCAAATGAGGGAAAGGTTAGTGAATCCCAGATTTCCCCAGGGTGTGAGGCAGGTCCCAAGAGTGTAAAAGTCTAAATAGCTGGGTGCAAGACTAGGATATAGGTGACATCATGGGGGGGAGGGTGTCAGGCATACTGTAAGTGGATTGGAGACCTGTGGCTCAAAATTGCTCCTAGGTTAGCACAGCTAAGCTAGGGGTGTGTCTAAACCTGCCTAACACACTTTACAAAGTGTAAGCGGGTATGCACGTCACGCACCAGGGTTTACAGGAAGAAAAAGGAAGTTAACCAGGAAAAAGCAGCTCTGTGCACATTTGAGCACTCTGTGCAGAGTGCACATGGGCTTAAACAGGGAGGCAATGGGAAGGGAAAACAGCAGTAGGAAGGTAATCAAGGAGAACTAGCTTAGCTGACAGGTGAAATGTATCAGAATTAGCCAATTAAACAGGCAGCAAACCAGCCCAGCCCAGCACACTACTATAAACTATGCAAACACCTTTCCCCCTTGTTTTTCCCAAAAACTCTGCACCACCGGTTTATACAGATGGAGAAATTTTACAAAACGAAAGTAAGAGAAAAAATGTTAGGGGCTGCCTTTGCTATCATAAACCAGCATGTGCAAGAGGCTGAGGGTGGTGAGGATGTGAATGCTGCTGAGCAACCCACATTGAGGAGACAGAGAAGAGTGTACAGACCCAGGGTAACCTACCAAAGGCTACATGAGCTGGAGATAGTGGAGCGCTATAGGGTGGACAAGGACCTCCTACAGCAAATTGTTGAGCTGTGCCGGCCACGCCTCACACACAGAACTAACAGAGGGGAACACATCCCAGTGGATACCAAGGTATGTGTAGGCCTAAGAATACTAGCTAGAGGTACCTTCCAAAGGCCAACTGAGGATATTATGGGGATTTCACAGGCATCAGCATCCAGGGTACTCCACCAGTTCCTGGATGCCATGTCAGCACATGTCAGTGAGCACGTATATTTCCCCATCACCCGTGAGGCATTGGCCAGAAATATGCATCTCTTCCACCAAATAGCAGAATACCCTGAGGTAGTGGGTGCAATAGACTGCACACACATACACATTAAAGCACCACCAGGTGAGTGGAGTAGGGTCTACAACAACCGCAAGGGCTTCCCTTCCATCAACTGCCAGATTGTGTGCGATGCCCAGGGCATAATAATGAATGTGTGTGCTGGCTGCCCTGGAAGCTACCACAATTTCCACATCTGGCATCTGACGCAGTTGTACCAGACATTTGCCAAAGGGGACATTCTACATGGTCACCTATTGGGGGATGCTGGATATGCACTGGAGCCATGGCTGATGACACCCATGAGAAATGCACACACACCCGAACAAGAACTCCATAATGACACACACGCACAAACATGAATCATAACAGAGCATGTGTTTGGGATGCACAAGTCACGGTTCCAGTGCCTGGACACATCCAGTGGAGCCTTGCAGTACTCACTAACTACATGTACCCAAATTGTCCTTGTATGTGCCATGCTACACAATATGATCCAGCAGAAACAGCTGCAGCAGGAACAGCATGGGGCAGGGCCACACAGCCCCCCACCAGTGCCAAGGCCTCCACAGGTGCAGAGTGACTCGAAGGAGGAACAACCTGAGCCTGCCCCAGTAGGCAGAAGGAGGCATGCCCAGTATGCCCTGGCCTTGACAAAGAGGCAACACATAGCACATGCACTGACACAGTAGGGACCCAGGGAATGACACCTCTCTCCGACTCACACATACAGTAAAAGGGATGCCAAACATGACACTACCTGTACTCAACCATGTATAGGGAGTGTACTATGTGCATCCAACATAGGCAGCCCTGCAGCACCACCCTCATTACTGGGACACCCACAAGGTAAGTGACTCACACATGCCAGTCGGGGGGGGGGCACATAGCCAACAACAGTCACAGCCATCAGGATAGGTGTAGATAAACACAAACAAATGCTGTACTATGGCCTCTGAATGAGTCCCATGGGTAATCCCAGCCCTAAACAGACAGACTACAGCAGGCCAGCCAGTTGGATGTCAGTTGTGAAAGCTAGGAAGGCAAAGACTACTATGTAGGTAGTGAAAGCTACAATTTGTAGCACACTGGTATGCCTCTAGCCAGCACGATAGGTAAGACTATAGACTGAAATGGTGTACCTGACATACCAGTACAGTCTTAGCAACTGTGTAAAAGTGTAAGGTGTGCCCCACCATCCTATGTACACTTATAGTAACAGTCAGGTGTGCCCCCCACCCCTGTGTAGAAATGTATTAACAGTTTGGTGCCCCCCCCTGCTAAGTGGAAATGTAGCAACAGTCGGTGCCAAATGACTGATGTATACCCTGCAGACACAGCATGCTACCTGTCGGTGTACAACACACAGGTCAGCAATGCAGTACAAACCACCTGGACTTGATCTACACATGCAATATAGATGGCCATATTGGGCATGCTCACACACTTAGAGCAATGAAGGCAATGTCAGTCAACAATATACTGAAAGCCCATACTGGGCATGCTCACACACTTAAACACAAGAAGGCCATGTCAGCAAACAACAGTGGATCAGAAATATCTGGCTGTTGCAGTTCTTAGTGCAGACACATGTCAGTATGCACCACTCCTGCCTTGCACACACAGTGGATAGGAATACAGACATATATGTAAGGACAACACACTATAATAAGCCAAAGGTAGACAGACATACATGTGTTGAAGAGGGTGACCATGACAAGGAGCCATCTGGGCCTGTCCCACCCAGCACACAGCCAAAGGGCCCCAAACACATGAGGTGCAGGTGTCACTCACTGCAGATACTAGCCACCAGTATCTGTCAGCGTGATGGTGTGTTGCACGTGCCAGCTGTGCAACATGACTGTACAAGGAGGATGTCACCTAGTAGTTGTATACATGTACCTGTTGCATATGACCCTGTGTGTGCCTGCATGTGGCATGTCAACCCCTACATGAATGGGTTATGGCCCATGCACACACCACCCTCCCCATAGCAGTATCATGACAAGCCTGCTGAGGTCATCCAATGTGAAATACACCTTTGGGGGAGCTGTAGCTCAGTAATCCCCATGGCGCGTCCCATAACTGTGTACTACTGTACTGATAAACTAGTTAGGTAGTAGTCCCAACACCAGACTTGGCAGCTGTGTGAGTGTGTGTATGTGTGCATGTCTCGTTCTCTGCCTGTGTGGAGAGAAATGCTTTCTAGGCTACTCACACTTGGTACAGTTCATATACACAACATTGGCAAGGCTGCAGATGTCACACACCTAGAAATACACCTCTGGGGAAATTGCAGTGCAGTAATCTCCATAGCATGTCTTGTAACTGCATACTGCTGTAGTGTGATAAAGTAGTGAGATAGATGTTCTAACCCCAGACCTGGCAACTGTGAATGTGTGTTTGTGTGTGTCTGAGTAAAGGGCAATGCTTTTTATGCCACTCACACCCCATACAATACACATACTCAACTTTGGCAAGGCTGCTGATGTCACTCACCTAGAAATACACCTTTGGGGAAATTATTGCCCAGTAATCTCTGTAGGGTGTTCTGTAACTGCGTACTGCTGTAGTGTGTTTAGAACTGTGGTAGGGTCCCATCTCCACCCATGGCAGTTCATTCACTGTGAAGCAAAACTCTAGGGAGAAAGCTCTTTAGTAATCCCTGTGGTGCGGCCTATAACAGCTTTATGCTGTAGTTTGATATAGATCTTGGTCAGGGGCTCTATACTCACACATGTCAGTTGTGTATGTCTCACTGTCTGTGTAGGGAGCAATGCATTTTAGGCTAGTCACTTGCAGTACAGCTGAAATGCCCTACTTTGGTAAACCTGCTGATGTCATTCAATGTGAAATACACCTTTGGGGAAAGATGTCTTTAGCAATCCCTGTGATGTGTCCCATAACAGCTCCAGGGGTTCTATACCCACACATGTCAGTTGTGGATGTTTTGTGTGTGTCTCACTGTCTGTGTAGGGAGCAATGCATTTTAGGCTAGTCACTTGCAGTGCAGTTGAAATGCCCTACTTCGGTAATCCTGCTGATGTCATTCACTGTGAAATACACCTTTGAAGAATATATATTAGCATTTCACTGTACTGCTGACAACATGCTACACATCATTCCATTGCTACACTGTTGTACAGTCACCCTGTGCATCAGAACCATGTTAGCCTGTCCCTGCATTGATGTTAAGGATGTCAGGCAGTGGCACAGCTATCGTCATATGTACAGGGTGTGTTGTTGGTTTGCCAGAGGCCTAGGCTGAGCCATACGATTGACAACATGTGTGTGTATGTGTGCGTGTGAGGAGGTTGAGTATTGTTATGGGCCACTGCTGATGTTGTGTGTGCAGGTATGTGGTTGCCCAAGGTTCGTGGTTTATGTGTGTGTGTCTGCATGCACACAGTTCCTCCATGTGGCTGCCCTATACAAGTAATTGTGGGACAGCTGTAGACTGTACCTGGCAGGATTTGCAGCTCACCGTCTCCGGCCGCAGACATGGGACCTGTGCCTGGCAGGGGTTCTACAGGCAGTATCAGGTACAGAGCCAGACCGAGTACTGTCCCCCGAGTCTGACAGACATCCACTGGATCCAGGTCACTCCTGGGACTGGCCCGAGCCACATGCATGTGGTCTGCTCTGACAGGTTGTAGACAGCCCCCCCACAGTGCTGGGGATGGTACTGCCACTACGGGAGCGGCTGTGACTGGACTTTCACGGCGACCTCCAGCTGCTGGTGTTGCTGGCATACATCCATGTGGCCATCACAACCATCCCACAATGTCCTAACACATGGACATGACATTTTGGATGAGTTCCAGTGTCTCACCCCACCATCTCTCCATGACCTCGGTGTAATTACAAATGGCACCTGCTGGGTCACTGATGCTGTCAGTTACAGAGGTGTGATGAGCCCTCTGCACCCTTAGACCCTACCTGGTGTACCATTCCATTCATGCTTGTGCCTCCATGACAGTCTGGAACATGTGTGTGGTTGAAATAGATGTTGCATGTCTGCCAGGTGCATGATGACTAGCAGTGCTCCTATGAGCACCCCTGCACATCTGCCTGTGTGATACCCTGCCAGACATCTGGCTATGGCTGTTGTATCTTGATATATGTGCCATAGATACCACAATGTCCTGGCCCATGCCAACTGTAGGCTGTCCCTAGGGCCAATGGTGATGAGGTGTGTAGAGGCAGTGTGACTGTGTGCGTGGATGGTGTGGATACATGTGGGTTGTCAATTGGTGGCCCAGCTGCAGCCCCTGATGACCCTTCCTGTGCCTCAACGCACCTATCTTCATGGTCACTGTCTGTATCAGTGACATCAGATTCCCTGTGGGGGGGGCCCAGCCCCACCTCGCCACCTGTGAGGGGGAAACAGGGAACAGACTGTAAGACCTGTACAACACTGCTAAACAGTAAATACATGCACACACACACACACACACACACACACACACACACATGTTTGTGTGCAGACATGGCCACATACACAGACATACACACATGCAGTCAACATACATGGCAACTCATACACTACACCAGACAGCTCCCGCAACCCCATAACACACATAATAGCAGGCGATGGTGCAGTACAGTATCACACACATACCTGTAATTACACACATGTCAGCATGCAGGATATCTGGGGCTGAACAGCATGCAGTGCAACTGTAGTCAATCCCCATTCCCAACATTATACATGGCTGTGATGCATGGCTTCTGTTTGTAGGTGATGACCTTCCCCCTGGAACCCACTACACCCATGTCCACAGCATCGCTGTGCATCTGTTCAGCACCCTGGCATGTATTGTGCACCATACCTCACGGGTGTGCACACTATTGCAGGATGTGTCTGTGTGTGTGTGTCAGGTGTGTTTCCACTGCTGCTCACAGCCTCTGTGTGTTCCTGGATCACATGTGGACATGTGTTTAGTGACTGCTTGATGAGTATTCACATAAGTCATCATCAGTGGTGCATGTATGAGTGATAGATTACCATTAGACTAACCACAGAAACATTGTACTATACGTATGGTGAGTGTAGAGACCATTATTAACCATGATTGGGCCCTGGCTGATGTTGCCTGTGGTACACATATGTTCATAGGTGAGTACTGTTCTATTCATCCTGGGGCCTACATAAGCCTAGCCACAGGGGTCCACTGCCATGCACCACCCACTAAGGTTATTCCCCTTTGCCCCTGTCAGGCTGTGGCACACACATGCTATGCAGGATGTATTCACCATTCCCCATCCAATTGCTAAGTGTTTCTATCAAGAGGGCCAATGAGTAGCATTGCCTGACATGTATGGGTAGTCCATTCCAGAGTGTGGTGATTCCCTAGGACAGGGCCCTATCCCTCCAGTATGTTCTGTGTAATGTGTTGATTAGGTTTAGGACCCTGGAGCATGTGTTAGCAGAGGGAGTGGGATGTCGTTATATGTAGCATGTTCAACTGCTGTCTGTATGACATAGCTGTGTATGTTGGGCAGATGTCAGCTGTGCCTGGGCAATGTGCACTGGAGTGTACCCACAGTTGTCTGAGATGGACTGTGTATTGCATGTGTTTGAGGCTGGTAATCCCATTGGTGAGGTGCGTGCTGTGTCAGTGCACATGTACAGCATGCATTATGGGTAGGTGTGTTAGATGTGTACATGGCCTATACCTTAGCTATGACATGCACAATGAATTGCCAAGCATAACCTTAAACCATACTCACTGGCATCCGGCCGCTGCCTTGCTGGTATCCCAGAGGTACCTACATTGAGATGGGGTAGAGTTGATGTCAGTGGCCACAGCTGTGGCATTGCTACAGGGTGGCTGCAATATTACAGTACATCAACAGCTGAAGTCCACAGTACTACAGTTTATGCATTACTGCTTATCGGGACTACACAGCAACATACCCCACATCTCACACATGCATGGTCTACCTGTACAGATGCATACACTACAGTAGTCTACTGATATGCCCTGGAACCTTACCTGCATGCCCAATGTGTGGTGTGTGAGTAGCACCCACCTCCATGACCGAATAGGTCTGAAGCTCTAGTGGGTGGGCAGGTGCTACCAGGCTGATGAGCAGCTCCTCCACTCTGGTGAGGGGGAGATGGATGTTATGGCCCCCTGATGTTGCAAGGTGGTCACCCCGCATGGCAGCGGCACGACGTCATACTTGCCAGAGCAGGTCACTGCAATGGTGGCAGACCTGCTCATAGGTTAGTCTGTGCAACCCTACCTCATTCACCCTGCAGACCACATCAGTCCACATGGCTGTTCTCTCCTGCTGGTCCATGCTTGTCCATGAGAAGAGCAGCTTATAGTTGTGGATGATGCTGGTGATAATGATCTCCCCCCTCAGCGGCACTGTATGCGAAGTTTCTCTGGTGTGCCATAATCCCTGAAAGTCATAATGATGGAAATATGTCTGAGCAACTCATATGTCAAGTGTACCAGAATACAATACACATATCAGTCTCCCGCCACCATATCAGCTCCAACATAATGTTCACACTACGCTAGTGGTATGTGTCTGGTATGTGTACCATTGGGCCATGTATTGTATTGTATGACACTTTCTGCTATGTGGTTATAGACATGCTCCCTGTGGGGACACTAGAGTTGCAGGGCTGTTACATGGTATTTCACCTGCATGCCATTGCCACTGCCATTATGTTTCCACATATGCATGTGGTAGGCCTGCTATGTGATTGCTACACATCTGCCATTCTGTAGTATTTGGGATATCTATGCATGCTGTTGGACATGTTCTGGGATTGTGTGGACTATTACAGCCCACATATGTTCCATGACAGTTACACACCAGTATGTGTAGGGGTTATTTGCCAGCAGGAACACCACTCCAACCTAATGTGCACATGTTACCAGTCCACATCACATCCGTCGCCCACCATGTAGGTATTATATTGTGTTGTTTATATACCTATATAAATGTATAACTGTCCGAGGTTCTGTACGCATACACAGCTGTGAATATGTATCACACATATATGTATCTGTATGTGGGGTGCATACGAGCATCTGGACCACACTCATGTACCTTTTTACTTCACAGCTGAACTGTTCTGCCTTGCTGCAACACAGACAGGTGTCACATGTGAACACAGGCTAACATTATGGGGGTATATATGGTGACAGACTTTAGATAAGCATATTATACTGCTATGGCTGCTGGGCATGCTATGCTACACTTTAACATGACTGTCCTGCAGGTGGTGTGGTCTCTCACCCATGTGTCTATCATGGCAGTATTAATACACCCACCAGCTGTTGGCCACAGTAAGTTACAGGACACAGATATCATGGGTCACATCTTTGCCATTCACTGCTGGTCTGCACATTTGACAGGTATACTACTGTCCATTGCAGTTGTTGATCACAACATTATTACAGGAACAAGTACTGATGGCACATATACATCCTTTTACAGTATACATCCTATTATTCTATGCCATATACTACATGCCAGTAAATACATATCTGTTTCACATACCTGTTATGTTGTTTCTGCTGTTACACAACCCTGAGCTTTGTGAACTTTCTTGACTTTTTTTGTCTGTCTCTCTCTCTCTCTCAGTCTCTCCAGTAGAGTGATTGAGCTGGTTTGAATAGATGCAGCATGCTTTTGTTGGTATTGCACATAATCAGGTGGTGGCCTCTGCACCAGTCAGTGTCCACCAGTTGCTAATTGCATGCAGCCTGCTGGGTAGTATTTCAGATAACCACTGTCATGGCAACCCTGTACTATAAATTGCTGCCTTCTGTGGGTGTTGTCCCTTCACCTTTCCAGTATGGAAGACATCCTTCCTGTGTGTGGACATCAGTGTTACAGACAGCAGGTAGCAATACCTCTTACAGCAGAACCTGCAGACACAGGCCAAATCCACATTTGGGTAAGGTTCCAGAGCTACAGACAGCATGAGTAGTGTTGTTGTGTGCAATGTATCTTGCTGTTCTTATAGGGTTTTTGTGTACATGGTACTTTTTCATGCAATGTTATCTGCCTGCATAGCTCTCAACTGTGGGCCTATCCGTATGATACTAGGGGGTTGGCTGTTAGGTGTTGTCTGTGCACCACACAGGTATTGTCCCAAATATATCTGTGGCATTCTGTCTGTTGAGTGCTATCAGTACATGGCTACATGCATTTGAATTTCAATGTTGTATCCCTGCATAAGGGTATGCTGCAATGAATCCTGTAACACCAGCGACTTCCAGGGTGCATAACAGCAATAATGCAAATATGGCCCTATGTTTCTGCCTCTGTCCTCCACATATATGCCAGTCTTTGTCCTGCTGTGATACAGGAAGGGTTGTTAGGTAATGGCCTATCATTATTTACCACTAGCATTACTGCTATATTCCCAGTCATGTCATGGACTCCCACACCAACTCTTGGGCCATGTCCATATATATGGGGGCAACAGCTGGTGAACATATATGTGCCCTTGTACATTCCTGAGGTAAGTGTGTGATACACAGTGTTCCTTCCCTTGTACAGCCTTTTATGGGGGGGGGGTCTATGCCATTAACCTAGGCTATGGCACATTTTCAGTGATATAACTGTTAAGAAGAGGGTCATTCAGTGTGATAGTGAGGTGTTAGGTTAAGCAATGTTATGTACAAGATACTGTGACATTAACACAAGTGCTACTTTTCCCCCTAGGGCTTGACTACAAGGTGTAATTGGAGGCTGCTGAACTACATCTGTAATTGTTGATTGTTACGTATCCTAAAGGCAAATCCTGTTCCTACTGTTGTACTAATTGAAGGCCTTGGCCTGGACAGCATAGTATGGTATATATACACATTGCTTGCATCTACTGTTTTGTGTGGGCCTTGCATTCATGACTGATTACATATTTTAAACCTTATGTGGTGTCAGTACTGGCATACATTATTGTATAATACAGGAATAAAGGTTATCTATTTATGCATGCCTGTGTGTCATGTCATGTCCTTTGAATTGTAGGTGGGTATATGTTTAATGTAAGTATTCTCATTTGTGGGAATGATTGCCACACTACACATTTCACAGGTACCAGTTGAAGGGCTTGTGGCTGAGAGATATACTTTGCACCCAGTTCTTCCACACTACTTCTACATATGTATGGCTACTGATATATATATATATATATCTGGTGGTGGTGCTGCGGTAGCATTGTTGCCTCACAGTAAGATGCTGTCCGGTTCGATTCTCAGCTAGAGCATCTTCTGTGTGGAGACATGCATGAATGGGCGTACCTTCGTTGAAGGTTGTGTGTCAGGGCTGGTAACTCAGCACATAAAAATCAACTACCAATCATTAGCATACTGGAGTTCTGCTGTGGTGACTCCTAACTGGGAAAAGACAAAAGATGCAACAACATATGTATCTATATATATACATATGTATGTATCTATATACAATTGCTGTTATATAATTATTTGTGAGTCATACATTAATATGTATATCTACATATAGCTGTCTATCTGTCTACGTTTACAGATATATATCTGTCCATATGTCCATGCATGTGCGGCTCAATTTTGGCCTGTTCCTCATTCACTTGGCAATTGTCATGGATAATCGCAGCATTGAAGTCAGTAACTAGTGGCAACACTTTTGTGTTTCAGACTTCATCTCCTTCTACATATGTGTTCTGATACATTTAACTGTGTAAATAGCAACATTGTAAGTGTAACAGAGCATTAGTTGACATATATCCCTATTTGTATCCACAGTGTGGCATACTTTGTCCAGATTTCTTACATAACAGGTTATGTGTGTGATAATAATACATTTCCTGTACTGTTGACTGATGGTGCTGCAGGATATGTTTGTGAAAACTTCAGGCTATGTATATCTGCCATGGTTTAGTGATATATCACTTTATGTATGGAGTGCAGGGTCCTGGGTTCGAGCCCTGGAGAGGCAGTTTATTTTGTTGCTGAGCAGAACAAGGGACGTTGGCTACAGAGTGATTAAGGCACTTTTAAGTAGTTGTAAGTGGGTTTGCGCGAGTTTGCACAACGGTAAGCACTGCCAACCTCCACTTATTTTTTCTTACAGTCAGCTTCAGATTTCTCAACCTGTGCAGACATAGCTTACTCCCATGCAAACCCACACAAACCCGCTTACCGCTGCTTGAAAGTGCTTACTGCAGCTTACCCCCATGCTAATTCCTTTAAAAGAAAATAAAAAGAGGTTGATAGGAAAGTGGTGAAAAATGGGGCACATAGAGGGAAAGACAGTAGGGAAAATAGTTAGGCATGTGCAGAAAAGGTATAGGAAAGGTCCATAGCTGTCCATTTCTTCTACAGCAACAGCTATGTATATACACTATATTTGCAGGTACATTTTGACCCTTAAACCCCTGGAAGAGGGTTGAGGACAACATATATTCATTGTGATGCCAATTAGACCAGATTACATGTGTCCAGTGGACACATGTGCGAAATGGACAGCTATGTATGGGGCAAGTTTTTTTTTGTGGGAACAGATTGCCCTTTTTTTTTTTTTCAGGTGAGTGTGGGATGTTGGGGAGGGGTAGTAGGTATATTTGGGGAGGTAGGTTGGGTAGGTTAACAGACAAGACACACAAAACGCATACAGGGCCGGTATATGAGATGTGGGGGGTACACACCTTAGACGTGGAGGGGTGTTTGGAAGTCGCAAGCCCATGAGCCCCCAACTGGAAACAGTGGGACTGAGGTCCCCACCCATGGGCAGTCACCACTGCACCTTCACGTCCCCGAAGGTGGCTGTGCTGGGGACTGTGTAGGAGAGGCAGGCTCACCCTCTAATAGCGCCACTCGGCTCTCAAGCTGGTATAGTTGCCCTCGATACTCCAGATCGAGCTCCTTACGCACCACAGCCCAGACCTGTTGACAGGTGACAGGTTCCTCTCCATGCCTGCTCTCAAGGGGGGGCCGAGCCCCATCCCCTGCAGCAGTTCCACCCGAAGGTGGTGCAGGGCCCACAGAGGAGGAGATCCCAGGCTGGGCACCAGATGTGCTGGTGTCCGGTTCCATGGCCAGCTGAGGTGGGACAGGTGGGTCCGCTGGGACTGGCCTTCCCATAGAAGCTGTGTTGTCACAGGTTTATGACAGATATGGGTTAGTAATAGTCAACAGCATTCAGGATTAGTTATAACAGCATGCATAGGTATTCCCATTAACCCGACACACCAGAATTAACACAGTTGCAGAGCAAGCAGATCGCATTCATATATGGAACAACAGTGGCCATTACAGGAGCATGCAGGTTTCATTGATGGCAACAGGCCACCAATATGGGTGTATTTTCACATGGCACATGCATAGAAACAAATGTGAATATTTATAAACCATTAGGACATATGTCCCAACAATAGGCTGGAGTGTACACATACCAGTTGAGGAGTGTCATTGGGTTAATACACACATATGGTAGGGGTGAGAGAGAGAGTTCAATTATCAACTAATATGTCCTTGTAGGTTTCACAACATTCTTAGTCACTGCAGTGGTCTTTCCCTTACATGTATTATTACACTACACAATGGCCTTATATTGTACACTGGTATGTTTATATACTATTATATATGTGACCTGTGTCTTACATACAGGCGTGATAGGCTGCAGGTGTTAATGCAACATATGTTGAGAATTGCTCTCATACACTTTGAGTGAGGTGCTAGAATGACAGGTTTGTTTCCATATACAATCTCTGACTATGTACACGTTTGAATATTAGTTATATGTGATTGACAGCTGCCTACAATTCTTGTAATATCACGCTGGATTTTCAGAAGAACAGGGTACCAAGCTGGTGATAAGGGCTATTTATCTGGATATGCTGAACATATTGGAACAGTTGTGGGGTATGAATATGCATACAACTTTCAATTTGAACATTCTAGCAAATACCTTACAGTCGTTGGGTGTAATTATGCATACAGCTTTCTATCTGAACATTGTATCAAAATTTGTACAGTTGTGGGGTATGATTATGCATAGAACTTAGTAGTACTCCCAGAAGTCAAACCCCTGCTGTGTGTGACAAAATATTATAGCTAACATCACAGTACACTGTGCTATCAGGGAACTGATGTACAGCTTTCAACTGTTTTCTATCTAAGTCTCCCTAACTTGTACAATATAACTGACCTCTTGGCACTTCCAACATTGTTATGCAGAACTTCATGCCCATTTTATCTGCATACCACGGTGTGGGTAACACAGCTTAACATGCAACAATACTATTTATAGTATGGAACAGATTGCCAACGTATGAGAGAAGAGTAAACAGTAGCACTCCAGGGGTTATACCTTTATTCACAGACTATTACACATTTATTTCTACTCATACAACACTTTCTAAGGCTCTTATATTTATTTGTTATGACAGTACATGCAGACTGATTACTAATCTGCCTCATGACGCAGCCTTTGCAGCCTGGCGTCATGGGCTTGCTGGTTCGCAGCCCAGTCATCTGCAGCTGTCACAGAAATGCAGTGATATTTAGCCATACCTATCCATAGTATACACAAGCTAGGCAATTATTTACTACTTAGTAGAATGAGTTCTTAGTCCTGGAGCACTGGGCATCTACCAAGACTCCTGGATCCACTGTTCCAGTACATCCCCCCTCCGCTGCTTCAGGTCAGCATGGTGGAGCCTGACTTGCTCACCAGTCTGGGGGATATCTGTGGCACTGGTGAGGTCACAGGCGAGACTGCCCCAGGCCTCCATTTTATACTGGGAGCCCTGGTACTGGCCATGCAGTAGTCTCTGATCATGGTGTTTTACCAGGAGCCATACCATGAATTTTGACTCCTGGATACCCCAGCGCTGTGCTCTAAATCGAGTGCCTTCACCCACAAAAGTCATTCTGTCTGCAGTAGGAAGCTACAACCAGTTATGAGAAGTAGTCCCACTTGTGGGGTCTAAATACAGCCATTTTCACACACTTTCCCGTGATTGACCAGTTTTGAAAAGGCTAAGCTATGGGCACACCTGCTTACATAAGGTTGGTACTGCTTAAAGTGGTTTACTACTAGGCAGATTGAATTGGCTCCGCCACACATTGCTTACACTTCTTAACTTGAGCTGTGCTGCAGTTAGCATTGCTTAATAGTAAATTAGCACTAAATTTGCCATTTGGCAATGATTTATTCTTCATCATAGGTTATATATGTGTCTGGTATTCGTGATTCATGTGTCAATATACTGTATGGAGACCTGGGGAATTCCACACTTTATTACAATCTCACCTCAGATCTATGCTTACTGCAGTACTCCAGTTCACATATTTATGTTCTGTGGCAGGTTATCCAACGTCACACTGTACATAGATTCAGTTCACATGTTTGGTTTGACTTTTCTGTGATGAGGTTTAGTTTGCTGATATCTCATTCATATCTATTGCTATGATGACCTGGTGGTTAACTACTGTGACTCTAGTGTACAGTGTCCTGAGTTTGAGCCTTGCAAAGCAGGTTATGTTGTTGCTGGGCAGAACATGGGCCATTGGATGCAGAGTGGTTAAGGCACTTTAAAGCAGTTGTGAGCAGATTTGCATGACGGTAAACACTGCTAACCTCTGGCTACAGTTATTTACACTTAGTTAGCTTCTACGTTGCTTAATCTGTGTAGGCAATGCTTACCCCCATGCAAACACGCTTACTACTGCTTATTTGTGCTTAACCCTAGTGCCTTATTCGTTATGACACTGACACTTCACATGTGCATTTAATGCAGTACTCCAGTTCACATTTAAATGTTATTATGTAGGTTATACGGCAAAAAGATGTAAATATATGTTCATATACAGATTTCACATAGAAAATGATATGTGCTGCAGTGGGACTTGAACCGAGAATGCCTGTTCGTTAGACAGATGCTCTAACCACTACACTATTGCTGTGCTGCTTCATTTGCATATATATTCCTTGTTATCCTCTTCAGCCTTTACAGCTGCTTTAACCGTAGCTAAGTGATGGGCAAACCAGCACACCTGCGGTTAGCTGTACTTGGGGTTTAAAAAAAATAAATAATAGGGTTTCTTCGTTATATTTGACAGTACTGTTGCTGTTCAACACATGCGGACTGTTGGTGGGAATATGTGGACACTTGTGAGCAGTCTCGCTCATTTATTTACACATTGTTCTGTTCTACTTTATAGCCGTTCTCCTTAAGTTCAGATGTTTATTCTGAGAGCTCTGCTCTCAGACATGCCCCCTGCACTCGTCCACACTCTGTGTGGCATTAGGAGTTCAGGCAGCTCACCTTCATTAATATGCATGGTGAGCTGCCGTCCTCCTCTTAAACTGCCGCTTCCGTGCAGGACTAGATTAGTCCTGCAGGGAAGTTTAGTAAATCCGGGGGTAAGTATTCAAATGGGAAAGGAATAATCCTTCCAACAACTGAATGCACAGTTCCAAATACAGCTTGCATCTCATCTCACACATTACAAAAATGTCAGACTACAGAAAACACAATTCATAGATTTATAACAGGTTTACACATTTTGCAAACCCACTGAGCCACAATCAAGTAATTATAGTACACCATTCATGCTAAACATGTATTCATACCAAAGGTCATATTAGAACACAGATGACACATTTGCAGAGTATAAAAATGGTCAGCCCAACAATCTAGTGATATTTTAAATGTATATCCACAAATGTGTACTACGGCAGCCAACACAAATCAGATAAAGGAAACCAAACTTGAGGCAAAATAAAGCCAACACTCGATTTATTTACTTTACTAAAATAAAGCACCTTTTCATCCGACCATACAACAACTTCATCAGATAATATCTAACACAAAAGTACTTCCTTTTTATGAGTATATATGTATCCCTATCCCGTAATAACTCATTCAGTTTCTGATTATACCATACTGTGTCCAAGACAACGACAGCACCTCCCTTATCTGCTTTCCTTATCAAAATATCCTTATTTGAAATGAGACCTTTTAATGCTGTCCTTTGCTCAGCTGTTAAGTTATAAAACTTTTTAAAATCTGCTTCCTTATAATAACATATCATGTCTTTTTCACATGCGTTAACAAACAAATTTAAACTAGGTGTTAGCTGTGGAATAAAACCACTCGGTTTTCTAAGGGGAAGCCCCTTTTCATTACTATCACCATACATTAACCTTAATGATACATTCCTGCAATACAATATAATGTCTATCAACATTTCATCATAACATCCATTTTTGCTCGGAATAAAGGTTAATCCTTTATTCAACACTTCTAATTCACTAGAGCTCAAAACATAAGATGATATGTTAATAACAATACCCATGTCATAATCAGCAGCCAGTCCCAGACTTTTCTTCTTTTTTCGGTCCCCCTGTCCTCGCTCAACGACCGCTTCCAAGGGCCTTTCTTTTTGACCGGTGCTGGTAATAGTCCCAAAAAATTCTTGTTGCTCGCTCCTTGTACCTTGGGGCGTGCCCCCAGGGAACCGCCATCTGGGCTAAGATCCGGTATTGCGGTTTGATGTGAAGCGTGGGTAAATGCATCATTACTCAAGCTAGTCTCAAGGTTCATAACATTGTTGGCGAAGCCCTCCTGCTCTTGAATACCTTCCTGTTGCGTGGTTTCACCTGCTAGACTGGCCGTTAACTCTTCCTTCCTTGATGCCTGTGTTTCTTTCACCACCGTGAAACGCGTTCCAATACCACTCTCCTTCTCCTTCTGTACTGGCGTGGGAAACGTGTTGCATTCAAGCTGTGCATTCGCTGTCCTCGTCGTCACGTCATTCCTCCCTCCTCTCCTGGTAGAATCCACCAATCCCCGTGCAGTATTGATCATGGATCTGTTCTCATTGGCCCTAGGCCATACAAAAATATTCCCATTAGTAAAATCCGAGAAGTCCCTCTGTAGTTTAGCCGTTTTCTGTTTTTTCAGTTTGTCATCATTCTCTGTGAAAGTAACATAAAGTGCTTCCATGCGCTGACTGTATTGTCCATCTTTAAACTCCGTTTCTAGTTTATGTTGCAACTCAGTCACTTCTTTCTTTAGGCTATCCAACTCCGGAGAGAAGAATTCATTCAGTAGGGACATATACTTGAAACTAGTCTCAATGTTAATGGTTTGCCATTTGGCCAAAAGTTCCGGGTAGCGGTCACCTTGTGCTGGCATACAAAGTATCCGCATACCCCTCGGAACTATACCATATTGGATGCAAGCCTCTAAGTGATGCGTCTGCCATTGAAGTCTCTGTAGCTTATGTACCTTGAATGTTAAATCACGAATTAGTTCCTCAAAGTTCCTATCCACGGCTACTGGTTTTGAGCTGTTCAAACCTATTTTGCTCGTGGTAAAGCCCAAATTCAGCAATGGATTTCCGCAATTTAGGGCTTTTGTAGGATGCCATAATGCATTCTTACTCGCCTCATCTTGCCGCCCATTCACAGAAGTGTTGACATATATTGCTGGATCTGCTGCCATAGCATGCAAGATACTGGATACACGAATCCAAGAAAATATAATAAAATACAAATATCCAGTAAAACGCCAAAGTCCAACCTGAGCAGATAAACGAATGAGGAAAACAAAACGAAGCAAGGTTGAACACTGCTGACAGCTTAAAAACTTTTATTCTTAAAATCACAGGATAAGCGCTTTCGGGATGACCCTTCTTCAGATAAATAAAATGAAAGAGATGGTCTGCTTATATACATAGTAAAAACCAATCACAATCAACTGAACAAACACATTCAATGAAAAACCCGCCTATTTTTCAAAATAGGCTTAATAGGTATAAATTCATTTAATCCAGGCTTCCTATTGGCCATTAAATTAGCAATCCATTTAGTCTCTATTGTTTCTGTTAGAAGCATGATATCACCCCCCCTGATGCTAGGTCTAACATTTACAATGACCCTAAATTTAAAAGTATGTTCAGGGAATGAAGTCACATGCCTACACAATGCATTTCTTTCATCTTTGTTCCTAATGCTGGAAAGATGCTGAAGGATCCTTATTTTAAACATGCAATTTGTCTTGCCTACATAAAAACTTTGGCATTGACAACACTCTGCTAGATACACTATGTTGGTGGTACGGCAGGTTGCTCTTCCTTTAAGGTGAAACACTTTATGGGTAATAGGATGTGTAAAAACAGTGTCTTTATTTATATAGGGACAAGCTTTGCATGATCCACAGTTGTTAGTTCCTGTTGTGTTGGGTAGAGCATATGATGCCATGGGCATGGAAGGTTCCTTGCACAATAAGTCTTTCAGATTCTGATTCCTTCTGTATCTAAAGGTGGGTTGCAGCCCTACTACATCCCCCAGTATATTATCGCTTGTCAGTATATTCCAATTTTTTCTCACTATATTACAAATGTCACTAGTATTGCTGCTATAATTTAACATAACCTGTAGACCTTTGCTGGAATTACCATTGCTCTTCTTAGCTTCACTGTTTTCTAAGGATTTTAAAATCCAGGGTTTATAGTCACTGCATCGTTTAGATCTCCCTCTTTCCACAGCCTTGTTCACCAGGTTCTGTTTATAGCCTCTTTCATTAAAGTTCTCCTTAAGTTCAGATGTTTCTTTTTCAAAATCTGAATCTAAGAGACATAACCTGGAAGTCCTGCTCACCTGTCCCTGTACTATGTTGCGGTATGTGTATCTAGGGTGCATGCTGTCAAATGCTAAAAGCGAATTTTTCCAGCAGTCTTTCTTATATAGCTTGGATCTAAAGCCTTTTGTGTCTTGTTCTATACATACATCTAAAAAGTCTATGGAGCTATGTGACTTATGAACAGTAAATCTAAGAAATGCCGTGGTGGAGTGTAAATAATTAATGAACCCACCTAACTCTTCCTCTGTTCCATCCCACAAAAGAAAGATATCATCTACAAAACGTAGATACAATTGTAGATGTTTCTTCCACTCATCATTGTTTATGATGTATGTTCTCTCCCATTGTGAGAGAACCAGGTTTGCATAGGTGTTAGCGCAGGGGGTTCCCATAGCTACCCCCTGCGCTTGTCTATACATACTGTTACCACCTAGAAAAACATTGTTCTCCAATACAATATTTAGCAATGATATAATGAGAAATAGCTTGTCATCACGGACTCCTAGGTTACCCAGGAGCACCCTTATGTTGTTGATGCCAAAATCATTCTCAATCACTGTAAATAAACTCTGAATGTCCATGGTAACCATCAGTAAGTTCTTACTATATGACTTATTCAACTCACCTAATGACTTGAGGAAGTGTGCTGTATCTTTCAATACACATGCCATTTGATCTAAGTAGGGTTTTAATGTATACTCCACCCATATTGACACATTCTCTGTAACCCACCCCCTCCCCGATACTATTGGTCGAACCCACACCCCAATACTAGTAAAGGCATGGTTAAATGCGGGAGGTGTCAACAGTGTAGGTACCTGAACACGAATCACCATTTTGAAATAAGGGAGAGGGTATATAAACCTAATGGTAGATTTTTGTGTGAATCTAAGGGAGTGGTTTATTGTGCCAAGTGCCAGGCCTGTAAAGCTTTCTATATCGGGAAGACCGAAAGAAAGCTCAGGACACGCATTTATGAGCACATTTATGCTGTTAACAAAAGGGATACAAACAATGCTTTGGCTAGGCACATCGCAGATTTTCCAGACCATGCTTTTAAGTTCTCTGTGTTAAAACAAATTAATACAGACATTAGAGGAGGGCCTTGGCAGATTAATCTGGAAATTGATGAACTCAAATGGCAAATTTCTACTGCTGCTTACTTATCCCCAGGTTTAAATGCAATGGTCTCTATAAAATGTTTTCTAAAGAAGTTGGCTTTAAGCAGATAATAGTTTTACTGACTTTACATGTGAGCCTTCAGTTTAGTTAAAGTATTAGTGCCATGGAAGATTTGTTTTTAATGGTCTAATAAGTATTTTTTATTGGATTTGTTTAACAACAATTTTATTAAGTGTTTTTTAACATTCATACACAGCATCATTTTTCTTACATGTTGATTGAATTGTTAGTTAGGATTCTGTGACTTAAGTGTATTTGCCTAAGGTGTATTCCTTTGACTTGGTAAAATCTACTGAATTGTATCTGTCACTTTAAAACTATTCAATTAGTTTTAACAATCAGTTAATTGGCATTGTATGTGTTATTTATAAGCTCTGCAAAATGGTAGTACCTTGTCTGAAGAAGGAAAAACACAGTTTGTTTCCGAAAGCGCTAACTCAATAAATTGTTTGTTTCAAGTAATCTGCTAAGCCTTTGGTGCTTTTGATTCTTAGTTTGTGTGTTTGCCTTTTGTGTAGTTCGTGTACATGGCAAACCAAAGTGCAGCAGATTCACAGGGCTCGCTTTTTACTCAGGAAGAGCCCATTCCAAGTGGAGGATCTATTGGAAATGTAAGATCTGGAGAGGCGAATGCCACCGGCAACCTAACAGCCCTATTAGATTTGGTAATGGGGCGTATTGACAGTCTGACGCAGAAAGTAGATGGCTTGGCTGAGGCAGCCAGGCAACGGAGTCCTGTTTTACAGAATCCTTGTGTGCAGCGACATAGTGCACAACAACTTCCTGGTTTGAGTGTTTCTGGGAGGTCTCTCCCACTTTCTAATGTGAGCAGTGGAAGCTTGCTTGTTTCTTCCAACAGAAACAATGCTGAAGGCAGTCGAAGGTCTGTGGGCGACTCAAGTGGTAACATCGAGGCACCGCTGACAACACCTTTGAATGAAGGCTCTCATTTTGTTGTGAATACTGACAACCATGTGAATTCAAATGATTTACCACCAAAGCTAGGAAGCTTTCTAGGTAAATAAAACTTTTTTGGCAATACTGTTTCAACCAACGCCACTGTTTTTTCAGATAACACGCCCTCTAATCTTTCTAATACTATTAATGCATTTGATTACAAACTTTTTCGCTGCAGAAAGCTGCAGCTAGAAATTTCCTATTTAGAAGAATGCCTTAAGAAAGAAATTATTCTGAAGGGGCTTAGACAATGGCGTTATCCTGTTGGGCTGGTAAACCAGTCTGAATTCCACTTGGAACTCATTGAGCTGTTTAACAAACAAGGTTTTGATTTTATTAAATTAATGGTTAAGCAGTACCAAGTTCAGGTGGCTATTTTTAAAGCTGAATTAGAACATATGGAGTTTGACATCACATCCAATGTTGACATTCCTCGCTACAAGTATGAATATATGAGGATTTTCAACAGTATTGAGGCCACTATTATCAAGCTGGCTTCTGCTAAGAAAAAGAAAATGTTAAGAGACACTCAGCAGTATTCTTCTGGGACTGCCTACCCCCCTCCCCCACCTGTTTTGGTTAACAATTTTCTGAGTACACACAATGTGGATCAGGACACACCAGGTGAGAATGGGGATCAAGAGCTGGACAGTTTCAATGAGGAAAATGTGCCCAGACGAAGTGAAAGAATCAGGAACAATGCAAATAATTCTAACACCTTCCCTGCTGCTAACACTCGAGCTGCTGTTAACAGGAACTAAAATAGAAACACAGACAATTCTGCTCAGTCTAACCAGCCCTCGACGTCCATGCAACAGGGTTTTCACTTACATCAGGGCAATGGGCAGAACAATCCGAGAGTGTCCAACCAACAAGGATGCACACGCAAACGAAGGAACCAGTGCAGGAGGTAGTAGTAGAGGGGTTTTTAGAACCCCAAGTGCTGCCTAACTCTGCTGGTGACTTTTTTATTTATAATTATTCTGACTTGACTTTCCCACAAGATATTTTTGACTTTTTTGCCTTGGGTTTATCTTTCGTCCCAGATTCAGGGATGAACTTAGTAGATTCCATTGTGGATTTGAAACTTTTTGTACGCAAAATTAACCTCAATGCTGTTTTGGGTCCGTCCCCCTCCCTTGCCAACTTTTTGCATGTTTCAAGCACCTTTAACCCACCTCTGCACCCTAATATTTTGGCTTTTGAGAAAATGTGTGAGTTGGATTTTAGGGCTTGTGCTGATTCAGGTTTAAGAACCACGAAACATTGTTATAACATCACTCAAAATGAGCGCGATTTTATTAAATTGCTGATCGATTGCAAAATCAGGATTATGAAACCGGATAAGGGAGGGGGCCTAGTTTGTATGAATCACAGTACATATATGGCATGTATGACCGAATATCTTAAGAATTCGCCTTACCAACAAGTTTGTCTTAATGAGGTTAATGTGGCTTACGCTAAGTTTAGGGCTGCTTTAGACGAGCTTTTTATTGAAAAGGCTATTGACTTAGAGTTGTTTGATTTTCTGACTATGCCAGCCCCCAGAATGGCATCCCTATTTGGCATTCCTAAAATCCATAAGCGGATTATTGACCCCCCTTTTAGACCCATTGTTGACGGACGTGGGTCTATTTCTTATGGTTGTGCCAAGTATGTGGATAGCATCTTAAGGCCCCTAGTTGAGAGCGAGCTCCAAATATGCAAGGACTCTTGGAGTTTTTTAACCCATCTTGCGACCATCCCTTTCAAGGAAGATTACAAAATGTTGACAGTAGACGTAAAGGAACTCTACACAGTGATTCCCCAGGATTTGGGGATCGAGTGGATTAGGGATTTTATGTCTGCAAGGAAATGCGACAATAACACCATTTATGTCGTCACCTCCTTGTTAGATTTAGTGTTGAGTAACAACTTTATGTGGCTTGAGGGAGAGATCTTCTTGCAAAAATCAGGGGTGGCGATGGGATCCCCCTGTGGTGGCAGTTTTGCCAACTGCATAATGGCGCATTGGGAGACCACCTTCCTCTTTAAAACGGCTGTGTTTAAAGAAAACATAGCATGGTACACAAGGTACCAAGATGATATGTTCATTTTGTGGAAAGGGCCGACTGAAGGTGTTCAAGAATTTATTGAATTGATTTCAGCTTCAACTAATTTTTTGGAGTTTACATTCAACCTACAAAATGAATGTATTAATTTTCTTGACATTAGTCTGCATAAGGATGTGGGTAGAAAAAGATTTAAAAGTGCCATCTATAGGAAGCCCACTTATTCCAACTGTTTCCTTCATTTTTCTAGCTGCCACCCCTACCACCAAAAGAGAGCAGTGGTTAAGGGGCAGTTAGTCAGGGCAGCCCGAATGATCTCCGATGAGGGAGATTTCACGGATGAATGTTCTAAGCTTGAATGTATGTTTCTTAAGAGAGGATACCCTCTGAGCCTAGTTTCTGGTATCTCCACCGAAGTCATTACTAAAAGGCAGATTGGCTATTTTACACCCCTTTTAGGTACAACTCAAGCTTTGGTTGAGGACTTCTCTCCCATTCACCAGAGGGTTGTTTCTTTATGTAATGCCAAAGACTCCCACCACATAAGTTTTGTTGTTACTTACAACCTTAACCACTCTTTTATTAGACAAACTCTTTATAAGAACTGGGCCCTCATTATGGAGGACCCCTCCCTATTTAAACTTTTTGGTAATAAACCCAAGATTACCTTTAGAAGGGGGCAGAACTTGAAACAGTTGCTGCAATATTCCAGTAACCCACACCCCAATACTAGTAAAGGCATGGTTAAATGCGGGATGTGTCAACAGTGTAGGTACCTGAACACGAATCACCATTTTGAAATAAGGGAGAGGGTATATAAACCTAACGGTAGATTTTCATGTGAATCTAAGGGAGTGGTTTATTGTGCCAAGTGCCAGGCCTGTAAAGCTTTCTATATCGGGAAGACCAAAAGAAAGCTCAGGACACGCATTTATGAGCACATTTATGCTTTTAACAAAAGGGATACAAACAATGCTTTGGCTAGGCACATCGCAGATTGTCCAGACCACGCTTTTAAGTTCTCTGTGTTAAAACAAATTAATACAGACATTAGAGGAGGGCCTTGGCAGATTAATCTGGAAATTGATGAACTCAAATGGCAAATTTCTACTGCTGCTTACTTACCCCCAGGTTTAAACGAAATGGTCTCTATAAAATGTTTTCTAAAGAAGTTGGCTTTAAACAGATAATAGTTTTACTGACTTTACATGTGAGCCTTCAGTTTAGTTAAAGTATTAGTGCCATGGAAGATTTGTTTTAATGGTCTAATAAGTATTTTTTATTGGATTTGTTTAACAACAATTTTATTAAGTGTTTTTTAACATTCCTACACAGCATCATTTTTCTTACATGTTGATTGAATTGTTAGTTAGGATTCTGTGACTTAAGTGTATTTGCCTAAGGTGTATTCCTTTGGCTTGGTAAAATCTACTGAATTGTATCTGTCACTTTAAAACTATTCAATTAGTTTTAACAATCAGTTAATTGGCATTGTATGTGTTATTTATAAGCTCTGCAAAATGGTAGTACCTTGTCTGAAGAAGGAAAAACACAGTTTGCTTCCGAAAGCGCTAACTCAATAAATTGTTTGTTTCAAGTAATCTGCTAAGCCTTTGGTGCTTTTGATTCTTAGTTTGTGTGTTTGCCTTTTTGTGTCTGGAGATTATTCCATATATGAGCAATGTTGTAAGAAGTAAATTTAAAACTTTTTACAGTTCCACAAGAGCCAGGATAGTAACGACATTGCTGTCTTATAACAATGTTTCAAAATTATTTAACCCCAAAACCAGCAAGATTCTAAACTTCTGTATGTAAAGTTTTGAACCCTAAGCATACTCTACCTCTTATAAAGTGATAGTGAATGCAAAATAAACCCAATTGTTACAGTTACTCCATAATATAAGTGCAGACTTTACATCTTCTACATGTAAAAGTTCCCTTACGTTGAGTTATGTTTCTCTGTATAACCCTATTTTCCTGGCAAAGTAAATCCTTCAAGTTCTTATTCCTTCTAAAACCAAACAAAAGAGTTTTACATATACCTCCTTCCTACATCACTACTATATGTTAACATCATATGTACATTATTGTTACCCCTATTATTGGTATTGCCACCATTGGACTCATTACCTTCCTGCATCACTTTTGTTGAAAACCATGGTCTGGCTTTGTCCATTCTTATTACATTTACTACTACTTATAATCCCAACTGTCTTGGCTTTTCTTTATCCCCTTTTACTTAAGTTTGAACCTAAGTCCACAATCTCCCTTTCAAACTGTATATCATTGGTACATAAACATGACATCCTATTGACCTGTCCCCTGACTATATTGTCAAATGTATGTCTCAGATGCATGCTATCAAAAGCCAGAAGACTATTCTTCCAGACCATTTACTTTGCCAGGAAAATTGGGCTATACAGAGAAACAGAACTTAATGTAAGGGAACTTTTACATGTAGAATATTTAAAGCCTGCCCTTATATTACAATCAATTCATACATCCACTAACAGGCAAGGAATATTATTTGAATAAATATGCAGATTGCAAAACACAAAATGTTATTTATTTAGCGATATGCCGGCTGTGTACTTCCTTCTATGTGGGAAACATTAATTGTATGTTAAAGGATAGAATTTTGAAGCACTTACCAGCTATTAGACTACATAACATACATAATGCAATTAATCAGCATGTAGTAGGCAATCCTGGTTGTACTTTTAAGTTTATGGTTTTGCATATTATGAAAACTAATATAAGGAGAGTGGATTTAGTTAATTACACAGAATACAATGAACTGAAATTGACTATAGAACTAGCAGCAGACAAGGCCCCTGGTTTAAATGGAGTCATACCACTAAAATGAAATGTGATTGGTTAATCATCTGTTTAAATTCTGTAGTGTTTAAAGTGCATTTTATCTGATGAAGGGCGTAGACCTGAAAGTGCTTATGCCCTTGTGATTTTGTTTGTGATTTTACAAGTGTGACTCAGCCTGGTTGTCCAACCGCTCTTTTTTTAATTGTTATATGCTTGGACTTTATTGGGTACTGAACCTTTGGTGAAGGACTTTAGTTTTGTTTGTTTTATATATTATGGGCTTCATCACAAGTGATGAAACAGGGCTGTTGTATGACTCCTAAAGCCCCTGTGACAACTCTATATTGATATTGCTAACTGTATATTTGTGTTACTAACTGTATATTGGTATTACTAGCAATGGCTATGTGCTATTAGGAGTATAAGAGTACAGACAATCATTGGGCACATCATTCCCATGTCATAATCACTGGACGCATCATTCTCATGTAACTAACTTCCTTTGTAACATGCATACCTCTCATCTATCCAGAATTCCACAGAATCTCCAGATTTTTGCATCATATTTTTAGTCTGCTCCTCTTAAAATGTGTGGTTTTCTGAAAAATATTCTGTCAATAAATAATGACAGACAATTGAGGTTCAGACTTCATATCCTTTAGAGAACACTTGCTATTGCAAAACCTGTTACTCTATCAATTTTCTTTTGAGAAAGACAACTAATTAGAAACTGTCACTAGTTTTGGACCACAGGTTTTGGTTTTGTCCAGAATTCTTGTGAGAGGTGAGAGGTACGAACAAGGCAGCACCAATCTTCTTGATCCTACTACAGAGCTAAACTATTAAAATGTTAATCAATTTATAATAGAAACAGGATAAAACTAACATATTTATCCTGCTATGGCAGTTATCTGTGATAGTACATCATGATGGTTCATGTTAATAATCAAAAAATTCAAGCTTCTTAAATGATGACAATTTAAAATATAATGAAATGGAATTAGAGGCATTAAATGTGTTTGTAAGTAACAGAATTAAGACATGTAGAATTTTTGTTATTTCATCAGTATGGATGATGCCATATGACTTATTGACTGATAATTGTATAGTCAGGAAAAAAACACTCCCTATCCTATGATTGCTGTGACTATCTTGAAATTCTCTGTTAGTCTAAAGCTTATCTTACCACTAGAGTGACAAAAGCATATCCTTTGTTTACAGACTTATGTTGGTACTAAGGAAATTGTCTCTGTCATGTCAAATGGAAAATTTGGAAAGCATAGATCATTGTTAATACTGGCCTATACTGGTGTGTGGATAAACTCCTAAAGCTGACTCTGCACACCATGATAATGAGTTGATACAGCACTGATGTGCCACATTTCAGATAATCTTGATCTTGATCTTGACAAGGTCTTGGATGTTGTCTCGGGGCCATATTGAATACATTGCTTTGGCTTTTTGGTCATTTCTCCTTTCTGATGCGACATCATGATGCAACATCTTATGTATGACTGCAAGCATAAACCATCAGGAGCCCCCCCAAATGCTTTCTGTACCTTCATGACAATTCATTGTACTTGACTTTTAGATCAACCATATTCTTTTCCACCCCTTCTGTTCTTACAAACACACATACAAATATTTCAAGCACAGGCAATAATGCCCTAGTCTGAGTTTAAAGAAAGAAAACAGTAACACTTAGATATAGGGTTCATGATATGAAATATGCAGGTGGTTTTGCAATGCAGAAAAGTTAATGAAGGATCCTTCAGGCTTGTGGCATGTAAAAGGGCAATAGACATTGATGCCACACATTGCATGGGAGTCCTCTCCCCTGTACAGCAATATACTGCTGAAGTCTAGCTAAAATATTTGTTGGTGTATACCTGCCCTCAAGTGGCAAATGTGTGCTTACATGTGTAAATCACTCAATGTTGCTGTCCCCATGCTATGACATTTTGCATAAATAATTGTAAAAGTATATTAAAGAGTTTGTATCAGATGGTGCTGACTTATAAAAGTTATACATTTTAAGCCCCATTATATGCTTGCTCCATAGCAGCAGTGCATACACACTAAAAATGTCAGCTTTGCTAGAGGCTTCTACAATATATGTCTTGCTAACTATACTACCAAACAATTGTGCTCCTGTGTTTCACGTGTATATATCTTCTGATGTGAACACAGTGTGCGATGCTACCTGCTATAGGTGAAAGGGTGAATGTTCATTTTATTTTTATTCTTTCCCTTCATGTAGGATCAAGACACACTATACTAAACACTTGTTGCTTGGGCTTCATACTATGTCGGCTGAACAGCAGAGGAGTCAGGTACTGTCTCCCATCCATCTGGGTGAGTGACATTGTCTGTCACAAAAAAAAAGACACTGCTTCTCATTTGTCTGGGTAGATGACATTATCTGCCACACAAAAAAAGGCACTGTTTCCATTCCTTTTGAGTGGGTGACACTACCCGTCACAAAACAACTATGTCACTCTATACAGAGTCTACTCTGCCATGAAAGAAGGTCAGCCCCAATCTCAGAATGTAGATTTTGAAAGACAATAACGAGATATATTTTGGTTTGTGTTCTTTTGCTTGGACTCTCTCTTTCTTTGAAAAGGTGATATAATGGCAAAGTGCTGCAAATTGTGGAGGCCAGTTTTTGGAACTTTTATAAAGGGGCAAAGCCTGAAAAACTCTAATGCCTGTACTATACTATGCTGGAGCAATGCCTTCTTATTATTTAGAACTTATTAACTGATGTGAAATTTCTAAAGCTGTTAAACACCTGTACATATATAAAATATGTCCAACTAGTTGTTGATTTTCAGATTTAAAATGCTAAAACAAAAATCATGTGAGCTGATAAAGCTCAATTCACCCAAAAAATGTACACAGAAAGCACACTAATAAAAGCGTGAGATGTGTAATTGCAATGTTCTGAAGAAGTCTGTATAATAAAAGATGAAAGCAGTTAATGCTTATTGAAGGAGTTATTTGTGTGGTTCCTGTATACATTTTTTTGTGATTTTCGTATTTGTCAGCACTTTGACTAGTGCTATGTTTATTGTTTTAATCTTTTTATCACCCAGTTTCCTTAGTGAATGTTGTGTCACAGAACAATTGAAATGTTGCAGAAGTAATTGTTAAACTGGAAGGACCAGGCAGTGTAGCCTTTGTCAATCTTACTTTAGAGATTTACTCATTGTATACTTGAATATAGTCTAACTGAAGGCAGGCCAGCAAACAGATTGCATTGCATTGCAATTGTGTTGTAATATTGCCTGGTGTCAACCTTTATAGAAGACTAAACATTATTTTGAAATACTATTTCAAGGACAGAGTATAGCATATAATAAAAATGCATGCTTTTCTAACTAATGTAGTTACTTGTACTTCTATTTTTTTTTTTTTTAAGAAACAACTGTCTGTTTATCATCATTGTGTAGCAGTTTGAAGTACAAATGAAAGAAAAATATGTAATTTTCACATATTCTACTAACATAACAGCAAGCATCAGTGAATTTCTTCAAACAAGTGGTAAACCTTCCGAAATAATATTGCATTTGACTTATTTAACTGATCTGTTGCAATCATTCATTCATTTCTTCTCACTGGTTTTCAATGAAGGATTTCACATGGACAAGATGGATATTTTAAGTGACCCTCCTATCACTGGGGAAAGGGATTAACTTATAACAGTGGTGCTCATAATTTAGAGGTATAACATGTTATGTTACCAAATGCTGCAATAAGGTAAGTATGGCTATGTGCATATAATTACATACTTCCAGTAATTTCATATCAACTTATGGTTTATACTGACAATGTAGTACTCCAACTCACGTGCAATTCAACATTTTGCATTGACAAATACTTGTTCTGTCACTAGTCACAATATGTGATCACCTTTTAGACATCAGATATGAGTAGCAGGCTGTTTCCTTCCTACTTAGCAAATATAAGAAGACAATGTGGTTGTCAGCTAGGTTAGTACTCCACTAAGAGAATGTAATAAGTAGGGCAGTGTAGTGTAGGCAGTTGCACTTTACATGAGCTACAGTACTGCCCTAACATATTAATTAAGGTTCATACAGCTTAGCATCACCACTTTATTATGTGTTCATGGCATGGCTATCAGTAAACCACATATTTTATGCATACTGAACCAAAATTATTAAACAAAATGAGAAGATGGGCAAGAGGTATGAAAGCACACTATAATTCTAGTCAGACAGTTGAGAGGTATGAAAACCCATTGCAAATCCACTCTCCCCCCACACACACACATATACAGAGATGCACTCATGCATACACACACTCACAGACATACAGAGGTGCATATGCTCATAAACACACACATACACGCACGTGCACACACACACACACACACACACACACACACACACACACACACACACACACACACACACAGTTATCAAAATGCACTTACCATTTGTCAACCTATACTGCTGATTAGCAAGTATGAAAAACTAACATCAATACTAAAATAATAAGTGATTCCATTTTTTAAGAGTTAAAACAAGCCATACGCTTCCTCTAGAACTACATCTAATCTTGGGGGCTTGGTTCAGTCTGGTTTTATCTCCAGCTGTTTGGTGATGTCAGACATCCATTCTGCTCTGACTAGAAAGAGATAGCAACATACCATATCACTAGACAATACAAGAAGAAGTCAGGACTCTTGTTTAAGGTTTGGAAAACAACTGAAAATTAGTCATAGTTCTAGGATGAAAAGTCAATAATAAAGCAGCATACATGTTGGAATTGTATCTGTTAAACAAGACACATATTTACTTGGTCCCTAGGGGATCTACCAAATAAGTATTTGTAAAGGCAATTTTTCTTCTTTTTTTAATAGTAAGAGGTATCTTTTTACACGTAGTTAAACTTGCACAACCATAGAACTTGATATTCATGATTGTGTATGTTTAAGTCATTGAATGAGGGAGGAATGTTTATCCCCGGGATTCATGAAGCTTGCACCAGGCGCACGCATAGCGTAGGCGTTATAATGCCAAATATGGCCACCGAGCGATTTAGGTACGATCCAATTCCACGTGCACTACCGGCGTATGCCAGATCTGCACAGCCCCCGACGTAGGTATGCAAATCACCCCATGTGCAGTGTTGCACCATGCAAATGAAGGCATATAGCGATTCATGAAGTGGTGCAGGCGTAGCGTAAGCCCACGGAAATGTAAACCAAAAAACATGGTTTACATTTTCCCAAACAGAACATCGGAGCTATGGAAGAGGGCCAGACTCAGGTATCACAACGTGGACATATGCCAATGGCGAAATACACAGCCAATAGCATAAGAAAAGATGCACAACATGTAAATAACAAAATTTAATGTCATGTCCACAGTAATGCACAGCAGAACTGCAGGGCATGTGCAGAAGCTGTAACATAAAGAAATAATATAAAAATGTCATAAAATCGCAACGTAATAGAAATCAGGTTTACAGCATAACACACAATGGTAGGCATGGAACACCACAACCAAGGTGCAAGGGTTGCTAAGGGCTTGCGATAGTGTTCAGCATGGTAACTATGAATTAGTAGTCAATGCCATGCAAATGAGGCAGATAATACTGAATCGCAAATGTCCCGCCGGAGGAAGGTTGTACCATACGGCGCAGCGGTATAACACCGAGGAGTGGCTCAGAGGAGATACATGACATCAGCAGAGGGGTGTGCCACCGTAGCACTAAGCACATTGGAGCATTGCAAATCTGGCCTGTCCGTTGCTAAGCAAAGCTGCAGGATAGGGGTGGGGAGGAATCATTTAGCTGAGAGCACACATGGTGGCCAAAAGCACATGTGTACGAGGATGAAAACGTGCCCGAAACCCAGAAATCGGACGCACGCGCCGCAAACAATAGCAGAAACAGGAAGGTCAGGGGAAGAAAAGAAGGAAATGCGGAAGTAGGGTAATTGGAGTACTAATGAGCAATCAACACCAATCAATCCACGAAGGCCAATCGACGGCAGCTGACAAGTCCGCTTGCAAAAACCTGCAAAACTCGATAGGGGAGGCATGTGAATGCAAAGAAAGGAGGGGAGGTATTGGATTGCAAAGATAGGAGACCTGACACAGCAGAGCAAAGCAAACCGACAGCAGACCAGCAGTAGCACACATAACGCAAGATACGCCAGGTCCAGGAAAGTACAAATGAAAGTAGGCTGCAGGATGCACGCCAGAAAATGGTAGGTGCAACGCGCAGAAATGTAAAGGGAAGGTCAAGAGGTAATCCACGGCAGGCAAATGTAATTCAACACCAAAGGCACCATAATAGTAGTTCCGGCAGTAAAACACATAAGATACCCTGTAGCTACGATCGTACATACACACCCTATGACATCATCGGTGTTCACAGCACAATAGTATAAAGTGTGAAAGCACCCAACACACACCTGTGTATTCCCAAACACCGCACCATAGGTGTAAACACACGGGGAACTTTTAAAATGTACATGTTGGGAGCTGCCATAGCTGTGATTCATCAGCATGTGTCAGAGACTGACGGTGTTGTGGAGGATGATGCCGACAACCACCGCAGGCCTCGGCGGAGAAGGAGAGTGTTCAGACCAAGGGTAACCTACCAGGGGCTACATGACCTGGAGATAGTAGAGCATTACAGGGTGGACAGGGACATCTTACAGCAAATAGTGGAGCTGTGCTGGCCATGCCTGAGAACCAGAAACAACAGAGGGGAACCCATACCAGTGGACACGAAGGTATGTGTAAGCCTGCGAATACTGGCCACAGGTACCTTTCAAAGGCCAACTGGAGATATAATGGGTATCTCACAGGCATCAGCATCCAGGGTACTACACCAGTTCCTGGATGCCATGTTACCACATGCCAATGAGCAGATATACTTCCCCAGAACTCAGGAGGAGTTGGAGAGCAATATGCATCACTTCCACCGTGTGGCACAATACCCGGAGGTACTGGGTGCGATAGACTGCACGCACATACAAATCAAGTCACCACCCGGTGAGCAGAGTATGCGCTACATAAACTGCAAGGGATTCCACTCCATCAACTGCCAGGTCATGTGCAATGCCAAGGGCATTATCATGGATGTGTGTGCTGGCAGCCCTGGAAGCTACCATGACTCCCATATCTGGCATGCCTCACAGCTGTATCAGGTATTTGTCAGGGGGGACATCCCACATGGCCATCTCGTGGGAGATGCTGGCTATGCACTGGAGCCGTGGATGATGACTCCCATCAGAAATGCACACACACCCATGCAAGAACGCCATAATGAGGCACACGCACAAACCAGAATCATCATAGAGCGTGAGTTTGGGATGCTGAAATCACGGTTCCGGTGTTTGGATACATCTGGTGGAGCCTTGCAGTACTCTCCAGGCATGTGTGCCCACATCGTCATAGTATGTGCCATGCTACATAATATGATCCTGCGGAAGCAGCTGCAGCAGGGACAAAATGGTGAAGGCCCTCATAGCCCACCGCAATTGCCAAGGCCATTACAGGCACAGAGGGATTCAGACCATGAACACACTGTGCCAGCCCCAGTAGGCAGACGGAGGCGTGCCCAATATGCCTATGCCTTGGCAAAGAGGGAACGTATAGCACATACTCTGACCATGTAGGCCCCTACTGACTGACACCTCTCCACCTGCACACACAGTAAAATGGATGGCACACAAACATGACCACCTGTAAATTGTAATGTATAGGTGGCCCAATGTGTGACTCCTACATAGGCAGCCCTCAAACATAGTAAACACAACAGCCAGTGGAACACGGAATGCCAACACCTGAACAGTACATGAGTCTTACAGCATATGGTGGTGCTGTGTGCCTGTCATGTTCCTCGCCAGATATATATATATATATATATATATATATATATATATATATATATATATAGATAGATAGATAGATAGATATAGATATATATATATATAGAGAGAGAGAGAGAGATAAATGCATATATATATAATACAGATAGAAAGGGCAATAGAGGGATATATGGTGATATAGATGGCTTCAGCGATATCTGCAAATATGATAGATAGTTCAACGACATTCATAACATCTTGGAGGTACAAATAAATAGGATACCGCCAAGCATGGAATGTGTAACATACCGACATGCGTAACCACAAGGCTGAAAGACCAATAGAACACAGTACTGGAATAGTACATCTGCGTGTAATAGTATGATGATATGAAGGGACGGTTAGTCACCGCTGACGGTGTCGCGGTCCACGTAGGTACTGTGTTCAACTGTGTCTGTGAGTGCCGTAGTCTGTGTAAGTGTGCGTTGAGGGTGCTGTGTGTGTTTCTGTGTGACTGTAATGTGTGTGTGTGTCTGCAACATGTGTATGTTGGGGCCAAGTCAGAGGCAGATCAGTATGGTAGGTGTGGATATAGCTAGCCATAGGCATACAGTTACTACCTGTACCACAGTAGGAGGGACAGCCCCACCCTGGGCAGGTGTGTCCTGACATAAAACAGTATAAAGGGCAAATGTCCGAGATGGTAGGACATAAATATGTCCATTATATAATGTAACAGTCGTATTTAATAGTTATGCCCATATGTAAGAAACTTAAATGTTACATGCAATATGATAAGTATCCAAAGTCACACAACAATAGGTATGTAGTGAGGATAAAAGTATGTGCTACCTGTGTACTGACCGTGGCTACGTGTTGGCCTGAAAACACCGCTTTGTGTCCTGCAAGTGTCCAACAATGACCATATGATAAGGTGGCAACCCATGGCAAACAGGCTCTTTTAACAACACAACCACAATGACTGCAAATATCTCGGACAGAAATACAAGGGATAGCTGTCACCTACACATATCCCCTGATATATCGCTGCAATTATGGAGGTATACAAGTAGCAAGCTCACCAATTAACAATGGCCCAACATACAATCCCGTAACATAAGTCTACTAACTGTTAGCTCTCTAATTAGGGATGGAGCCCACACACATATATACAGATTATGTAGAAATGCAAGGCCCACAAACCGTATATGTTACGTACAACCACCGACATCTCCCACACTAGAAACTAAAGCAATACAAACTGTAATAGCAGCACAAATATCCAGTCAGTCAATTACATCTGCAGAACCCTCAACATACCATGTGAGAGACACAATTAAAGGCGACATGCAAAATTGCAGGCGTTGTATAATGGAGCAAACAGCCATGTTACAGGTTTTGATTGCAATACTCCGTTATCAGACGTCGGGATGACAGGTACACCCACATGTTGAACCAAATACTCTACCTGTCACACACAATCCACGGGGGACATGAATCCAAACTATACTTGTCTCCATGCATAGCAGTTGCAGTTACTCATAACAAAACGCAATACAGAACGTCTCCCCGAAGGTAGGGCAAATAAGCAACACCCAAGTGAAGAATCCAATTATACCCCACTGTCGCTGTGTAATTGGCGAATGGAGTAGCTGCACAGCTGATATGCAAGTAATTAGTCACTCAGGAACACCAATCGGCGGGAAGAATCCACATGTTTCAGGTATCGACGTATATAAGGATGACTTGCCAGACATCCAAACCGTATGCTCACACCGAATAACAGTTGAAACACTGTGAGAGAGATAGAAACGAAATGCCGTAACGACAACAAGGTATGTAGAACGCCCGAGATGTAAGGTTATGCATAGCATGATCTGTATTAATTAGTTCTACTGTATGTATAGCCTGGTTTGCATTAATTAAATGTGTCCGCAATGCATAAAGTGGGGAAAGGTATTTATGTAGTGATGTCTTGCTGAGCATACTAATGCTTGTAGAATCTGTGCGTCCAGCATTGGGACACAAGGTACACAGCACAGACACCACAAGGGATGCTACATGAGGCCATTAAACAGAACAATGCCATACAACCCGCCGTCAGTGGTAGGGTATGTCCAACAAGGACATGCCATAGCAGGGGATAGTATATGTTGATATACTGTCACAGCACGCATGTGTATGGGCATATAACGTTAATGACATATGTAAGGTGGTCCCGCTAAGCAAGTATGCTTTGCATTATGGGATACTATATGAAATATGTGTAATGTATAGTATTATAGGTAGATATGACAGATATTCTACACAGCATAACAGGCATATCATGCATACCACAGGTATTGTCTATTGGTATGTACAATAACAGGATACATATGGCCTGTAGGTATGGGACATAGTAATAGCATGCTAGCTAATCTAAATGGAAGGGCTACCAAGTAACCATGCACAAAGGACATGTAATAGCTGCACAGGTGCATAGTGGGGTACTATGCAGTCTGTCAAGTCCATGTGTAAGCACAACTACAGTGTTCTCACTAGTGGCACCTCTCCAGGGTAGTGTCCTGTGAAGAGCAGAGCCAGGTGTCACCTGCACCACTGCACAGTACAGCCACTGCAGTGATCCCAGGCCTACATGTGTCTCCCAACCACCAAGGGAGGTATCACATGAACAGTGCTATGGAGTGTCCCTGCGTGATGTACATAGGACTTATGTTCCACAGCATGGTGAGTGTCCGGTTTGGGAATGTAACCCAGAAGCACATCCCACTCATTGTGGCATGTGTGCACATATCCATGAGCATGCCTCTGCTTATGTTGCATATGAGGAGTATATCCATCAATAATGTTGTGGACATGGGCCCTGTCTGATCAGCAGAGGTCACTCCTGAGTATGTAGTATGCAAATGTGTACAGATGTGGTGTCCATAGTGCAGCCGCATATTTAAACTGTCGGAGCTCAGTAAACATCATGGCGTGTTAATGTTGTGGCATGTAAAGCTGTAGTTGTTGTGTAAGGTACACCCTCAATGGGGTGGTGTACCCTTGAATGTGTGAAGATGTCTTGAGTTCAGAGGTACAATGGGTGTCTATGTACCAGTTGCACACCCAGTACAGATAGGTGTGGCCACGTAGGAGGATATCCACGCCACAGTGGCAATACAGTAACCACAGGAGTGGGTGCGACATATGTGTGTACTGCAAACATGTACAATGTGATATGTATGTAGGGGACTACCATCCATGTGATAGTCAGTGGGTGAATGGTGTAATGCAAAGGTGATGGGCATGCACCGTGTGTCATGCAGCTTGATGCCATGATAGTCATATTATGTATCTGTCACAGCAACACCCGTATAGTTGGAGTCAGTATCAGCTGGTGGAGTAATCATGGTGCTTGGTATGTAGGGGTTCTAAAGCTAGGCAGGGAAAGTCCCCTGTGCCAGCCTGTTCCACAGGGAAGCATATACTGAACATGAGGGGCCCTATGACTGAGGACCGTGGTATGCCAAAGTACCTGACATGTAGTAGGTACTATGGTATGCTGGCCTCACTGTGTGTCCTGTCCATGAGCCACATAGCATAACATCCTGAGACACAGGGTACAATGTGCAGGTGGATGTGTATGTTGTCAATACCAGAATGGGGAATGGTGCTGAAAGGCAATGAGAGGACAATGTAGGATGTGTGGACTCCCGTACCATCAGCAACTGCCCTAGTAACTGTATGAAAGGAGTCCACCATGTGTAGGGGCCATGCTCTGGCCTTAACAAGCCCAACCCGGGTGGCAGCAGAGGACGGGAGACCAACAATGTCTCTGAGAATGACGTCCTTGATGATGTGCCCCATAGCCATGCAGAACAGTCCAGTCAGGTGTGTAGGACTATAGTCCCACTCGTGCAATGCGGTGCCACCTGTGTGTAGTGTGATAAATGCTGCTGTGTGACATTCAGGGTCTACAATGTCTGAAACAAGGCTATTACTGAATATGGTGGCCTAGTGGGGAGACATGTAATTCAGAGGTTGGCGGACATCACAGCCTGGGACATTGGAAGGTGACATGGGACCAGCGTCCCAGGATATATAGAGTGTAGGTCAGTACTGTGCAGGTGTGACCACAGGGACACCACAATGTTCATGTATGGATTGCGGCCCTGTAGTGAGTGAGAGGGTGTACTGTCAGCATTGAATCCATCCTCCAGCATGTTGCCAACAATACCTGGGTCTGCAATGTTCCTGAGTGACTGTTGTATGTGACAGCAGATATGGGTGTTGCCATCGAATACTGACATACCACCATAATGCCTGGTGGTACACCCTGGAATGTGTGGCAGTCATGTTTACATAGCTAGTCTTGGAGTATGTGATGAGGGACCCTGTGGCCCCACCACGGCTGACCAGTGAGCCACCCCACACATGGGAATGTACACCACTGTGCAACAGCCTACACCTGTTGTTGTACATCATATGTCTGTGGAACATGACCACCAGAGTGGCGTCTGTTATCTGGTGTGTACCATCATGGCTCTGTGTGGAATAGCATGATCCATGCAGTTGTGTACATGCTAATTAAGTGCACTGGGGTATGTGTCAGCATTTGTATGTGCATTGTTCATCTGCACGGGTGTCATGATGTTAACAACCGCTGTCAGCAGACGTCTGTAGTAGGTGTTGTAGTACACATGTACTGTGTATGCTGTGATGGGTGTGTTGCCGGGATGTGGCTAACAAGGTAGATTAGCATATGTTCGGAATCCACCAATGAGGGGATAACCCCAGGTGTGTAACACCAGTCACATGGTGGTAGTGTTCATGCCAAGGATAATGTAGGTCTTGGAGGTGGTGTGTATGTGTTGATCCAGCAGAGCAGAGGGTATGACTCATGGATGTGTCGGTACATGAGTGGCTATCCCAGTGAAGTGTGGGGTAGTGTCAGTCACACATCAGTAGAAGCTGAGGCCCACTGTCCACTATACCACCATAGAGGGTATGTTACCCGTGGGGTATGATGTTGACTCTGTTGCTTGTTACAATGTGTATAGCGGTCCCGGACACAGTTATTTGCACGTGGAGCACCTCTGATGCATTGTGCTAAGCAACTTGCCAGGATGTGTGCAAAATATAGTGGGATATGGGAACCCCTCAGCTGTGGGTGTGCCGGTCCAGGTATGTGCCTGAAAGGTATGGTCCGTCTATAACCTGTCATTGCAGGTGTGCTCTGCAGAGCCTAGAGGCAGGTCCCAGTCACTGCAGAGATGTTGGAGTGGTGCATTATAAGGTGTGCCTTTCCTGCATGCGTCACAGTGGAAGATGCAAGCAATGTGTCACATGACCCCATGTCACGCATGCCAGTTACCGCCCTGCCGGTGACAGTTATTGGAAACTGTGCAGGACAGGCAGTATAGAAGCAGCAAGAGCCTTACATGTGAGCTGTACTCCCAGGGCCGACAGATGCAAGTCATCTGTGCCACAGCATTGTGTTTGACCAGGACAGTCATAGCGGACAGATACCACATGCCTGTGGAATGACAATAGGGGCATAGGCAACTGTTGAAGTGACACAGTCAGTCATTGTACAGTGGTATCGTGTCCGGACGAATGCAAAATGCTCCCCAGGGCTAGGCCCACACCCTCAGGGCTATAAGACTGGTGAGCTATTTCATGTCCCTGCACACGTAGTCTGTGAAGTGGCATCACAGGGCAATCACACTAACATGGCGAATGACAGACATATTGTACCTGGTGAGGTGTGGCATGGGTGCATAGGTTATGTTGCAGAAGCAGTTACCCGACAGCAGGATGTAAGCGACTAATGCCTTGTGTAGCCTGCTGTGTGGAACTGCAGTGTGACACCCTACAGAGTCAGCTATGACTGGTGTGTTGTGAATGTTATAGCACACTATTGGCTGTATGTGGTGGACACACATGAGTCTGTGGGCTATAAGCTGGTGATGTTGTCTTCCATGATGGGTGCTACCTCTGGTGCCTACAGTGAGTATGGAGATGTACTGCACAGGTTGTCCTCGTAGGTGTGGCCAGTGGTGTAGATTATGTGAGACTATGTGATGGGTGGGGTGTGTTGCGAATGTTACACATCCCCAAATGACTGTCAGGTGCAGTCAGGGTTGGTGACAGCATTACCCCCAGCCATAGCTGTCAGCCTCCTGTCCCCAAAATGAGGAATATTAGCCCTCATACCGTGTGACACATGGGCGAAACATGGAACACTTACAACTGGCTTACTAACAGTGTCAACTAGGAAGGGCATATGATGGCTAAAATAGGCTGGTCTTACGTATAAAACAGATATTCCAATGAATTAATATGATTCTCATCTATCTAGCCATGGCTAGCAGGTAAACTATGTACAACAATGAATGTGTGACAGACCCTTCCAATGTGGAACCTTGAGGAACATGCACCTTTTAAAACCCCAAATGAGGTACGTTCCCCGTAATGAGGTACACCTGAGAGCTATGGGTCCAGCACGGCTGCAGACGTGCATCCCCCACAGGCTGTAGTGCTGTATGTTGGGAGGTGAGCATTGAATGTGTACATGAGACAATTGCTCTATTGCCACATGTACGACATATCCCTCATATAGACAGGCAGTAGCACTGGTACGTGACAGTTGGACATGCCTGTATATACAACCATGTCCCACAGGATATGTGCGTTACATGTGTACAACAGCTGTCATACCTTAAGCAAGCTGGGAAGTGTAGGACAGCCAGTGTACCTGTGGGAAATGGTGTGGAATGGGCGCTATAGTAATCAGTAGCACATGACATGCTCACATGTTCTGAACAAGTGCCTAGCATGACCATACAATACAGATAGGGTGTTGGATAATATCAACCCACAAGTGGTGATGACAGTCATTCAGGGTGGCACCGCACTATAACCCTGCTGAGTATGGTGTGCATGTCCATGAACCATTAGCACTGTAGATGTTAGCAGTACAGATGTACAAGATAGCACGGATATCTGATTACAAATACCTTTGCATGTCACAGGAGTGTTCCACCAGTGGCCTGTTGACAGACTCACAACTACAACAGGTGCAAGAGTGACATGTGCACAGCACATCAGTGCCAGATACAGTAGAACAGGGTTAATGTGTTGTATCCCACCCTCATTGTAGCCCATACCACACAGACAAATGTTAGGCATCTGTGTATGTAAGGCTGTGAATGGCCATGACCTATCAGTGTAGCTGTGTCAGTGTTGTGAACAACATACAGAATGGGCTGTGTGTGTGAGGTGTGTGACATATGTGCACAGTCTGATGGATGATACCAGCAGTGTCACCGCTAGGTGAACATCCCTGTACCCATAAACTACAATCTAGGCTGTGGTCAACATTATGGACACTGTGTAAGGGATGGTGCTGTGCAGTGCAACACCCGACATGGTGACATCTCCAGGCCCCTTAGGTAGTCATCTGAGGTACCCATGTCATGTCAGGGTGCCATCCATGAGCACAGAGATCACTGGCCAGGCATATACAGCACTGGGGTGACCAATATTGGATCACATACCACCTGTAAGGGGTAATGGCTATGCATGGATGTACGATACCAGCCTTCACAATCCACACCTCCACTATGCAGCATGCCGTCTACCTTGCAGAAGGACATTTGCTACACCATGATGATGGACATGCTACATGTCCATATCCCGATCTATATGACATATGTCATGGACAGCCACCATCCTAATACTAGGATCGCCACAGGCTGGACAGATCCCTGTACCATATATGTGACATACTCCCGCCATACCATGAAACCCTGTCCATCAAAGCTGCAGATGTCATCCCAGCCATACATGGTGTGATGGCCGCAAGGTAGCTGTACTATCAACTGACTGGATCAGTAATGTGGCACTGATGCAGCTTGCGGTGGCACAATGGCCATCTGTAACAGTGTGGAAAGCGGGACCGCACATGCTATGGTTGATGACCATCCCTGCGAATGTCGTCTGACTATCCATTGTCCCATGTCTATCACATGTGTAATACAGGCGATCCGTGTCAGGATGTTGAACAGTTGTACAGTGCTGTGTAGATGTATATGGCAAAACACATGCATGTACAGGTATCCATGCGTATGTGTGCATTGTCACTGCTCAAGTCCATTCCGGCTGTGTCTGTGTTGATATGTGACATATACACAGCATCCAGGTCAACAGTAGTACTGTGGACACATCGAGGCATGTGCAGATAGGTAAGAACACAAGTGCAGGCAAATAGACATGCCCACAGCAAGACAGCATTTACATGGAGTATGAACACTGTAATGAGGTGACACACATATATGGTGATGATATCCAATGCATAATGGGTGTGACATGTGTGACACAAACACGTCAGTCATGTCAGTGTCATGGTGCTTTGCAAAGATAACTGTGCAGATGCAGTAGATGTCATAGAAATGTATGTGCAGCAGTATCTCTGTACATCTCTGAAACTGTGACCTGTCACCATCATTATGTTTTACAGATAATGCCCCGTACACGCCTCCCAGCATACACCTGCCAGGAGGATGATGTCCTCATCCCACAGCTCCATGACAACTATGACTTGTTGTTCAGCCATGTGCCACAGCATGCCCAGCAGCGGGATGACCTGTGGCAGGATCTACACAGGAGGGTGAACGATGTGGGTGGCCATAACTGCACCTACCAGCAGGTGCGCAGACACTGCACAGACCTGATACGACATGCAAAACAGCATGCCACTGCAATCGCCAGGGAACAAGGTGGAACAGGTGGTGGGCCACCAACCCAGCCCCCACTCACACACACACACCGAGGAGCTACTGGCCAGTCTGGGGACACCCAGGGAACAGCATCCAGAAACACTAGCTGCCATCGTGGAGGTGGGTGTCTCCCAACCAATGAGCCTGGAGTTGCCTGGTAAGTCAGTAATGCACATATGGCTATTATATCCCATGTAGTTGCATGTGTCACTGTACATAATGTAAAGTAACAACATATGCCAGGTATGTGGACACACATGCTGCATACTACAGTATGCTATGTTGTGTATGCACACATGTGCATACTATATGCTATTACACAGGTGAATGTGTGCACATGCACATTGCAACCTGTGGCTGTCATACAGTCATGGATAATGTTCATACTGGTGTGTCACCCCTATACAGGTACATCTGGCGTGCCACACAGACATGGGTCCGTTGCAGGTGAGACTGTCATCAGTATTAGGCATGTTACAGTGTAGATCTATTTGCCATGTGGCCAGTTAACACTTTCACACCTGATGTTTGTTCCAGTCACGATATGCAGGTCGAACCACCATGCATTCACACACGCCACCCATGTGCAATATATTCAAACGTAATGATACACAGACTTGAAACCACAGTACTTGTCATTGCGACATGTGTGGTCAGCTCTGCATACAACAGTGGAGGTGTTCTACAATGGAGGCATATGTAGTATGCATTGGAACAACATGTGTGGTATGCACACAGTACCACACAGTGAGCTGTGATATGGGCAGCCCACAAGTGTCACCATTGTGTCACATGCCCCTGCATTGGGTGCACACATTGTGATGTGCCACCTGACATGTCCCAGACATGTAGTGTTCTGTCTGCAATATTGTCACACTATCGCATGACCTATACCCCACATACCAAACATACAACCCATTGTCTGCATAGACCTGTGGAATGTGACATATCTGACATGTATGGGTGTATGTCATATGGGACCACACAGACATGTGGAGAAGATGCCCATCACACACAATTGGCCAACACATGTGCACACATGGCCATGGGGGATGGCCAGAGACATGTAGCCACACAGTACTTGGGATGTGTATACACCCTGTTGCACATTGTCCACATATGGTCCAATTATAGCCTTAGTTGACCGATTATAAAGTTGATGTGGTACACTGGACAACCTAAAAGCCTGTGCACAGATACTGGAGATGTCACTGAAGTCTACCATATACGATCTGTCGAACATCACGACTGTGTTGCAGTTATGGCTATGCAATGTGTACATATTATGCATTCTACAGCAACATACATGCCCCATGTTGCCATGCAATAGCACAGTGTCTGTACTTCACACTGTATAGCAATGTAGATGGCTCACACTACCCTCCCATGCTCATGCACATTTGCTAAACATGCATTCTATCTGTAGGGCATACACACAACACTGCAATGTGAAGCCCATTATGATGCTGTACATGTGTTGGGACACCATTGTGTCAAACATGTATGCATGTTAATGCACATGTCAGCAGATTACATGTCAAGGTCACATCAGCCATGTGTACTGTTATCCTGTTCTGGGCCACATGGTGTATCACGGGGATGCATGCATACTACCATGATTGTGTGAACTGCATGGCTACTGATATGACACCTGCTTGCTGTAGTGTGCACCCCAGGGAGGTATGCTTACTAACACTATTAATGTCTGAGCTGCATGCCCTCTGCTGTATCGCAGGCATGCTGCATGCCATCTGACAAATCACATGCATGGTGTGTCTGTGTGTGTGTGTGTGTGTGTGTGTGTGTGTGTGTGTGTGTGTGTGTGTGTGTGTGTGTGTGTGTGTGTGTCTGTGTGTCTGTGTGTGCGTTTTCTTCTTGAGACAGGAAATTATGTCTTTCTACTTCCGGTTGTAAAGGTATTTATAGCAGGACCTTCTCATTCTATGTGTAACAATCTACTGATGAAAGCCATGTGCTGAAACCGGTCTAGAATTTCAGCTTAAATAAAGCTACTATTACTCAATTCATTCTTGGTGCTGGCATTTTTTCATTTTGGTCTAACTAGCTTGCTTGCCTTGCACCAGCCGTACCTGCTAGCTTCCTTTTTTGCTCACATTGATTTTTTGCTGGCTGTTGGCGTTTGAATGGATTAAGGAGAAGGAGAAGTGCCATTTTGTGACATTCCTGTGTCTGTTGAGGAGGGCTCCTCATCGGGAGTTGGTGTTTGTGTTACACACCGCTTTTGCTTTTTGTATATTTTCTCTGCATGTGCTTTTTCATTGGGTTCCAGTGGATTACTATTTTGTTGCCTTGGATTTCATTACGTGGAGTCATTTTTCAGATCACAACTCTTTTTGTTGGAGAAAGCATGGCTTCAGCCATTTTAGATGTTTTTTAAGTAACTTTGGGATTACTTTGGTGTTGTATACCAATAGGGAGATGACCTAGTGCTTCAAAATGGGCAGATGCGAAGATTTTGGTGAAGTTATTTTTTAGATTGCAACGCTTGGGTTTCTGAAAGCATGGTTTCAGCTATTTCAGATGTCCTTTGGTAATTCTGGAATTATTCAGGTGCTTGATACAAACAGGGAGACGAGTTGGTGATTCCAAACGGTCAGAGGCGAAGATTTTCATTCAACACCACAGGGATTAGAGAGTTCCCTATTGGACTACTGTTACTGAATAAATCCATATTCAGGTACTTTTACATAAATATTTTCCTCATCCTGCTATCTTATTTTTTTGGGGGGGGACTGTTGAGATAGTTACCTTCCTTTTTGGACTTTTGAATTGAATAACATCAACATTTTGGCTGCCTTATTATCATTGGATGGATATTTCATTGTGGGGAATATAAACGCGATGATTTTTGACACTCATTTATCTGCAGTTTCCTCTACAGCTACTGTATTTTCGTGCAAGTTCGTTTTGAAGAATTTGGACTTTTTTGCGAGTTGTTCATCAGGATTTGGGACTATACAATTTATTATATGTCTTTGTACTAGTGATTGTTTTTTGTTTCACAACGATACTCATTATTATATTTAGTGTATTGGCCACATTATTTTTTCAGTGAGAATAACTAATTATATTACTATTATAGATTCTTTATGAAAAGGTATGTTGTATTAGAACAGCAACAGAATGTCTTTATTCAAGTAGATTAATATATTGAATTTTTACTAATACTTCCTGCTTTCTATCAAGAAGCCCTTACATTTATATTTCTCATTTCATGGGATTATATGCTATTTATGTCAAGCTTTGTACACTGTTTATATATCTAGCAGGATGTAGATTTTTGTCATTATTTCTTGCTTTTTGGGCATTGCTTATAACTCAGGATACTTGCTAAGCTTACATAAAAAAATATATATTTCGGTAAGACTTGAGCAGGACATATTGTGCTTATCTAAGCACATTATATTGCTTCACAATTTTTGCTATCACAAAGGAATATACCATATTATATAACTATTTATATATATTGTCTATGTCAGGCTTTGTACATTGTCCATATATCTAGCAATATCCAGATAAGGATATTCATGTTGTGGCTATATTGTTTATAACCTATGCAATTCTCATTTTTTGAGTTTTGCATATAATTTAGGTTAACATAACAGATACTAGTTATGTTTATACAAAATATTCATCTTGGAAAAACTTTAGTAGGGTATGATATATCGTGTTTATTAAGCACATTATACGGCACAACACCATTTGCTGTTCAGCAGGAATATATCATGACAGTACTCATCAATATTATATGACTATTTATATAAGCTGTGTAGGTCAGGCTTTGTATACTATTTATATATCTGGCAGTATCTAGATAGGGACATTCATGTTGTGGCTGGATTGATTATAACCCATGCAATTCTCATTTTTGGGCATTGCTTACAATTTAGGTCAATACTACAGATACTTGCTATGTTAATATAAAAATATACATTTTGGTACAATTATAGCAGGGTATGATATCTCGTGCTTACCAAGCATATTACATTGTTCCTTATTTTTGCTCTCGAGTAGGAATATACTATGTTAGTATTTATTAACATTACATGATTATTTCTATACCTTATCATTGACAGAAATCTGAACAGTCTCCCTCTTTTGTTGGATGGGTTATTTCAGGGGGAACATTGATAAAAGCTAGCCACATGTAGGACTAATTTGACCTAAATATACTATATGACAATATCATATCAGTATTATTATTTAAATTGACATTACAACTAGAATTTTAGGTCACTTTGATAGCTAGGTCTATCTTTATCTTTATTCTCGGTTATCTATGGGTTATATGCTTCCGTCCCTGTCTGACTCAAACTGATATAGATATTCACATACATATATCTATTTTTGGGATAGTGATACTGTTCCTGGTTTTTTGCTCAGGCCACATTTTTGATTGGCTTTGATTTGCAAGCAATTAATATCATTTTTAGGCAACTTATTGTCATGGATCTACAGAAGTTATTATCTGGCCTATGTGCGGATAAAGATGATATACAGGTTTTTGGCATTGGCATGATGTCAATGGAAATGGTTAGTGGTCCAACATTAGATCCAGTTGACGGTTGCTCCCGCTTGTTTAACCAGTTAGGCAAGTAAATCAAAACACTAAGGTCAAACATTTGGCATCACAAATTGTTCAAGGCTTATCAGAACCAAAAAATATCCCCTAGGGGGTTAAGGTAAAAAATTCAACCATTGGTTGGAATACCAGATGATATGTTACTCAAAGAATGGCAGCTTGCACAGCAGGAGGCAGCCATGTCATTTGTGAATATATTGGCATCTTTTTATGAAAGAACTGTTCAGACCAATATTTTGGAAGTTGAAAAGACATGTAATGATCTTAAAATATTTGAAGAACAGGCCAGTTTCAAGGGTGGCCTGAGCAAATTATCTAAGGAACTGTTGACTCTTGAAAATAATCTTAAAACTAAAAAACTTCATAAATTCTCAAGAGACAGGGAGGATTATGATAGAAGAAGACAGTTTGAGTCACACAGGGGGGTAAGGTTTGCCCAGGGTACAAAGAATTCGACTTATGTGCGTAAAAAGAGGCCTAGGTCTATTTTAAAAAAGGCAGGCTTCAGTAGCACTACTTCTGGTGAGGAGTCCTCAACAACAGACATAGAATCCTTTGGTACTGGTGACTCACCAAATGTTAAGAGGGGACGAACATCAGATGACCCTTTAGGGGTAGAAAACATAGGAGAGGCAGAAAACACAAGGGTAAAAAGTTTGGAAGATCTGTTCATGTCAGTAGTGAAATAGATTTACCTTGTACTAATGTGCTCAACATCTCAAAGTATGTTTTATCACAAGATGAATATACATTGCTCAATAAAGGTCTTGGATTCATTCCTGGCTTTTTTATTGATGAGAGTTTTCTAGTATCAGATACTATTGCATTCTGTAGAAAGATTAACCTGAATTTATTTTTCAGACAACAGGATCATTCTGATCCTCCTCAAAGATCTTCTGAATTTCGGTTTCATAAATCAACATTTAATCATCCAATGGACAAACATGTGGCTATTTTTCAACAGGCAGTTATCAAAGATTTACATTCTCATTTGAGATCAGATTACAATATCAAGCATAATTTATCCAAATCTGAATAACTTTCCCTAACACATCTTAAGAATAATACTGATATAGTCATTCTCTCTGCTGATAAGGGGGGTGCGGTTGTAGTCATGGATGCTGATTATTATTGGGATGAGGGAAATAGACAGCTGTCTAACCATCATCATTACATGAAAATGAGTACCGACCCTACACCTAACTTCAAAAGGGAAATAGATGACTTTTTACAGGAGGCTGTGGAGGCTGGCATTATTTCTGATAAGATTAAATCACATTTGATGGTCAAAGATCCAGCTAAACAATATCTATATTTACTACCGAAAATCCACAAATCTCTACATAAACCGCCAGGCAGACCTATTGTGTCTGGGATTGGATCACTTACAGAACCACTTTCTGTTTTTTTAACTGAAAAACTGAAACCCCTTCTATCTTTAATTAGAGCCAGACTTCATGACACTACTGAATTTTTGCAAATTGTCTCTGAATCAGAATTGGAGCCAGACTGGCTAATGTGTACCTTAGATGTTAAGTCTCTATATACTAGTATTCCACACTGGGCAGGATTAGCAGCTTTGGATTTTTGGTTAAACAAAGCTAATATTTATTCCCCAGGATTTAATACATTACTTATTTGATTGGCTGAACACATCCTTACCAAGAATGTCTTTTACTTCAAACAAGATTGCTATTGGCAAATACAGGGTATGGCAATGGGTGCCTCATTTGCACCCATTTATGCTGACCTTTATATGGGTTATGTGGAGGAACACATCATCTATGATGAGTTGCACAATATATACATACCAGAGATTGATATCTGGAGAAGATATTTGGATGACTGTTGGCTAGTGTGGAAAGGTGGCAGTGATTATCTTCAAGAATTTGTTGAACATCTTAATGGAAACATTTGGGGTACAGAATTTATGGTGGACTATCATCATAATGAAATACATTTCTTGGATGTCTTTTTACAGCGCCAACCAGACAATACAGTAAAAACTTCTGTATATCGAAAATTTCCTGAATTTAATACTTTGCTCCATGCCAACAGTCTACATCCAAAACATACAATTAATAACATTCCTAAATTACAGTTTTTGCAGCTCAAAAGGATATGTTCCTCTGAGCAAGATTTAAAACAACATCATGATGACTTAGCCAATAGGTTTCTCACTAGAGGATATTCCAGACATACTATCAGTTCTGCCATGCAATGGAGCAGAAACCAATCTAGGGATTCACTACTGGAATATAAAGAACATCAAAAACAGACAAATCAAGAAACTTGCAGATTTGTTACAACCTATGGTAGAAATACTAAACATCTTCTTAATATTATAGATAAACATTGGAACATACTGAAGTCTCATTCCCTCTTAGAGGACTATTTGGGGGAGCAATGCTCATTTTCATACAGAAAGGGGAAAACGCTGGGATCTCATTTCTCACATTATAAGAAAATCAACTCTAGGGATGAAACTTTATCCCAAAGAACATTAACAGGTGAGAAACTAGTTGGAATATACCCTTGTGGTCATTGCAGCTTTTGTGGCTACATATTTAAAACAAAAACTTTAACTAGTAAAAACACTGGTCATTTATATGATATTGGTTTTTTTGGTAAATGTAGTTCGGATTGGATTATCTATCTTGCAACATGCACATGTCAAGCTTTTTATGTTGGACAGATATCCAGACAGTTCAGAATTAGAATATCTGAACACATGGGGATATCAGAAATGGTAGGAATACAAATGCATTATACAGACACACTAGGAATCATCCCACTGCCAAGTTTTCATTTACTATCATTGATAACATTATAGGCAACCGTGCTTTCAAAACTGGATGGCATGATATTCTGAATAACAAAGAGAAAAGATGGATAGTGAAATTAGGGAGTTTGTTTTCCCCTGGACTTAATGACAAATTATCATAATTCAAACATTGTTCCTTTTTTACTTTAATATTGATGTTAGAATATGTATATCTTCAAAGCACATGTATTTTGAATTGTATTACATTATGTATACCAATATTTATTTTTATTTTTTATGTTTATTTTTGTAACAATTACATTTTCTTCTTGAGACAGGAAATGATGTCTTTCTACTTCTGGTTATAAAGGTATTTATAGCAGGACCTTCTCATTCTATGTGTAACAATCTACCGATGAAAGCCATGTGCTGAAACCGGTCTAGAATTTCAGCTTAAATAAAGCTACTATTACTCAATTCATTCTTGGTGCTGGCATTTTTTCATTTTGGTCTAACTAGCTTGCTTGCCTTGCACCAGCCGTACCTGCTAGCTTCCTTTTTTGCTCTATTGTACTTTACAGTATTTCTTTGCATTCACAGGTGATGTAGGTGCGTTACCCTCCTGCGGTCCATCTGATGTTAGTGTCCCCACAGATACTAGCGATGATGAACATATACATGAGGTACAGGCAGGGTTGTCAGGGGCTGAATCTGTGCCAATGGTTACCATCCCAGCTATGTACCCTCTTCCCCGCACACAGTTCTGCTGCCAACACATACCGCATCACCGGTGGCCATAGAGGAAGGACAGTCAGCGTCTGTTGGCGTGGAACAGGAACGTGTGGTTGCTACAGAAGGTGTGTCTACACACCATGGTGTCAGTGTAATGACTGCAGATGTGCCACACAGGCATGTGGCCGGTGCTGCTCGTAGGAGGACCTCTGGCAGACATGCACCTGCAGGACAGAGCGCAGCAGCTGGTATCACCAGACGCATGTTCCAGACTATAATGGCGGCACAGGCATGTGCTGAATGACAGAACAGAGAAGGGCAGAGGCTGCAGAGGGCTGCTATCCATACCCTAAATGACAACATCCAGGCATTGGCAAATGCTCAACAGCAGATTGCTAATGTTCTGGATAGGCGACTAGGTGAAATGGTCGGAATCCTTGACCGAGGCATGGCAATCCATGAGCGGGAGCTGTCTGTGCTGGAACACCTGGTAGGAGTGAGGCATAGGCCACGTGGACGTAGGCCAGCAACACCACCTAGTGTAGGTCGACGTGAGCATGCCACCTCACATGCCCGCTCCCATAGTGCCAGTAGCAGTATCAGTGCAGCTGCTGCTGCGCTGTCAACACGAGGACACAGCAGGCCATGTGGACGTGGCCCTGGATGGTCTCAGCAGGGACACGGTTCCAGCGGACATGTGTCATCGGACAGTAGCCACTCTGTACCTCCACCTGGTAGTGCCCGTGCAACCCCAGGCAGGCACAGGTCACATGGCCATGGGCGGACACAGTGAGCTGTACAACCTGCACTGTACAATCTGGGGCTGTCAATTATACCCCGTGTAGGCATCACAAATGGCAGAACTGTGTACACACATACACGCACACAGCAAACACAACTGTAGGGCTCCACAACATCTACATGCATTCTGCACAGACATGTCCAGTCAACTCACTGGCCCTTACACACACACACATGATGTTATCCATTGGTGCAGCCTATGCCCCTGGCAAACATATCACCCTGTGCATATGATGAAGCCTGTGCCGCATCCCTGTCATCCACACCATTGGTGCAGGGTTATGCACAAATATTCTGATGCACAGGGTGAACAGCATAGTGAGAGGTGTATGTAATACCTGTGTATGCATAGTGAGGGATGTGTATGTTGCAGTGGTTGTGTGTGAGTACTGAGTTGTGTATGTGACATAGGTTGTGTACTGTCGATATGCACCAGTCACACCATGTAGTGCAGGTGCAGCATGCATTGTGATGTGTTCACGGTATGTGTCTCGGTTACATCTGTAGCACCATGTTGGTTGTGATATCCTGGTTCCCTCCTATGGTGTACTTGCATGTGTCTACAGGTAGCAGTGTTTGCAGTCCCCCACGTGTAACTGTGGAGTACACACAGGCACGTCTGGCAATATCAGCATGCTACATGTACCCTCATCCTGACTGTTGGACACACAAATATGACACAGATGTCCGCACATATACTGCACCTGACGCATGTGGTCGGTGCCACAGGCTACACTGGACAGAGACGTGACATACATAGCAGGACACATTATAGGTATGGTGACATGGTGCAGGGCTTGTACACAGCGGCCTGGCCAATGATGATGTGAGGTGTCACTTGGTAGCTGGAGGCCACACTGTGCAGCAGTAGGACCCTGTAACAGTACCTGAACATGGCCGCATTCACGGGGTGTACACCACTATAACGCACACCACATAGTGTGCAGCTGGGGACCCTTGCCTGTGTGGTCATCACCCTCGCAGTACTATGAACCCACACGATGTATCACAGAGAAGGGACATGCACAGGTAGCCAGTATGGCTGGGACCTATGGCATCAACGGGGTTGTGCAATGCATCACCATTACGGGTTAGTCAATACGTGGGGCCAGTGATAATTTCCCACCGTATATTAGCATACACACTCACACCAAGCACCAGACATACAAACAGACACACACACACTGTGGTGACCACACATGTGTATACGGACAGCCGATGTGTGTGATGCACCTCACATCATGCTTCCCACACTGACGTATGTACAGATCTCTACAATGGTGTACCGGGATGTGTAGCAACTGGGACATATTTCCCATGATATGTGGCATCCCTGGTCACACATTCGGACACACATGGCAGTGCTGGGAATGATACACCTGCCATATGATGACACGTTTGATGGACATGCAGCGGTATTGATTGCATTATGTGTACCAACGCTATATCTGGCAAATGTGCTGCTATATACACACGGGAGGTTGTAGGAGTTACAGGTGCCATATGACATATAGTTGTTAACACCTGACCGCTGTGTATGCATTATGTCAGCACCGTCACGTAACAGTGACATAGCGTACGGTTAGCACATGGCATGATAGGATGGTGTGTGACACAACTGTGAGCCACCCCCTGCACACATACATCTAGACAGGTGGTTCACCACATTATGTACACACATCCCTCCATACATGCTGTTTGTATGTCACCGTATACAGATGTCAATGTTGGGTCTGCATTGCATCTGCATGTCGTAGGTAGGTGCAACTATGTTATGGACATCGGCCACTGCACATGCATGTTTGCTGCATGCACAGTACAGATGTCACATGTGTCTCCTGTTGCCATGTTTGTATGCATTGTTATTGTTGGACATGTGTGTTGACATACATAACACATGGACTGCGGTATGATATCATGGGTGTCACAGGTGACCAGTACAAGGGTATGTGGCCCGGTCAACACTGCTACCCCCTGTAGTGTGAGCATTCAACAGACATGGGCCCACCTTCAATTCGCGTGTGTAGCATTGATTAGGCCAGTGTTATGCACGAGGTACATCAAAGGCCATGTATGTATGTGTTGTGTGTGCAGTCCATGCACACATCCACACAATCACATGTATGACATACCCAGACATGTGTTCATTGGTGTACAGCAACAGTCAGGTGTCACAGCTGTGTAAGGGCCATGGTATGTCTTGAGCCGACCTGTTCATGTATACTGGTATCATTGCAATGCATAACACCTGTTGGATCCCTGTTGGTACGTGTGTACCCTGCACAGCTGGTGTACACCACTGTACAGCCCAGTGGTCATGTGTCACATGGTGTTGTGGGACTGTAAGGCTGTGTAGTGCTGCACCAATGACATGGTGCTGACTTGACAGCTACAGTGTACACTGCAGTGTGTACGTGTGTGACCTGCACCTATGACAGCTGTGATGGCAGCTGTGTGTGTACAGGTCACTGCATGTGTGACCGCCCTGTGCGTGAGGGCATTTAGACCTTACTGTGCCCCTCTGTGTGTACACTCCATCTGCATGCAAGATTGCCCTTTGCAACTGCTAAGTGTGTGAGCATGCCCAGTATGCCGTTGTGTAGATGGACACACAGTACATTCAACTCTGCGCCCTTCTGTGATTAGACTCCGTGTGCATGCAAGATGGCCCTTTGCAACAGCTAAGTGTGTGAGCATGTCCAGTATGCCGTTGTGTAGATGGACACACAGTACATTCCACTCTGCGCCCTTCCGTGATTAGACTCCGTGTGCATGCAAGATGGCCCTTTGCAACAGCTAAGTGTGTGAGCATGCCCAGTACGCCGTTGTGTAGATGGACACACAGTACATTCCACTCTGTGCCCTTTCATGATTAGACTCCGTGTGCATGCAAGATGGTCCTTTGCAACAGCTAAGTGTGTGAGTATGCCCAGTACGCCGTTGTGTAGATGGACACACAGTACATTCCACACTGTGCCCTTCTGTGATTAGACTCCGTGTGCATGCAAGATGGCCCTTTGCAACAGCTACGTGTGTGAGCATGCCCAGTACGCCATTGTGTAGATGGACACACAGTACATTCCACTCTGCTCCCTTCCATGATTAGACTCCGTGTGCATGCAAGATGGCCCTTTGCAACAGCTAAGTGTGTGAGCATGCCCAGTACGCCATTGTGTAGATAGACACACAGTACATTCCAAACAGACGTGTGATACTAAGCGCGCGGGCATGGCCATTGACATCCTGTATAGTCATGGTGGTCATCCAGGCACCAGATGTCCAATTTCAATGTCACGATGGATGCCTACATTGAACACACTTGTTGCTCTCTCAAAGGATGTACTGTCTGTGGCACATCCCGTATCTATTTAGTGTTGTTGTGCTCCGTAGATATTTAGTTGGCCCGATGACAGCACTGATGTGTTTGTGTACATCTACCTTGGGACGGTAATATGCTTTCAGACCGCTCACTCTCTAAACATTTCCTATTGGCATCTTTGCCTTTGCGGATGATGTCACCCACCTAGAAGTATGCCTCTGGGAGTGCTGTGTTCAGTAATCTCAGTAGCGCATTCTGTAAATGCGTAATGCTGTAGTGTGTTAGAGTAGGTAGGTGTATGTTCAACTCCCGGCCCTTCCAAGTGTGTGTGTGTTTCCAGCTGCCTGGGGACACAGTAATGCTTTTAGATGCCTCACAACACATACATTCCCTATCGGCGGCTTTGCCTTTGCGGATGATGTCACCCACCTAGAAGTATGCCTCTGGGAGTGCTGTGTTCAGTAATCTTGGTAGCGCATTCTGTAAATGTGTAATGCTGTAGTGTGTTAGAGTAGGTAGGTGTATGTTCAACTCCCGGCCCTTCCAAGTGTGTGTGTGTGTGTGTGTGTTTCCAGCTACCTGGGGACACAGTAATGCTTTTAGATGCCTCACAACACATACATTCCCTATCGGCGTCTTTGCCTTTGCGGATGATGTCACCCACCTAGAAGTATGCCTCTGGGAATGTTGTGTTCAGTGATCTCATTCGCGTGCTCTGTAAATGCATAATGCTGTAGTGTGTTAGAGTAGGTAGGTGTATGTTCAACTCCCGGCCCTTCCAAGTGTGTGTGTGTTTCCAGCTGCCTGGGGACACAGTAATGCTTTTAGATGCCTCACAACACATACATTCCCTATCGGCGTCTTTGCCTTTGCGGATGATGCCACCCACCTAGAAGTATGCCTCTGGGAGTGCTGTGTTCAGTAATCTCGGTAGCGCGTTCTGTAAATGCGTAATGCTATAGTGTGTTAGAGTAGGTAGGTGTATGTTCAACTCCCAGCCCTTCCAAGTGTGTGTGTGTGTGTGTGTGTGTGTGTGTGTGTGTGTGTGTGTGTTTTTTTAGTTGCCTGGGGACACAGTAATGCTTTTAGATGCCTCACAACACATACATTCCCTATCGGCGTCTTTGCCTTTGCGGATGATGTCACCCACCTAGAAGTATGCCTCTGAGAGTGCTGTGTTCAGTAATCTCGGTAGTGCTTTCTGTAAATGTGTAATGCTGTAGTGTGTTAGAGTAAGTAGGTGTGTGTTCAACTCCCGGCCCTTCCAAGTGTGTGTGTGTGTTTCCAGCTGCCTGGGGACACAGTAATGCTTTTAGATGCCTCACAACACATACATTCCCTATTGGCGTCTTTGCCTTTGCGGATGATGTCACCCACCTAGAAGTATGCCTCTGGGAGTGCCATGTTCAGTAATCTCGGTAGCGTGTTCTGTAAATGCGTAATGCTGCAGTGTGTTAGAGTAGGTAGGTGTATGTTCAACTCCCAGCCTTTCCAAGTGTGTGTGTGTGTTTCCAGCTGCCTGGGAACACAGTAATGCTTTTAGATGCCTCACAACACATACATTCCCTATCAGCATCTTTGCCTTTGCGGATGATGTCACCCACCTAGAAGTATGCCTCTGGGAGTGCTGTGTTCAGTAATCTTGGTAGCGCGTTCTGTAAATGCGTAATGCTGTAGTGTGTTAGAGTAGGTAGGTGTATATTCAACTCCCGGCCCTTCCAAGTGTGTGTGTGTGTTTCCAGCTGCCTGGGGACACAGTAATGCTTTTAGATGCCTCACAACACATACATTCCCTATTGGCGTCTTTGCCTTTGCGGATGATGACACCCACCTAGAAGTACGCCTCTGGGAGTGCTGTGTTCAGTAATCTCGGTAGCGCGTTCTGTAGATGCGTAATGCTGTAGTGTGTTAGAGTAGGTAGGTGCATGTTCAACTCCCGGCCCTTCCAAGTGTGTGTGTGTGTGTGTGTGTGTGTGTGTATATATATATATATATATATATATATATATATATATATATATATATATATATATATATATATATATATCTTTGTAATATGTATGTGGATATTAGCACTTTTGAATGTGCTGCATTGTCTGTACATGTTCACCTTGGATGTATCTGAATGTGCTATGGCTCTGTGATAGTGCACATACTGTGTGCTGTAGTGATCCTGGGTTATAGTTGTGTAGTGACCAGTTATTTTGTTGCTGGGTATTACAAGGGACATTGAAAACAATTATAGTACAGCACCTTTAACCGGTCATGTGCATATCTCAGCAGCAGTCAGCAGTGGTTATTACGTTGGAGGATGACTATGGCTCATATACCTATGTATTACATGGCAAAGCTATGCAAATCAGGTTAACATTACTGACACCCGTTTATCCACAGGTTGTGTTACAGATCCCATGTATGTATGTGTATACATTACCAGGTACAGGACTGGACTATGGTTGAATGCATGGAGGGGTGTCCATGGCCAGGAATGGCGATCTGTACAGCCTGGCAGGTACAGTCTGTGACTGTCCCACAACCTCCAGTATATGGCTGACACATGCTGAAACAGTGTACATGCAGAGACATACATAAAACAAACAGCTAGGGATACCACATAACACACAAACATTGCATCAACATTGGGCCATGCAAAACCTGTTGTCCCTCACACACACACACACACAAATGCATACATGTTGATTGGCTGGTTCACTGACAGGCTCTGGAAATGAAACTACATACCCTGTACATATGATGACACCTGTGCCACCTCTTGTAATGTGTAACATTGATGCAGGTAGGGACTAACATGGTGCTGATGCACAGGGTGGCTTCATAGCACTGTAATAATGTTACAATGTTGTTAACACAAAGTATGATTACCTTCTAGGTGTATGTATGCAGGCATGATAAATTCCAACTATGATCATCAATGTAGTATAGTGTACAGCACTGTTAATTCTGAAGATGTATTATCCATCCATGTGCCATTTGACTGACGTGTGTAGTATTGGCAGCATGTGTTACACAGTGTGCAGTACATGTGAGATGTGTGTAGTACAGTTTCACATGTATCTATATGTGAACACGGTGAGGGTGCACTGTCTGCATCTACATGTATAGTGGATACATTGGAATGGTGACATGCCCTGTATTTCACACTGTTAACACGTCATACTTTCTATTGGTGGCCAGTATGCATTATACTACACATATTGTTGTACTTGTCTACACATGTGTGATTGCTATGGTTTTACACGGTGCTGTGGGTGATACTGTTACTATCTGTCATAGTTTTGCATTATGGTAGTTGACACGACCTCAACAGTCTGAATTACCAATTGTTATATGATATCTTCACATAAGTCCCACACATGTAGGACACACAGTAGCATGTGGATCCTACATGCACTATACTATAACAGTTCGCACTGGTATTGACCGCCACACATTGCTGGGACCATTACTGTTTGACATGTAGCCATGTTAGTTACAAGCAAAGACAATAGGGATATTCCTGTCCACATCTGGGAATTCATACTGTGGCCTAGAATGCATTCTGCACATGACACAGTTAGTCTACACAAAGGTATCATACAGACAGATACGTGTTATCCAACCCATGCTGTACACCTATAAGGCTAAACAGAGTCAGTTATCCACATTTACTACACATACTAACAGTAACACATAGGTATTACACCCCAATATGTATAATGGGTAACAATGTGTACGTATAGATTTGTGCTATGTCATTTGTCATTTGATATTTGCATTTACAATGGTATTGTGAAGTACATCACTGTATCACATATGCAATGAGAGTTCTGCATGCATATCCTCCAAGGTGGTTGTACAACTATGATGAATGTCCATTATTGACATACTTTGCTGTGTTTGAACTGTTCTGCAGTATTACACATACATGAACAGTCACTCACACTATGTATATAAACTGTCTTGTGTGTGTGTGTCACAGATGACCTAGGCCACAGACAGTTCTGATACATGTAGTTGACAAGTGCGGTAATGCTCCACCAGATGTGTCCAGGCACCAGAACTGTGACTTGGCGACACATACACATGCTAGAGTAAGGTTTCTGTATGTGCGTGTGCCTCATTATGGCATTCCTGTTCATGTGTGTGTGCATTTCTGATGTGTGTCATCAGCCACAGTTGAACTGCACATCCGGCATCCCCCACTAGATGACCATGAGGGTTGTCCCCATTGCCAAATGTTTTGTACAGCTGCGTCAGATGCCACATATCGGACGCATTGCAGCTTCCAGGGCATCCAGCACACACATTCATTATTACGGGCTGGCCATCACATACAAACCACCACTTCATGGAGGGGAAGCCCTTGTGGATGATGTAGGCCCTGCCACACTCACTGGCTGCTGCTTTGATGCATATGTGCATGCAGTGTATTGCACACAGTACTTAGGGTATTCCACTATTGTGTGGAAACGACACATATTGCTGCCCAATACCTTATGGGAATTGGGGATATATACATCATCACTGACATGTGCTGACATGGCATTCATGACCTGATGCAATACCCTGGATGCTGTTTGTAAAATCCATGTCATATCACCAGTTGATCTCTGGAACGTACCTGTTGCTGGTATCCTTAGGGCAACACATACCTTGGTTTCCACTGGGATAGGTTTCCCTCTGTTGGGTCTGTGTGTGAGACATGGCCTGCACAGATCCACAATCTTCTGCAGGAGGTCTCTGTCCACTCTATAGCACTCTACTATCTCCAGCTCATGTAGCCCCTGGTAATTTACCCGGTGCCTGCACACTCCTCTCCGTCTACTCACTGTGTGATGCTGAGTGGCATTCACATTGGCACAACCCTCCACATGTTGCATATGTTGACGTATAATAGCAATGGCAGCCCCTAACATTATCTTGTCTCAGTTAAGCTTTTACAGTTTGCACTTCTCTTACTATACTACAGTGTTGCAGTGTGTCTGAGAATAACATGGTGGACTACTGTTTGTAGAGTTGTACGTGCTGTGCTGTGCTGGCCTACTGTACTGGCTATGTAATATACTCAGTCTGATTGTTTCCACCTGCTAGCTGTGGTAGTTCTCCTTGGTTAACTTACTGCTATTTGTTTACCTTCCTTTCCACTGTTTGTGTCCACAGTGAGCGGCGCCGCGCATAGGAGCACAGTGAAGTGCATATCTGCTTCCACGTGCGCACACAGGCTTATACATGCGTACAAACACTTACACTGGCTTACATAACATTACACGGGCTTCAACAATCTTACAGTAGCTTACTCGTTCTTCAAGTCGCGCACACAGGCTGACACACATGCACACATGCTTACTCGGGCTTACAGGCTTGCATGGGCGCAAACACACTTCACCAGGTTTGCAAGGAACTTCAGTGATATCCATGGCATACATTGTCAGTTTACTGACTTTACCTAGGATAAATCATAACACGCCTCTTCCACTGATGAGTCATTGACAGCAGACATGTGACACACTGCTCCAATAAGATTACAGTGTTTTATACATACACACTCATGATGTCACCTATCTTTTACGATGATAGTCCCCTTCACCTACTCTTACACTGTAGGGGCTTGGCCCATATGGCATGACAAATTGTGCTTCACTATCCTCAGCCTCAATTGCATAGGATTGCCTACTAATGCTTGGTTACATCTCTGAGTGTGCGCTTCCACACATAGCAACCACTACTCTGTAGCCATGTTGTCTTCAGCTTGCCATTCCCCTGCATGACGCAATAACTTTTAACTGACATTACAATTTGTATGTATATTTTACATATTTGTCTTGTTTTGTATGCACAGCGCATACTCGGAGATCGGGGGAGGACAAGTAGAGTTTTATTAACTTCCAGTAGGAATACATGCCACTGGCATTATATTTGGACATTGGAATGCTTCTTCAACTAAACCATCCTTTATTTGCAGATGACATTGCTCCATTTAGCTACTTGCAGAACGTTACTCGGTTAACATCCATGTACATTTCTGCACATACCTCTACTCTTGCACGGACAGCTTACTGTTTCATGTATCGCATATTTTACATAATTTGCATAGCTTTCACCTACAAATGGGGTAATTTGCATATCCTGACATTGTCCGTGCAACATTCGTTTGAGGGGCTGTGTTACACGCCCCTACAGGATATTGCTGAATAGCTCAGCGGACATCTTGCCTTGCTCTACTCTTACTCTACTTGTACACCGACCAAAGCTTCCTGAATCCTGGCCTAAGTTTTGATGTGCGCTAATATGTCTATTTGTGGGGTAGGCATGGCTGTAGGTATGTTTTGACCTGCTACGTCTGTCATTTATACAGAGCACCTCCCACTTTCATCATTTGTAGAGGTGACAGCCTTATAGGGACTATATGTACAGCTGTGACATTTGACAAGTCCACACATACCTGCGGTCAATACTAAACTAACTACTTCAGCACTTTTCATACCTTCAGATTTGTCTTATAGTGGTATAGTCGATGATACTGTTTCCTATAACATGTATCTGTTTCTGATACAAGATATGTCATTTTATTACACCACTACACACACTATATGGAGAATTCACAGGCCAGATGCCATTACATTCCTTTTGTGGGACACACCCGCCCAGAGTGTTGTGTTCCTCACAAACGCCAACAGGTGCTGATCAAAACATATTCTGCTATCATCTACCTTATGTGTTCGCCGGTATTTGCGCTTTCCGTCAGTGGCAGAACTCACATGCGTGTGTGGGAGACTGAACACTGTCTCCGGGACACTGCATAGCACCCTGAGGGACACCTTTATGTTGTTTCTATTAACCTTCCACATTGACTATCACAGGGCATTAGTATTCATCCAGATTTGTCGAGGTACATGCTTTTGACTTATACATGTTTTGTCATTTGTCATCACGTCTTTCTTCACACCTGTCCACCTAATCGCACTAGTTCTGTACATTTATTTAGGTCAGGGTTACCTTCATACCTCTCAACTGTACAAATTTTGGGTAAATGTCCCTAACTTAGATGTCTGATTTTGTTCCTTTTTTAATAATATTGTGCAATGCCTTTCTGGTAATTTAGTGGAAAGTCATTTGGGACTGTGGGGTTAGACAATAATGACAGACAATTGTTATTTACAATTAATAACCCTTGAAACATTCAAACTATTGACTGATCCATTATTCTATCCACGTTCTGACTTTGTAAGAGGAATATTTGAGATATTCCCTATTTGTACTTATTTTAAAATGCCTTTGTCCAGATGTCTTATTCTGATTGAGAGGTATGGTTACCATCTTATTCGTACGCATGTACGTCCATGATAATCGCTTATACGACACTAATATAACTCCCTACATCTTCCCCCAATAGTTTACACGATATCCGGTAGATGGGTTCTTCATTTTAGGAAGTTAGAGGCGTCTGCTATACCCACATAGGTATATTAATCACTCCCATGGGGCGGACCTCATAAATCTGTGCCAACCAACACCTAGGCACCTAGGCCCATTATTGCATACCCATGATTCTCAGACCTGACACCCCTCCACAGTAGTCATAACACATATTTAATGTGAGCGATAATAAATTATGACGACACTTCTAAGCACTATCCACTCTCCGCATGTCGGTACATATGTCTTACATTCTGTCAACCCATTTGTTATTACACTTGCACAAGCTACTGTTGCATGTACAGCTATATTGTAGTTGCGGATGACACTTCTTTGCGGCAATCATTACAGGGCTGTGCATTTATAAATTCACTATTTTTGGAGTCCTGCAAAGGACACCTATATCCATGTTTAAAGAGTAGAACTTACAGATCTGGCACACTGATTCTTTCCGGCCAGTAGTTTTGGAAGCAGCAGTGTATTTATCTTAATTGCATGTCTGTTATGTGTATCCATGCTAGCTATGGTGTAACTTATTTATGTACATGTGTTATATCTACGAGGACATTTGTTTATATGTTTGTTAGGTATATATCAATTGATGTTGTATGTGTTTGAGTGTATATATATATATACAATACATAATCCACGGTGAGTGGTGTTCCCATTCACATTTGACTACTTCCTGTATTCATTCTTACGAGGTTTATTATTTTGCACATGACTTAACTATGAATTAACTACGGGTATGCAGTAGTACAGTCAACATACAATACATAATCCACGGTGAGTGGTGTTCCCATTCACATTTGACTACTTCCTGTATTCATTCTTACGAGGTTTATTATTTTGCACATGACTTAACTATGAATTAACTACGGGTATGCAGTAGTACAGTCAACATATGTGACGCTTTGTTACAGTATAAATGTACGGACCTCTGTAATACTGGGGACTACCCCACATCCACGGTGAGTGGTGTTCCCATTCACATTTGACTACTTCCTGTATTCATTCTTACGAGGTTTATTATTTTGCACATGACTTAACTATGAATTAACTACGGGTATGCAGTAGTACAGTCAACATATGTGACGCTTTGTTACAGTATAAATGTACGGACCTCTGTAATACTGGGGACTACCCCACATCCTTCACAACATTTCATGCTTATGTGCATACTATTATTCAGTGAACTTTCGAAGTTTGTGAGAGCAGTAATTACATCTGTCCCTATTTGTCCTCCCATCCTTTTAGGCTTTGTCCAGGTTTTGTTGCTGTAATAGGTTGGGAGGTGGTGTCGGTATGTGATTGAGTTGAATATATACTGTCGATAATTCATTGGGGAGTAGGGTTACCACTTGTTCCTCTTTGCGAGGGGAGGTCACACTTTGGACAGTTGTGTCCTGCGATGACACCTAAGACATGGCAACTGTCCTGTGATTTTAAGACAGTAATATATTTCTTATTTTCTTTACTAGTTGCATGATACAGGTATTTTGTATCTGGTACACATAACTATTATTTGGGATAGCATAAGCTATTCAAATGCTATGGAATAAGCTTTTATCTTGGCATACATGTGTAATTATGTCCTTTGCACTGGCCGGGGGTATGTTTCATCCTGCAGATTCTCACATTTCTACAAGGGATGTCCCACCCTGGCCATCTGAACAGGTGGCAACCCTAGTTGGGTGACCTGCATGGTGGACAGCTGTTCCATCCTGCGTAGTATGTTTTGCATGTCTGTGTGGAAAATGAACAGTACCACGACTACACATACATGTTTTGTCCAGATGTGTACAGTAATGGACACCGTGGCATGTAAACAACTCTGAGGTTTCAACAGGTTACTTATCCCACGCGGGATGTACACACATTTTGCCGGAACATTAACGCATGGGCATTTGGATTTACGTACCTGTGATGGGATGTTTACAAACGTGGGATACTTATTTGCAATCCTGACACTGCCTAGGACGATACTTCCTACTACATATGGGGAATACTCGCTATGTGTAGGTGTACGGATGCACAAGGCTGGTAGCTGGATTTGGTGGACATTCGGACATGGGTGCGGGTTATGTGCTGTACAGGGGTTGTTGTGTATTGCATTTGCATGCATGGGTTCTGCTTTTGGATATCCCGGTTCCGCATATGGCATCCTATGTGTATGTCACGGTTACGTTCATGTGTATAGCACATTTTAATATACATATGTTTGTGTGTGTTTGGTATACAATTTGGACTGTCAGGTTTCTTTACGGTTGTTATATAGCCACAACTGCCCAGCTGTGTACTATCACTACCACTGTGGGACTGCTGGTGACCATACCCATGGGGCTAGACGTGTGTATTGGCGGCGCGCTGACATGATGCGCTTCACTTCCACTGGGTATAACTTCTGACAGTGCAGTACATTACGGACACACGATTTTAAATATCATTTGTTCCATGGATGGTAACTCATATTATGTTGCGTGCATTTCTATTTGGTTCTCCATTTTGTGTGGCCGGGAACTGTCTTGCATGCTTTGCATACGTTTCATTATCCACGGACACTGATAGGTGCGATTACTATTGCAGGCAGGCTATAATATTCAGCAGTTTAGGTTGCTCATCGCCAGCCGACATTGACACGCCTCCGGGCGCAGCTTAGTAACGCCCCATGCACTCACGCATGTGTCCTATGCACGTGGATGTGGTAGCGGCGCACCTTCATTAATATGCATATGGTGCTACTACACCATTTATACGCTGCACGGCCGGCGCAGGGCTTACACCGGCCTTGTGCCGAGCTTCATGAATCCGGGGGTATGTTTTTTAAGGGGAGCGCTCATAGGGGCTATGGGCATTGTAGCAAACCTGCTGTTGTTATATGACTTTCTATATGGGCACAAGTAGGAGGAATGCAGGAATGGTGCTATAGACATGAAAGAGTTAAGGCACAGCTTACCAAACCACAGCTGAGTCTTAAAATGAGGTCATGGATTAGAAGTACAGCAAGGCACAGAAGTTATAAGTTAGTGAAATCTAGACTAAAGAAGCCATAGTCATGTTATGTTAGTATGAAGTGTAGGACCTTAGGCAGGCTGACTGTATTGAAATGGGCAAATGAGTTACGTGTGCTCTACTTAATGGTACAGCTCCTTGACCAGTTTCTAAAGTAACTTTATAAGTGATACAGCAGAGAGGGGAAATATGATGGCACTTTTTCAAACAGCACAAAAATATGCTACAGTTCTGAAACAGAATGGGAGTGGGTGCATAAGATAGAAAGTAACATTGCAATGTTGAAAGAATGTATATAAATTTCACATTTCAATGCTTATTTTATTTATACATTTGTATATGTTCATATATCTATGTATATATTTAAAAATCTTTTTTTATATATATTTCTTATAATTACGACAGTAATGCCTTAGTAAATGTTTATATTGTTTATGTTTAAAGTTAGATGATGAAATATAATGAAGCAAAAAGTTTCGCTTTAAAAGTTTTATCTGTGATGTAATGAAATGCTTAATTGAGTTTGCTACCTTATTGGTTGATATATTAATTGGGAAGAGTATTTTAAGAAGGGTTGTGATTCTTTACATTGTCTGATGAAGTCTGGTGAGTTATACCAGATGAAAGCGCTAACTGTATATTAAATAAAGACTGTTTGCTGACGTATTTCACCTGATTCCAGCTTTGTGTGCTGATTTTTGGATTTACAAGTCTGGTTTTCGTCTTCTTGGTTAATGTTGAAAGAATGGTCAAATGTTTAGGGGTTTACAGCTGAGAAAAACATTTGAAACCTGTGGCATGGGGAAAATCTAGACAGAAATGTAAAAGTAACGCCACTGATAGAATTCAGCAAATAATGGGACTGCCCGAAAGCAGTTCTAGAGGAATGAAGGAACAAAGAAAGATATCGGTTAACAATGAACTGTACTGTTTGCATTAGGTAGAATTTGAGTGTAAGCAGAATAGAAATCTGTGCAGTACTTATCTACTGAGAAACCGTAGGATTCTGTTTCAGCAGTATGCACAGTTTAGAGAGCCAAGCATCTTACAAATGTGAGATCTGTAAATGTGAGTCCCAGTTTTTAGAACTAAACTAACAGTTAACAAGAATACTGGAATTCCGTAAAATTTAAGGTCCAGAAATGAGAAATTCAAAACACATTTTTAAAGAACATGAGTCAAGGGTACTGAAATGACAGAATTTTTATCAGAAATATATCTGATAGAGTTTGGATAAATTATTTGCAGGATATTCATAAATACCAACACTGTGGAGAAATTATTTGTGTGATATTCCATACCAATGATTTATTATAGTTCTTTACAGAATTGAGCTAAACAGAGTACCAAAGCAAAGTATCAGTCCTTCAAGCATATATTATTCAACATTTCAGGGAGTCTGGAGTCATGTTTCAAATTCCTGCCTTAAAAGTGACTGCATTTCTTTACTCCCTTCTAAAAAAAATGGCTCTTTGTAACAAATCACAACACTATGTACAATGTTTGTGTCGACTTGTAGATGCACAAGCAGCCTGTTGCTTTACTGGCAGGTAGTCCTGCTCATGTACAATAGTACTGAATAGAAGGCTCTTGTAAGGATTGCCCTTCACCCACAATTATATTATTGCTCTTGGTTTAATTCAGTGGTTTGAGCTCATATTTAATGTGAAGGATAACTAGTTGTCATTGTTGCCATCTAAAAGGAAGGATCTCAGGATGAAGATTCAAACAGTCTTGCACCAGTCCAGATTGCAATAGTTTTGATCTTCATTTTCAGGTTGCATCAATCACTGTGTCAGTTTATGTCAAGCCATTGTAGGAAATGAGTTGTCATAAAACTAAGTAGCAAACCCTGCATTAAATTATACTTTATTCTTGCTGCAAGAAAGGTTAGATACTATAATATGTATTTCATGGCTACTCTGACTTTGAAAAGGTTCTACGTATAAAACTTCTCATCATTCAGCTTTGTGATGTAAACCACTGAAACTGGGTATGTTTCATTAAAAACATCTCTCCTTCTATGTATCATTTTCTTCCACAGCTAAAATGAACTGCCTGAACAGTTATCCCAAATCAAGAAGCACAGCTTGAAATCTTGTACAACTAAACTGATAGTTCTGTTATTTACTGTAGATATATAAGGTTAAGCATTAACCAGACTCTCAGCACCTACTGTAGACACTGAAGGTTCAATCTATCAGCAATAGAGTGGGTACATGTTGTTAAGACATAATCAATAAATAAATTGAAGTTGAACATAAAATGACAAACATCAAGCCCTGCACATATGTACAGTTAATCATTCTGTTTTCCTCTCCTCTGCAAATTGTCATATTAGTGCCTGCTGCAGTTGGTGCAGTGGTTAGCATTGCCACCTCACAGCAAGAGGTTCTCCAGTTCGATCCTCAGCTGGGGTGCCTTCCGTGTGGAGTCTTCATGTCCTCCCTGGGTCACATGAGCTTCCTCCTGGTGCTCCGGTTTCCTCCCACATCCGAAAGACATGCTGTAGGTGGATTTAACACTCTAAATTGGCCCTAGGCATGAATGTGTGCATGTGTGTGCCTTCTGTGGAAGGTTGGGTGCTGGGCTGGCAACTCAATGCCATAAAACTCCACTGCCAATCATGAGTGGACAGGTGATCCACCATGGCGACCCCTAACCGGGAAAAGCTGAAAGAAGAAGAAGAAGTGCCTTCTGCAGTTTCTCTAACTGTGGCTAGTGTGTTATGATTTGATATCATATGACCATTGTTGAATGGCTTTCCTATGTAATACAGCAAGTGGGTATTGTTTATTTCAGGCCGTCTCCTACCTCTTGTATAATGATAGCACTTACCCAGGGTTTCATTAACATGCAGGTACATGTTGCATTAAGTCTACATAATCTGTTCATGTTACAGTGGTGAGCAGCGGTGTTCTTTGAATATTCAAGCTGCTAAGTAAGCCTACACATTCATTTCAGCAGTCCCTGATTCATGTCCAGTACATTAGTTAGTGGCCACAAACAGATGCACTGAGGTTCAAGCACACAATATAAATAATAGATTGCAACTACACATAACACCAGTAAGAGAGCATGCATGGAGACCACAGTGCAAGGCAAAGGCAACATGAATGATATAATAAAGAAGCAGTGGAAGCTAAATGAGGAAAATGTACTTAGTTATAATTAGATTAGTGTATAAACAATAGTAATTACATATTATTTTTATATATTCAAGTAGTCCTGTTCAGTTAGGGACACATACATTAATAAAAAGGACATGCTGGCAAAGGATATGAAAAGGTCACAACTACAGTGTAAAAAAGGGGAGTAGATGTGATAATGTAAAAATTATCTTAAGTGCTGAGTCGAGATAACACCAAAGAAAGTAACTACATTAGGGGATATTGCATATACAGTAGTTATTACACATTAGATGTGTGTTCCAAACATTTCTGTTCTAATCAACAGCTGTAGCCTACACCTATCATGTAAGACAATAAACAAGCCCGAAAGCTATTTTATGCAGAATTTTTGTCATTTCTTAGCACCTGCAACCACAGAAAGGGTATTGTAAAGTTAAAACATTTATTAGCCAAACATATATTGCATATTAATGTAAACTGTGATATCAGTATGTACACCTATAAAACCTAAATGTACTGTTGCCCCTATACATTTCCTGTGGCATGCTCAGTAATATTTGTGTTATTCACATGATTATATTGAGAATGCCTAGGTAAACCTGTGTGGCAGGTATATAGATGTACTAGCCATTGTAATGTATACTGTGGGACTGCTAAAATGAAATACATTACATCCACGCGATTGATATTAGAACATACATACAGGTTAAGGACCTGTAAGCCTTCCAGTGCTTTATGTGTATAAAGGAAACAATACTGATGTTATTATGGCAGTGTACACACCTGTGACAATGTTGAAATATTAACAAAAACACAAAATCACTTTGGCAAGCGCAGGTGCAATCCAGAGAAGTATAATCCAAGTACAGTTCAAACACCAGCCTTAGCATAAAATATGTTTTATTTGCTTTCATCTGTTACCAGACTTCTTCAGAAAGAAATGAAACTACACTGATATAAATACCTGTGCCAATTACATGTATAGGTTGAATGTTGAAATATTGAGAAGACTCATGGACACCTGTGTAATCACTCCAATAATATTATTAATTGATGAAGAAAGCATCTGTTGCAGCAGCCTACATGTTGGGAATAGTGGCAAGTTTCTGACTGCGCATGCATGCTGTGTATGTATGCTGCAAAATACAGAAGGACATGACACATGCACAGAAGTGTCACATTGACCAGGATATAAACAGAATAATGATCTGATATACAGTACATACTATCAATTGTGGAACTGTAGCAGATGTGACATATGTTCTATATATGCAAAATGGAGCATGATCATGTGGCATATAGAGCATGCCCATAAATCAATGGGTTGTCTGTCTCTGAATGTCATGATACATATCAATCTGTATAAATTGCATTTATTTGCATAACACAAATGAATAGGTAGCCTATACAAGACTTGGGTAAAATAAAAGTACATGCCAGCATTATGGTGTTAATACGTCAGCTACTGGGGAAATGTTGCAAGTGTCAGGTTACAATTATCTGAATGTGATGTATCTGTGGTATTGCAATCAATGATATGATGTGTCTCCTTCCTGGTGCAAGTGCCACACCATTCTACAATGATGTTGGAACTGATATTTAGCCCTGAAGTGAACCTTGTAAAAACATTATTAAGTCCTGTATTACACTAAAGTAACATACATCACACTCACATGAATCATTAATGTGTATTAATAAGTGACCTGTTAACAAATTACATATCACAAATACAAACTGTACACAGGCCTGTGACATAGGTCATTCTCCACACATAGGTCAATAACTGCATTGTGCAGATGTTGGCAAAGCCAACTGTCCACAGGCTAATTGTTACTTTTTGACAAAGAAGAACACATGACAAGACCTATCTCAGAACATTGATTACTTAATGTGCTTTGTGCTAAATGTCATACATTTACTACTTCATTATACCGAGCATGCTCATATGGAAATACAGACTACAATAACATCAACTATGCATCACAAAAGCACAAGAAAGTATCATAACCAGGCCCATTCACCCTTTGTGATGATTTTGCAGCATGACACCCATTAAAAAAAGATGTTCAATGCATCATCTCCTATAATGCTCCAGATTGTGAACAAAAGATTTAAATGCATATGTAAATGTTTGAAGTCATGCAATACAGATCATTATTACTGGGAAAATAATATCTGCGAACATTCACTGACATACTCCGCATTTACATCTTGCCTGACATGAACACATGCAAGGTCAGATCTCAGAGAAATGTGTATCAACCATTGACACCATAGAAAGAGACATATCTGCTGTCTCATGAAGATCACACTTGAAGGGATTACGCCACTATCCTATTGTAATAATTATGCCTCCCCTAACATGGAGTGTGAGACATAAGAATATGTCCCTTTTACTGTGCCATATCTGCATTCCTTGCTTAAGCCACTCTATCACAAGTGTCTGACGAACAACTGCTACCAGATTCAAAGCACTGCCAAACATGCTACACATTCTACAGAGCTGTGTATTAATCGTGTCTGCATGTATTTGATAATATAACAAGAGGTCAGATGCTATGTACAGTTAGAATGAACACAAAAGATGAGGTACTTAAGGAATAGATGGCACATCTTATTATAGATTTTAAAGAAAGGGGTTTTAATGAAATGGATTTAAAAAATAATAAATCAAAAATTATGATGGAATGATCCACTGTGAGTAAACTGTTTTTTTATTAAAAGGGCAGGATAACAATGATGGAATAATTAATGTAAATGACAGAATAAGATTGACTATACCTTGTAATATGTACATTAATATGACTAAAGTGTCATAAATAAACAGTGATATATTTTGACAAGTATTGGAGAATTAAATCAGTGTATAGGAGATAGACCTGAGGTTAGTTATAGAAAAGGTTTGAATTTCAAATAACAGTTAAGTTATAAACATTCAGAAAAATGGATAGAAGAGGGATAAGTCAAAGGAAAAGAACCTATCCATGTACAAGTGGTAGTTTTTGTAAGTTTATATATAAAGATAATGGGCAGGATTCAATAAAGCTTACATGGAGCGATTCTCTGTGTCTGAATAGTGTAGCAGCCCTAGCATGGAATATGTCTGCCAAGCGATCCAGTAAACAAGGCTGGGGGTGTGCATGAGCATCCCAGCACTACTCCGACATGGATGTGATGGAATAATGCTAATTACCTCATTTGCTGGTGAAAACCATGAAAATGAGGTGAATTAGCAATTCAGCAAGCAGACAGACATCCTTGTCAGAGCCATGTCCGCTGCAGAAATGTATTCGGATAATAACTGTACATTTCTGCAAAAACCAAAATGAGGGCATGACAGCTCAAACTAAAGCATGTATTATGAGTATTAGGCATGCCAATGGCCAAAAATATGGCCATTGGCATGCAAAACTGTTTCAAAATTATAGAAATCAAAGTGTTTTTTTGGCCGTTTTCGGCCGTTTAAGAATAGTGCATCGGCGTGCAAACGAGACCATGCAGAAAATTTAAAAAAATGTAAAAAGACAATTTTATGTGAAAGATAAATTTTGCCATTATAGTGCGTAGTATGCAGAGCCAAAACAATAACAGGTAACAGTGGTAGCTAAGGACATAGGCTCCGGTATAGTGGTGTAACAAGCGACTAAGGCAGTGGGGTATGCAAATGAGCTACATTTATTGAATAGCAAAATTGGAGACCATGTTCACATGCTCCGTGTAGGAGCTATAATGTGGTGGTGTAAGCAGGAGAAGCAGCTGACATGAAAAGGGGGTGTGCCATGCCTGGTGTAAGCACATTGGAGCTCTGCAGCTCCTATTTGCACACAGCTAAGCACAGCTAAGCAAGGGGGGGTGTCTGAGGCTGCTTAGCTGTGCAATTTGAAGAACCGAGGAGAGTGTTTGTGTCCAGGGGAGGTCCTTTTCTGCTTGGCAAAATTTACACTTGCTAAAACAGTTTGTGCAGCATGCTGTGGGCTTAAACAGAGTGAAAAAAAAGGGGAAATAGCAGTATAAGGGAAATTACCTGCAAATCACTAAAATGGCATCTCCTGGTCACAGTGGCCTATTCAAACCCCTCAGTAATACAGCTGGCAGGTGGAATGTATCATATTCAGCCAATCACACAGGAAGCATTTGCAGCATAACAGTATAAAGTATGCAAACACATTTCAGTCTGTTTTTTTCCACAAACCCTGCACCATTGATGTACACAGTTGGCAATTTTAGCTGACAAAGTGTTAGGGGCTGCTGTCGCTTTGATACATCAGTATGTGCTACAGACTGAGGACGGTAAGGAGGATAATACTGACAACCATCCCAGACTGAGGAGGAGGAGAGGAGTGTTCAGACCCATGGTAAACTACCAGGGGCTACATGATCTGGAGATACTAGAGCACTACAGGGTGGACAGGAACATACTTCAGCAACTTAGCAAACTGTGCCTGCCTCACCTCAGACCTAGAGCCAACAGAGGGGAACCTATCCCAGTTGAAACCAAGGTATGTGTAACCTTAAGAATACTAGCTACAGATACCATCCAAAGACCTACTTTGGACATCATGGTGGTCTCACAGGCATCTGCATCCAGGGTACTCCACCAGTTCCTGGATGTCATGTGAACACATGCCAGTGAGCAGTATATGTCCCCAGCAGTATACATCTCTTCTACTATGTAGCAGACTACCCAGAGGTACTGGGTGCCATAGACTGCACACATATCCACATCAAGGCACCACCCGGTGAAGAGGGTAGAGTCTATGTCAACTGCAAGGGTTATCACACCATCAACTGCCAGGTCATGTGCAATGCCCAGGGCATTATCATGAATGTGTGTGCTGGCAGCCCTGGTAGTTATCATGACTCCCACATCTGGCATGCCTCACAGCTGTACCAGGCATTTGTGAGTGGGGACATCCTGTATAGCCATCTGGTGGGGGATGCTGGCTATGCACTGGAGCTGTGGATGATGACACCCATCAGAAATGCACACACACCCACTGAAAAATGCCATAATGAGGCACATGCACAAACCAGGAACATTGTAGAGCATGTGTTTGGGATGTTCAAGTTATGGTTCCACTGCCTCAACATATCTGGTAGAGCCCCACAGTACTCTCCAGCCACATGTGCACACATGTTCATAGTATGTACCATGCTACACAATATGATCCTGCGCAAACAGCAGCAGCAGGAACATCACAAGGAAGGGTCACCCAGCCCCCCACCATTGCCAAGGTCTCCACAAGCACAGGGGGACTTGGAGGAGGAACCCCCTGAGCCTGTTTCTGTAGGCAGATAGAGGCATCTCCAGTATACCCAGGCCTTGGCAAAGAGACAACACATAGCACACATACTGACACTGTAGGTACCCAGGGACTGACACCTCTCTCTGTCTCGCACACTCAGCAAAATGGATTCCACATGCATCACACTACTTGTATCTTATCATGTATAGGCTGTGTACTGTGTGCATCCGACAGAGCCAGCCATTAAGCACCATCCTCAAAACTGCTGCAGGCACAAGGTAAGCCAGTCTTCTTAACAATAAATGAATGGTGTAGTACGCTGTGGTAGCATAGCTATGGTATCGCTGCATGCATGCAAGGGAATGGGGTGGCCTACCGGGATAGCAGTAGACAACCGACAGCTATGTGGGACAACAGGAAATGTCCACCCAATACTGACTTCCCAGAGTATGCAGTAGTCCCCTAGGTGACAAATCTCACTACAGTATATGTGGGGGGGTTCTAACTAACTGGGGGGGGGGTCATTGGTCACATGCATGGATGTCAATGTGGAGGTCCCATACTCACTCCCTCAGCCTCACCCAGCAAGTCAGCTATAGAAAACCATAAAGAAATGTCTGGCAAAGGCTCACAAATGGGGACAATGATGAAATATTCCCATGCAGACTTACACACTGATATCACAGCAGGTCTTGCAGTTGCATTAAGGCTCTGAAGGGTAAGAAGTCTGAAACCCAAATGTCTGCCATTACAATCTAACCTGCGGTCTTTAGTGATATGCCTGTAGTTTCCAAGACAGGCACAATGCTATGCTAAATGGAACCAAAATGTAAAGGGAACATCAGCACAGTCCGTGCAAATGTGGACAGTTGACAAGTGTGCCCCCCCCACACACACACTCATGTTCCCATAGAACTGCAGTAACATTGATGTTTGTAGGGTATTAGCAGCAGAGCACACATTGCCGGGGCTGTCCCAATCAACTTCATAACCTGTTGCACGTCCACAATATGCAGGGGTCAATGAGCTAGGTATATGTGTGGTTAATACTGTCAGGATGTGGCCAGCAATTACTCCTGGCTGTCATGCCTTAGTGGCCTAGGTACAGTACTGTGGTTGACAGGGTCCATGTTCTAAGAACTGCGGTGCCAACTATTTTGCATGTTAAATACAACTATAGTAGGAGTTGTACACACTGTTCAGATGTCAATATCTGTCACTGCAGGAAAGCTGGACAGGTCAGGGACAGGGGGCCACACATATGGACAGTACACAGTTCAGAGTAACCTACACAGTGTCTAGCATACCTCTCAACTATACAGACTTTTTGCAGAATGTCCAGAGGTTTGCATCATATTCATGATCCCTTTATCATGAAATTGTGGTCATCTGGCAAACCATTGGCAAATCATAAAAGACTAAAGCCAGAAAATAATGACATATTGTTGTTTCAGACTTCATACCCTTTAGGAAAATGCATGCTAATGCAAAATGTAGTTTCAGACTTCATACCCTTTAGGAAAATGCATGCTAATGCAAAACCTGTTATTGTATCACCTTTCTAGGTTTGTAAGGTCAATAGTTAACAATGGCCCTTATGGCTTTGTCCAGATGTCTGGCTCTAAAAGTTAGGAGGTATGGTGCCTAGTAGGACAGCAGGTACCTGAAGGTCAGTGTACTGCCAGGTTATAAAAGGCTACCACCTTACTGTGGGAGACCAGTTTGTTATTTGCTTGCTTTCTCTTATGGTGTGAGTGGGGTAAATGCCGTAACACAGGTTGTCACAGAAAGAGCACAAGCATGCCTTGTATATCTGTTCTGCTTGTCCTAACATTGAATTCACCTGCCAGCTATTTGCAAAACAAGAAAGGGTCATGTCAAAACATCAATGGCAGACAGTGGAGAAGCAGACATAATATCCATAAGAGAAAGCAAGCAAATAAACTGGTCTCCCAACTGTCTATGTTTGGCAGAACAGAACTAACACCCTGTCCCCATATGTGGGCCTTTGTCTGACTGTCATATATGGGCCTGTCCAGATGTCAGTCTGTGACAGTTTGACAGTAGGCCAACATGTAGCCTCATAATAACATATAGCAACACAAACCAGTTGAGGACCACAGCAAATGTAGCGGTGCAATGATGGACAACCTGCTAAATAGGTACATTCAGAGGTGTGAAGTCCATAACCTTGTGTGTGATGTTACGGCATTTAGCCCGCTCACACCAGAATTACAAATACATAACAGCAGCCACTGTGGACAAAGCCTGTGACTGGACTACAGAAGGGCAAAGAGACACACATAAGGGGAAGGGGAACCACTGTCCAGACAAATGGAGAATGTGCACACCAGAACAAATCGTGTAGTAATATAGGTGCCATGCAGTGTATGGAGTCAATAAAAATCACCTGCAAATACACAACACGCACCCATGTAAGTGGAGGTCTGCAACAAAACAAAAATCCAAGCAAAGGGCACCTCAGAGGCAAAAACACATGAGAACTCCACAAACCTACACACCACAGATCATGCATAGTCCACACACCCTGGTTTTGCAAACACTAAGGCATTACCATACATCCTACATATCAATCATAGAAGACTCCACTGGGAGACACACAGATGTGGCTCTCACCAGGTAGGATAAGGAGAAAGTCACGGTCACTTGTTTGTTAGGTGCCATAATCTGCCATATCACACATGCACTCAAGTCACCCCACAACAGGTACAGTTATCACTCCGGCCTGGTCCATGGCAGTGTGAACAACGTCAGATGTATCTCCCTGGACTATAGGAAGACAGACATGATTCAGATTGCTGAGTATGTATCCCTAGCCTTAAGCAGCACTCTGCCATCACCCAGAATGATGGCTCAATACAAACAGAAAAGGATTGTCAGTAACACTTGGCTCACTTACTGGTATCATCCCAGGGGGATCCACTGCCTGGCAGGCTAGGAACATATGATAGACAGACCACACTGCCTTGCTAGAGATGGCCTGCATCTGTCTCACTTGGCCTTCAGGCCTCTGGCAAAGGGCCTTGCCTACCCCATAGTGCCTTTGATGGGAAAGTCATGGGGTCCATACTACCAACATAAAACACTCAACAAAATGCATATTAAAGGCCATGCTGCTAAACTCTAGGAGTCTAAACAGGAAAATGCACTAATTGCAAGCAGTCATAACCGCAGATGGTGACATTTGTGCGCTCACAGAAACCTGGCCCACAGCTGCAGACAGAAACCCATCCTTACCTGATCACTCATCCTATCCCACAGCCAGACCCCAAAATGTGGGCAGCAAAGCCAAAGGAGGTGGAGTATAAAGATATATTAGACAGACACACACCTCCTGGCTGGTCAAACACATGAGACACTCCAAATGCAGTCAACTGTTGACAAGACCCCTGTGCAAATTATATATAGCTACAGGCCAACATATCTGATTCAGGACATCTACCCCACATATCTGGTCCTCTACAAATCTATCAAGATTCCACCCATCAACCTGACCCTAGCTGACGTATATTACCCAAACATTTATTGGGAATCCAACCATGCCAGAACAGAAATGTACAGAGATACCCCATCTTATCAATCCTTAGGACAGCCACTTGATACCCCCAAAAGATAGATAGTATTTTGAGGACTTTCCCACCCACAACACTTCCCAGTGCCATACTTTAGCAGTCCTGCTAATCTCATTCCCCTTGGAAGTACCTTTGGACAGCCCCAACCCTATAAGCTATGTGGCATGTGCAATATCTATGTAACAATATAGTACAAATAACTAGATACCCAGGGGTTCTACTCTCACTTCTGACAAATATGTGTGTGTGTAAAGGTGTTTGTAAGTGTGTATGTTTGTTGGATAATGTATTTTGATGCCTTTCCCACCCAGTACATTTCCCATTACCAAACATTACAAGGGCTGTTGATGTAATTCACCTTAGAATTATCTTGGAAGACTGTTAAATGATATAAGCTCTGTGGTGCATGTGATAATTGCATAGTACTCATAACTAGATAAGTAGGGGTTCTAAATCCAAATACTGGTAACTGTGATACTGTGTGTGTGTGCATGTGTGTGTGTGTGTGTGTGTGTGTGTGTGTGTGTGTGTGTGTGTGTGTGTGTGTGTGTGTGTGTGTGTGTGTGTGTGTGTGTGTGTGTGTGTGTGTGTGTGTGTGTGAGAATCATATCCTCCCTGTGTGTTGTTTGGCTGAGAATCATATCCTCTGGGGTTGTGGATTATACTATTTTTGAGGCATGTACCATCCCAGTACACTTCCCATTGCCCTACTTTACAAGGCCTGCTGATGTCATTCACCTTAGAAGTACCTGCATACACTCATCAGCCTTCTAAGCTCTGTGGCATGTGCAATAACTGTGTAATACTATAGTTCAAATAATTAGATAAGTAGAGGTTCTAATCTCAATACTGACAACTATAGTAGTGTGTGTGCAGCATATCCCCTGTGGCTGTTGTGTGTGTAGGTTATACCATTTTAAGGCCTGTTGACAGCCTACCCATGGCATCCCTTTAAAGAGCCTGTTAATAGCATCTGCCTCACATGCACCATGTTAAACTATACAGCCCATACCAGTCATCTGTACAGATGTACATGGAATATCCAGATGTTTCCAACCTATATGTGGTCTGTGTCCCCTAACAATGAGCATTTCTGGCCAGATATGTCACAGTTACCATAGTGACACACATGCCAGCATCATACTAAGTCAGTTACTCTATCGCTTGTACAGATTTGTAGGAGCAGTAGATGAGACCAGTCACTATTTCTGGTGGCTTATGCCACCATCCATGAAGGCATTCCCAAGATTACCTGTTGTAAGAGGTTGTGTGTTATGTCCCAGGCATATAATCTATGTGGAGCATGTTATCTGTACATAGCACTATAGTACATACAAGTGGATATGTAGGGTTACTAATATGTCTATTGGCAACTGTGTTTGTGTTTCTGTATGCACCTCCACTGTGGCTGTCTTTACTGTGATTGTGTGATAGCTATACCATTTTGTGTGCCTCTTCCATCCTGTGAACTCCCCCATTGCCAGCATAGTTTCAGTCCAAACAGATGTCATCCTCCTTACAAGCAAAGTTGCACAGTTTCTAACACAAAGCCAATGTTGTGCATGCAATGGTCGTATCACTGTGTATTGTACATAAATAAATGGGTAGGTCATCTACTCTGAGAAGTGTCAACTCTATGTGCATGTGCATTTCAATGCATGTCCCCATGCAGCAGTGTGTGTGTGTGTGTGTGTGTGTGTGTGTGTGTGTGTGTGTGTGTGTGTGTGTGTGTGTGTGTGTGTGTGTGTGTGTGTGTGTGTGTGTCAGATGGCTCTACCATGTTAAGGGCCTCTGAACCCACCATTAGCAATCCTAACAGCCCCTGCAATTGTCACCCACTTGAATAGTAGTGGCAGACACTGCAACACTACATTACCTCTGTGGTATTTCTGTTATGTATCTAGTGCTATCATTTGTAAGACTGGGCAGGTAGTGGCTGTGCTCAGACCTTCAACAGCTGCCCCGTGTACAGGACTATGACTCTGTGTGTACTACCAACACGAGAGGCCATACTTGCATATGAGATAGCAGACACACATGCTGGTGACTGTCAGGTTAGACTAACACAGGCTGACCTGTGTCAGGAATACATAGCCCAAACCTGTCATACACAGTATCATGCATGCTGCCATCAACTGCATCAAGGTTGAGTGGATGGGACAGAAATGGCAGGGGCAACAGGTGCTGATAGGTGAATCTGTTGTTGTTAAAGTAATGGCTAAGCTTGTGAGGGACCTACTGCCAGTACTCAAGTAACCACCTCTGAATGTATGAGCCTGTGGTACTACAGAATACTCAGGTGACATGTATGAAGGCTAGCTGGCTGTGTCAAGGGGTATGTATGCAAGGTCACACTGCCCACCCCAATTGTCCCTCACAGATTGTTGCATGTATACACACCTGGTAAACATGTACATATACAGCTGTACCTTGGCTATGAAAAAGGTCACTGTGTTTCCACTCCGACATACTCATCATTGCTACTGTTAGCAGGTCCACAGTCTGCAGACACACAGATACCTGGAACACAAACAGAATACAGTACATGACAGTCAGTCACCAGTACTAACAGCAATAATGCATCATGGCTAAAAAGGTGCATACACCTTGAAGTGTACCCATAACGATTACCAGCAGACAGCAGCTTACACAGCATTATATTACTACACTGTACTATATTCAACCTGTGCATCAGACCCATATTAGCATGTCCCTGCATTGATGGTATGGAAAACAGGGATGTGGCACAGGTATCATCACATGCACAGGGTGTGGTGTGGGAATGCCAGAGTCCTAGGCTGGGCCATATGGTTGACATCATGTGTGTGTGTGTGTGTGTGTGTGTGTGTGTGTGTGTGTGTGTGTGTGTGTGTCTGGAGTGGTGGCATTCAACTGGGCCATGCAAAGGAGCTGTGCGTGTCTGGTGGTGACCTGCCTGTGATAGAGATGTGTGAGTATTTATATGCACACAATCACACCATGTGGTTGCCCTACACAGGGCTATGTCAGATAGCCGTGGACCGTACATGGCAAAATGTACAGTTCACCATCTCCTGCCAGGGATCCGGGAACTGGTGCTGTCAGGAGTCTCACTGGCACCACCAGGCCCAAGGCCAGATGCAGTACTACTCCTTGATGGTGACTACTGTTTGTTGGATCCACATCCCTGATGGGACTGGCCAGGACCACGTGCCCATGGCCTGCTCCAGTGTGGTGTGGACAGCACCCTCCCTTTGGTAGTGTTGGTGGTACTGCCACTATGGGAGTGTGAATGTGTATGGCCACATAGGCTCCGAGCTGATCTTGTTGCTGACCTATGTCCATGTGGCCAACGCCCTACTCCCACCACATGCTCAAGCACAGATATTGCACGGTCGAGCAGTGACAATGTCTCATCCCTCTGTCTATCCATGACATCAGAAAAATGACGTACGGCATCACAAATGCTGTGGAGGTTGTCACGCATAGCAGGATGTGTTGCGGTCTAGACCCTGATCATCTGTCTGGTGTTGCACTCAGTATGCATCTGTGCCTCCATGATGGACCATAACATGCATCTGGTGACACCTGCTGTGACACTTGTGACAAGGGCTTGATGGGCAGCAGTCCTCGGTCAAGCACCCCTGTCCATCTGAATGTGTGTGTGACCTTGTCTGTTCTCTGGCTATGGCTAGTGTCTACACTCACACTTGCCATAGTCACCACACTAGCCTGTTCCATGCCAGCACCCTCCAACTGTCCATTATCTGTGGCTGCTGGGGTTGGGTATGTGTGGGCATACTGACTGTGTGTGGAGACTTTGTGGTTGAAAGTGGGATGCCAACCAATGGCACAGATTCAACTCCCAACAACCTAAGCTGTGCCTCAGTATGACCACTATCATCATGGGAGTCCGCTAGGATACTGACATCAGGTTGTGAGGGGGACAGACACCAACCCCCATATTCATCTGTGAGGGGAAGACAACATATGTAAATTAATACCCTGCAGTATAATGTTTGCTGATATACACACACACACACACACACACACACACACACACACACACACACACACACTCCTAGTAAAGTCTGGCACAGCTTTGCTACCTATGTGCTCTTCTGCCCAGACTTTGCGGTAGTTCTGACTGCCACAATCCATCTATTTAATAGCTACTGTAAGGCCCTCAACAAAGGGTGACAAATCCTACTGTGCGATGGGCCTATTAGCAAAATGGTAAGTGTGACCATGACCAAGGCTATTAGAGTGAGCTATACAGTGTCATCAAGTGCATATGCAAGTACTGTAAGAGCTGTCTTACTCCTATACAGTCCAGACACAATGTCAAGGTTTAACGATATGTGATAATAACTAATGAAGGAGCAAGAGAATACTCTATCAGTACAGTACCTCAACAGTTCAGACTCACAAGGATTCATTTCAGACAACATTGCAGGACACTCTGCAATACATACAGGAAACATGTAAAGTACTAGGTGCATAGGTTCATAAGATGATGCTAGGCTATTGGCCCAGATGTCCTCATAAGCCTAGCCGAGACTTTTGTCCATGTCCCTGTGATGCCCATGCACTGGCCCAGTAATCAAGGAGTCTCAGTCCTCACCACTAGCACCAGTGAGGGGCATGGACATTGGGAAGGATAACAAGTACACACACAGTAAAGTACAATTTCCCTTAAGAGTGCACAGAGATCACAGTCAGTCTGGGGCTGGTTTCTCCCATTCTCTCCAGATCCCCAGTAAGACTCCCCACTGGCAAAGCTCTAGGGTCCATATCTCAGCTTAGTGGTCAAGCCAAAACCTCCAGCACCCTCTCTGTCCAACCAGTGCTTCATGTCCCTGCCTAAGTAGCTGATACACACACTTTAAAATATGAGTTATATACAAACACAGACACTCCTGGAGAAGGCTGGTACAGGTTCACCAGCTATGCCCCCTTCTCTGCCCAGGCTATAAGGTAGAAATCACTGCCACCAACCAGTAATATCAGCTACTGATAATGCCCTTACCAAAGGGTGGCCAGTTTTACTGTGCAATATTATTATTATCCAATTAGTAATTATGACGAACAGCAAGGCTTATTGGAGTGGCTTAGACACTCTCACTAAACATGCAATGTACTCTAGAGCTTAAATCATCTCTACACAAAACAGCCACAGTTGAGAGGTTTAAAATATTTAATAATAAATAATAAAAACACAAGACAAATCTCCTCAATTCAACACAGTGCTAGTCAAGAGTTCAGGCATCACAGGAAAATGATTAAAATAATACTGTAGAATAGTCTGACATAAATATAGAAAACAGCTAGTATAATCTTACTGTTTTCTTTCTATTTCTAAGAGAAACAATGTTCTAAATAACTTACATACATACTGAGCAAAGGCAGAGTACTGGTGAGTAGATGTGTTCAGGTTCAGACAAAATCAAAATGCTCTAATTCTCTCTCTCTGAGAAAGTCTTAAATTGATAATACAGCACTGCTGACTCATTTTACATTACATCATTCTTGATATTTCTCTGTTTTAATCTCCCAGGCTAACAAAAACTAAGAGTTTAACATATCTTTGTAATCTTGCACCTGCAGGAGCCACAGCAATAAAATACATTATACATGTAAAATCTAGCAATTAACTCTGGTCTCAAAACAATAAAAGGAATGTCTTAGCCCAGACATCATGTCTCCAAGTTTGAGATCAGTCATACAATTTTTGACTTATCAGCTTTCTTCCAACAGAGTGCACTATGGTTACATTTTTGAAGCTCAGTACAACATATAGTTTAATCATAACATATAGTTCTCTTTTACATTTGTAAAACCAGCCTGTGGATTATATTAATATTTACAAACCACATAGAATTATTTACAATATTCTATCTGTCTGGGCTGGCAGCCTTTCAGTTTTTCACAGTCCTTACAAAGTCAGCACCTGTTTCCCCTGTCCAGCTGGGACACACGTGGGATCCCCAGGGGTGTCTTTTCTGTTTCTCATGCAGTCATCCAGCTTCTTCTTCAAGAGGGCTATAGAGGTACTTTGCTAGACATGGGGAGGGAGTGTATTTTACATACAGTGTATTGTGTGGGACACTAAACTATCCCGCCAACAAGTACTATTCATGTCACAGACCAGGTGAGGGCTTTGCATGTGGGTTGCATGAGTGGGGTTTGTCTTACAGATATGCAGAAATGCCATCAAGGCTGGTTTGGAAATGGCCTTGTATGCCAGACATAGGTCACCTATAATCAGTCTGTATGAGACTGAGTAGAGGGACAGGGATTTCAGCCTATCGGTATAGGATAGGTGTTGCAGACCCTGGATTTGCCTTGTCAGGACCCAGTGTGGTCTCTGCAACTGCTGCATTTGCTTGGCAAGGTACATGCCAAGGGAGCCATTGTGCTCGGTAATAGGTCTGATAAGGGTGGAGTACAGGGATGTTGTGGCCTCCTGGTTCCTGGATGACATACCGTTATTTGTGAGGTGGCCCATGTAGAAAGCCTTCTGTACAATGGTGCCAAAGTGTGGGAAACTGTCAGGTTGCTCTCAACCTTGCTGCACAAGTTGCCTCACACCTGACTGCATGCTCAGTACATTATTACTGTCATAATTAGTGTGGATGACACCTACCACAACAGGGAAAATTATGCATCTCCTGGTATTCATTTTGAGAGAAAGCTTCTGCCACCAGTCATTAATTTGGGTAATGGTCTCTTGGAGGATGCTCACATCGGTAGGGGAATGTAAGAAAGCGGCCAGCTTGCAGTCATCTGTATCCCTGGTCAACCGCAGACCACTGCTTTTGTCTTGAACCTCAGAAACATATATCTCAAACAGTAGAGGCCCCCAGGCCGATCCTTGGGGTACACAGCTCTTTAACAGTCTACTACTAGAGGTGGCTTCCACTACTTTGACCAAGTGGGTACTATAATTGAGCCAGTTAGCTACCCATCTGGTAACATACAGGTTGATGCCTAGCTGTGTAGGCTTATGTATCATGGCTGACTGGGGATTATTATCAGAGGTTTGGGCTAGGTGAAGGTAGGCAGTGTGCACAGTCTTCCCTTAATCCTTGTGTTTGTTGACCGCTTCAAAGAAGCTGACCAGGTTTAATTGGCCTGATCTCCCTTTGACAGTACCACACTGTGTGGACTCAAGCATTTTGAGGTTGCCAATGTCCCCGTTTATAAGGTCCTTGATAATGCCTTCCATGCCCTTGCAGATCAGGCTAGTTAGGCTGATGTGCATATGATTGGCTGGGTCAGTGGATTGATCCACCTTTGTGTGGAGGGATGACAGTGGCTGTCCTCTGTGCAGATGGGATGACACTGGTGCTCAGGCTTTGGCTGGCTACAGTGTGTAATGGAGCTGAGAGCTCATGCCTGAGTTCATGTAGTATGCAGCCAGGGATGGTGTCAAGCCCCATGGAGACTTCAGTTTGTTGCCTTTGAGAGGGCATTACAGACCTGCTTCCTGATGATGAGGGGAGGGGGCAGGTGCTATGCATGTCCATGTGTACTGATGGGGGGACATTTGGTGATGTTTTCACTTAACCTGCCTGCAGTAGGTTGACTATATCTATGCCATATGTCCATGTGGTGTTACTCACCACCACTACACAGCAGATTTGGTTGTTGCCTCTGAGATTGCAGACATATGTGAGGAAGGCCTTGTGATTGGCCTTGGTGGATGTTGCCAATTTTCACTAAATGTTAGCCTTAGGGTAATTCATCTGTGACCTTATTTGCTTGTTCAGACAAAGGTGACATTGCTTCCAATTTGGCACCTGCTCCTTCTTGGCCCTGTCTAGCAATTATTTCCACCTATTATGGGATTTTTGTATTGCTGCTGTCCACCACAGAGGTTTACACTACCTTGAGGAGGATGATTTTGTCCTGTCAGGTATTGCTGAGTCCATATGGCTATGTAGGTGCTCACATAGTATTGTGGTGTAGGCTTGGACACTACTGCTAGTTCCAACTGACAGGAAGGCGGCTGTAAAGCTACTTATACCTGCTCTGTGGAGATTTATAGTCAGTTTTGGAAAGTGTTATTTGTTTGACCCTGACAAGGGGGCAGGCAGGGAAGATGGTGACCTCAAAAGTGATGGTTATTTGGTCAGCTCTTATCAAGGAGAATGACACTGTAGGAGTGCTACAGTGGCTACTCATGTTGGTTAGGACCAGGTACATGATATTTCCAACTGTTGTAGAGGTGTTGAACAGCTGATCCAATACATTGGCATTGACAAAGCCGAGGAATCTCTGTGCATTCATGTTCAGGTTAGAACAGGTCATGCACACTATGGTTGGGTAGTTAAAGTCACTTAGGAGCAGGGTAGAGGATTGAATCTTGACATATTCAAGCAAGTCCAGATAGGTGTAGTAGGTGTCCTGAGTCATGGTTGGAGGTCTGTAGCTAGCTATGATTTGAATAGGTGCTTTGTCAACAGTTAACTGCACTTGGGATGTCTCCCATGCATCATACTGTTTGACCAGCCTGTAGGTGTGTATGTGTATGATAAATTTAAAACTCCACCTCCTTTGGCTTTGCAGCCCTCCATTTGGGGTCTAAAAGTATGGTAGGATGAGTAACCTGGCAAGGTTAGTATGCTCTCCTGGTTCCTGGATGACATACCCTCAAACCAGGTTTCAGTGACTGCACAAGTGTCAGTACCCTTTAGGACAAGGTACGCTTGCAGTGACATTAGTTTCATGCTAAGACTCCTAGCAGTTAGCAGCATTACATTTACATGTCATTTATAAGCTTTCATGTTAGTAATGTTCTGCTCATGACTTTGCCTACAAAAGGCAGTATGGGGAATGCAAGTGCCTTTGCCAGATGCCTAAAGCCCAGGGGAGACAGATGAAGGCCATTTCTGGCAAAGCATTGTGGTCTGTCAATCATGTACTGTCATGTGACTGAGACAGCAAGGATTCCAGGTTCTTAATGTGATTGCATCTCTCACATATTGTGTTCCTAGGTGGTAGTAGCACACAGTTGTCTACGTACATAAGGCAGTGGCTACACTGAGTCAGGATGCCCATATCAACTGCACTAGCATGAGAAAGCACAGGAAAGCACAGGAAATTGTCTGTCCATGGTTATCAGCAGCTGTAGAAGAGAGGTCAGGGTTAGTGGAGTGGGTACTATCTGAGGATAGGACCTATAGGTGTGAGTATGGCTGGATAACATCAAGTCAGTACCTGCAGGCAAGGGCCTCACTCACACAGGAGTGCAGGTAAAGGAAAGACATGCAACTGAGATACCTCTCAAAGTGTTAAAACTGCACAAAGGCACAAAGCCATGCACATGCTGGGTTTAAATACCACAACAATGACGGTAAAATAGGAACACTGGGAGTGACCAATCAACCCTTGTCCCTGAGTTCTTAGCTCAACATCCTATGGCAGACCAGTGCCAACCAGTTCACCTACTCCCAGTAAGTGCAGGCAGTCCCTAGACAACAAAAAATACACTCAGGAGGCAGTCACTGGAAACAAACTCCAACTTTTAATGGTGCTTCAGGCCCTGGACAACACTAGATGGCGTAGCAGGAAACACAAGAATCACACAAACAGATGTGACTGCAACAAAGCCTGTAACCAGACTATGCTAAAGATATTTAAAATCATTTTAGGTCAGTGTAACACATGTGAACAGATACACAATAAATATAACAATAGCAAATAAGAGCAAACAAATTTCAATGGATTAACCAGTTAACCAATAGCAAAGCTCAGAACAGAGCGCTGTGTTCCAGCACTCTTCAGTCACACAACTTCTAACTGCACACTCCTGCCACTAGGGTGCAGGGGAACCCTCTCCAAAACAGATGGCCTGGATTACTGTTCAGGTTATGGAAACAAAGCTATATTCAGCAGGTCAGGATATAGTGAATGCTATAGCAAACAAGGCTTACCAATGTCAGTTGTACATATCTGTCTGATGTGTGTGTAGCACTGGAATTCATAAAGTTAAACACTCTTCCAACTTCAACTTGGTAATTATAAACAACCTAGTAATTATTTATGTTTGAAGGCAATACAACAACCTCTAGGTGTAGACATTTATGTATGGTTGGTGCACTGGAACTAAGATAACACATTTGTAAAACAAGTACAGCCTATTTACTTGACATTTTGCAACTCATGTCTGTATGTTTGAGGCTTCCAGCTTCTGCTATTAATACATATGTGCACAGGTAATACTTGATATACATTTCTGTTCTTAGTCAGTATGGCACACTGTGTTTACATTCTTGCAGCTCAGTCATACCTCTCAACCTGTTAGAGCAAGACATCTGGACAAAGGCACACATCAATGGGGAGCAAAAGCCAGAAAATAGTGACACTTTATAAGTCTAGCTGTAACACACTTACAGTAGATGATAGCAAAGCCGGTTTTGCATTCACAGGAATACTCTGAAGGATATGACATCTGACATTGAAATGTATGCTATTATGTCATGATTTCAGTCTTTACTGGGTTGCTAGTGATTTGCGAGACAAAACACAACTGTATGAGGCATTGACTACAAATGTGAGGCAAACATGTGGTCAGTCTGCAAAATTCTGGACATTTGAAAGGTATGAGCTCAGTATATAACATACAGTTCAACACACACTTCTGCACCAGTTGTTTACTATGCACATACCCTATATAGGTCTCTTACATTTGTAAGACAAGCATATGTATCATAGTAGCATTCACAGGTGACATATGAAGATTTGCAACATTCTATGTAGCTGGCCTAGCAGTGTCACAGTCAGTATTGGACAACAGACACTCCAGTAGTAGTCATATGTGAGCTGACCTTTGCTGGGGTGACTCAGGGGCCAGAGCTGTGATCTATGTCACTGCAGACAGAGCCAGCAGGAGTAGCCATATGTGCTGTACAGCAACCCATGAGTCTAGCAAGTCTTGTTGAGACCTATTGTTTAACTTCCTATTTCACATGATTGCATCCCCCTTCTGCATGCCATTACATGCTTAATTGATTGACATACCTGTTATAGTGCTGAAGAGTTTTCTCAGAATAATGCAAATGTTTATGTCTGTGTAGTGGCAGTCTGTCTTTGTGTAGAAAGGTTCAGACCTGTTTTGCATAGGCAGCAGCTTGCCTTTTTAGGTAAAGCTCATGAGCAGGTGATGGCCTGTGCACCAGTTGGTGTTTCCTACTTGCTAATTGCATCCAAAACAGCTGTGTTGTCTTTCCATTAGCCAGTGCTATAGCAACACAGTGCTATAATTAAGTCCTTCATGTGGGCCTTACCCTTTTTCCTTGCCTGTGAGGAGAACATTATGGTGGTGCGGGGGCTACAGCTTTACAGAAGGTAGGTGGAAATATCTCTTAGAATGAGAAATGTGGAGAAAGCCCAACAAAATGGGGGACAAAGTTCCAGAATTAGGTACATATTGTAAGTAAGTATTGCTGTTATATACTTAGAAGATTGCTAGATTAACAGGGTATGTCTGGACATGCATTTTCTGTGTGATTTGACATCTGACAATGATATGTCTATGACAAACCTTTCAACTGTCCACATTTCTGCAGAATGTCCAGAGGTTTGCCTCTTATGTTTGGTCTGTTCCTTAGACAATTTCTGTTTTGAGAAATCAGTAGGCTAATGTGAGGATTGAAGTCACTATATGTTGACATCCATTTGTGTTTCAGACTTCATATCCTTCAGAAAAGTTATGTTACAACAAACCCTGTACCACCAGCAACTGTTTCAGTTTGTAACACCATTATGTAAGATATCTCCCTATTTTTGGCCCCCTGTCCCTTAAATATGTCCCCCAAATATGTCAGGCTTTGTCCAGATGTCTTGCAGTAAGAGGTTCAGAGGTATGGTATATTATTATTTAGCGACTTCTCTCCTGATATCATCCCAGTGATTTTAGCAGACTCCAAGAATTGTTATGAGGCAGTGACCATAAATATGGTCCCACACCCTGGACATTCTGTGGAAATCTGTACAGTTGAGAGTTATGTATGTCTGGCCATTGTTAACAGACTGTCAAGACTGTGTAGCAGTGTAGTGTGTAAATGTTTGTTGGGCTGCATAGGGAGAGGGGAAGATGTGAGCATCATAGATCCTTTTCTATCTGACTGTGAATGCTGCTACAGATGCTGGTGGCCTATCACCTGTATATGTGTGTAGGAGCAGACTGTGAAATGCCCTGTAATACCTCAGGATTCATAGTACACTGTGACCTGGGCAGTATATGTAGGTGTAGTGTGTGACTGGCAATCAGGATATGTTTCCTCAATGTTTATACTCTAGAGTTCAGTTGGGGTACTGGTATGTTGCTATGACTGTTGTGCAAATGGGTGTGGGTGGACAATTTCTCACTGATGTCTGCTTTTCCCTACGATTACATCCCTATAGTGCATGATATATTTGCAAATGCATGTAATTCCCCAGAGCTGATTTGGGGTGGTGTTGTGTTGGTCTGACTGTAGTTCAGAAGGTGCTGGGTGACATGGTTGGCAGCTCTCAGTGTTTTTCCCTTCTGTTACATGACTGCAGTCATACCTCTCCACTGTCCAGATTTCTATACACTACCCAGATGCGTAACTCATATGTTTGGTCTGTTCCCCATAACAGTTGCGAGTTTCTGACAAATCACTGGGATGATGTGAGCATTTATATTACTAAATGATGAGAATTGTTTCTTTTTCAGACCTGAAATCTATCAGGAAATATATGTTACAACAAATCATGATGCTCTATCAAACTTCTAAGCTTATAACAGCCATATTTCAAATATGTCACTATTGTTTGGCATTTATCCCCCCACTTTGTCAGGCTTTTTACAGATGTCTTGCAGTAAGAGTTTGAGTATATGTGAGATATGGCTATATATATATATATATATATATATATATATATATATATATATATATGTATATATATATATATATATATATATATATATATATATATATATATATATATATATATATATATATAAATACACACACATACATATATATATATATATATATATATATATCTACACACACACACACATATATGTATATATATATATATATATATATATATATATATATATACATATATATTAAAGAGTACTAATTCCACAGGTTTTTCCCTAATGTTGGATGACCGTCCTGCATGATATATTTACTGAAGCATTTGTAATTCTTGCAGCTCACGTGGAGTAGTGATAGTGACTTAAGTGTACAAGGTCTTGGGTTTAAGGCTTGCCGGGGATGTGCATTTTTCCCCTTATGTTAAATTACTGTAGTGCATAATATGTTTGTAAAAGCACTGCAGATTCCTATAGTTCAGATGGTGTAGTAGTACATTGCTGTGATTGTAGTGTACAGGATCCTAGGTTCAAAACTTAGTAGTGATTACTTTTTTCCCATTAATATTAAATGACCATAGTGCATGATATGTTTGTAAAAGCATTGCAAGCCCCCACAGCTCAGATGGTGTAATGGTACATTGCTGTGTTAGTAGAGCACACCATCCTGCGTTTGAGATTTGGCAGGGCTGATTATTTTGTTGTTGGGTAGAACAAGGGCTGATACAGACAGAGTGATTAAAGCACTTTTACGCAGTTGTAAGCAGGATTGGTTGGTTTTGTGTGAAGCTAAGTGATGCTAACAGATGGTTAAGTCCTCTTAACTTCGCTTAGTGGTGCTTATTTCCACTTAAACCCATGCTAATTTTAAATAAAGAAAAGAAAAAAGGGTGATAGGAAAGTGGTGAAATGGGGACAAGCAGGGGGTAAATCATTAGGAAAAGCAACTAGGGATGTGCAGGATGGGTGTAGGAAAAGACCATAGCTCTACATTTCTACTGCAACAACAGCTGTGACTGATGTGGAAAATTTGGAATTTACAGCCTCACACCCCACAGGGAGGGGTGTTGGCAACATACAATTGTACAGTAATTTTGAGTGTTGATTAATTTATGTCACTGGACATGGGGACGGAATGTGGAGCTATGTATGAGGCAATGATTTTTTTTGCAGGACAACTGCCTCAATGTTGATGAAGGGCTGTAGGTATGTTTAGGAAGGTAGGTTGGGTAGGATAGGTTGCATTCACAGACAGACAAGACGCACAAGACAGCAGATTGGGGTAGTATATGACACATGAGGGGGTAAACACCTTGGACAGGGAAGATGGTTGGGAATCAGAGGCCCATGAATCCCCAAATGAATACAGTGGGACTGAGGTCCCCGCCCATGGGCAGTCACCACCGCACCTTCACGGCCCTGAAGGTGGCTGTGCTGGGGCTGGACAACAGGGGCAGCCTGACCCTTCAGATGCACCAGGTGGCCCTCCATCTGGTGCAGCCATCCATCTAACTCAGAGCAGATGATACTGCACACCATACCTCTGAACTTGTGGCAGGTGACAGGCTCCTCTCCACACCCGCATCCAGGGGGGGACAGGCCGCATTCCTTGAGGTGGTTCCACCCTAAGGTGGTACAGGATCAGTGGAGGAGGAAGTTCCAGGTTGGGTTGCAGACATGCTGGGGCCCAGTGCCATGGCCAGATGAGGTAGGACAGGCAGATCCGCCAGGATCTGCCTTCCCAAATGTGCTATGATGTTAAGGTTATCCAAAATATATTGGTTAGTCATGAACAAAACGTTTCAAAACTAGTTATAACAGCATGCGTGGGTGTTCCAATTAACCCAAACCAACAGATTTGAAACAGTTGCATAGCAAACAGAACACATACATAAATGGAACAACAGTAAGCATTGTAACAGCATGCCAGTTACACTTACATACCTGTTAAACTGTCAACCTGTAATGGTACGGGGCAGACTAGGACAACTATGGCTACAGGCCTTGTACATGTCAGGGTTACGTATCTGACAAAGAAGGAGTACCCTGCACTGATGTTGTGTGTGTCTGCTACTGGCATACTTCACCTGGATTCCTATCTGTGTCCAAGGTGATTGGCAGCAGTGAACACTACCCATGACAGCATGGCACTTGAGAGACATATATCAGGAAGAGTGCATGGTGTATACACCTATCCTGCTGTCATTTGCAGGCATGGGTTGGAGAGTGGGACAGTTGCACATGGTGTACTGGTATACCCTTCATACAGCTACTACAAACATTTCTTTGCCTGTATGACCTGTGGAGAAAATATCTCTTGCCACTATCTGACTGTTTCTACAAATATTCAAGATTTCTTGAGTGTATATATGCACACATCTCAGTACCACTCCCTGGTTTGAACCATGTCTGAGTGTGCTAAAATGAACAACAAGGCTATTTATCATCACACTGAGCTACTGGGGAACTGCTGTCTTTTGTTTGACTGATTTCTGCCTATTACTGTGTGGGTTAGACAGTCAGACCTTGTAATCCAGAGATCCATGCATGAGAGATAGTGTACTGTGTATTAATCCTTTGAAATAATACAATCTGGAAAGCAAAGGTTAACACAAGGCAATGCTGCAGGGGATGCACTATAATACATTAGACATTACTATTCAGGGTTCAGTTCTTAGTGCATAACATATTTCATATTTAATTTATATCTTGTTTTACAGCTCCACAATCTACTGTTTTGCATAATAGCTGGTTCTCAGAACAACCTCAGTTAATTCATGCTGTCAAAACCATATTTGCTGTGAAGAACCTGTACACATCTTATTTCTACAACAACATGCCAGAGTAAATACAACAGTTTGTGGTATGAGTCTTTATTTCACTTATATGACACTGTGCTTCATTACTGCATATCCTGTAGATCAATATTAGTCTTGCAAACTTTTATTTATTCATTAGACACAGAACACACTACACCTACTGGCAGTAAACAATTTACTCCTTTTTATTTATTTCACTATATACTGCAAGGTAGATCTGTACTCACCAGCCTGTCAGCACAGCCTTGTCAGTCTGATGGCATGGGCCTCAATACTGCTAGCCCTGTCCACTGCAGCTGTAGAGTGAACAAAAAAAAAACATTATGCATGCCTGTCTATCACATACTTAAGCTATAATTTGAAACAGCTATGCATGATATACTTACAAACTACTGGAGCATTCTCTGCTGGAGCTTCTTGGATCCACTGGGCCAAGAGCACCCCCTTCCTACACTTTAGATCAGCATAATGATTCCATACCTGCTCACCAGTTTGGGGGATTCCAGTGGCACTGGTGAGGTCATGTGCCAGATGGTCCCAGGCCTCTGCTTTGTACTGAGACCCCTGGTACTGGCCCTGCAGCGGTCTGTCATCATGGTTTTCTATGAGGAGTTCAGCCATGATCCTGGACTCCAGAATTCCACAGTGCTGCACCCAAAAGCATGCTCCCTCTCCAATGCCAGGCATGGTTCCTGCAGATATCAGACTACAACAAGTTCTGGCTGCATTCCCTCCTGTGTTGTTTAAGTAAGGCCATATTCCTGCCCTTTGCCTGCATTGGACCATTTTGAAAATACTAAGCTCAGCTAAACTGTGCACAAATCCACTAAGCTGAGTTGAGCAGTGCTTAAAGGTGTAAATGCTGAGCACTGCTTAACAGTGTGCAAATCTGCTTAGCTGAGCTGACTGCTGCTTAGAATTGACTGATAAGCAATGCTCAAACCAGCTAAGCAGAACTAAGCACTAGTAAGCATTGCTCAGTCACTTCACTTTTGGACCCGCTACACTACCCTAGTTGCTACCTCATTTAATAAATAAAACTAATTTTACTAATGCTTTCCCATGTAAAAGTGAAGGGCCTGCCTTGGTTCTTGAACCATGAGCTGCTGTATGCAAAGTGGAAGCTCTAACCACTACGCAATCTCGTCATTGAGGATTTTAGCTGTATATTTCTATTTAGCTCCTTTGAGATGTTTAAGCTATACTGAGCACAGTGCCATGATACACAAACACACTCAGCTATGCTTAAACTTCCCTTATAACAGAAAAAAAAATTGTCTACTGCGACCACTTTACATACATATATTCATACTGATGTTAATTCATGTTTGTCATTGCACTACCTGTCATTCTATCCACTTTCTATGTGTGTGTGTGGGTGATATCAGGGTTGATGTCACTAACTACTGGCATACATTTGTGTTTCAGGCTTCTACACCTTCAGAACATTCACGCGACTGGAGAACCTATTATTCTATCACCTTCCCATGTTTGCAGGGCAATATTTGACATCTGTCCCTATTTGTCCCCCCCCATCATTTGTGTTTGTCCAGGTTTTTTGCTCTACGGGGTTGGGGCATGTAAAAAGTGCAGGGGCTGTGTGACAATACCTGTCACATACACCCTGCACTTATTTCTGACACTACTGGACATGTCAGTGTTCACGGATACTGTTTACTTTTCATTTTATTTGCTTTCAGTGTCTGTGGACACTGAAAACACTTACAAAGTGCCATATGGCACTTTCAGAGTGCAGGGGGCATGTTGGATATACAAGCACTACTGAAACATGCCCCCTGCACTCCTTCACTGTTCATGTCCGCACAGCCATTCTCCTTCATTAATATGTAATGCGTGCTGCTGTTATGGCTATGTGGAAGTGGAAACCATTCACTCCGTGTAGGAATAACACTATTCCTATACGGAGTTTATTGAATCCTGGGGAATATATCTTGTATATCCAGTCACAAAATATAGCTATAAAAGCCATGTGTATTCAGACTTCAACTCCATGAACTTGGTTTATATTGCCATATATAATTGTGTTGGCAAAACTAACAGGAAATTAAAAGAAAGAATTTGTAATAATTTGTCTGAAATTTGAAGGAAGCTGGAAAACAATGCTTTTTATAAACATATAAGGGATTTTGATGACACTCATTATTTTAAATTTATGGTGCTACAATATATACCTTTTAGTTCTAGGGGATGTGATGTGGCAACAAAAACTGAATGTGGGAATATCGTCAGATAAATGAATTACGGGCAGATAAGAGCCCTGGATTAAATGTAAATAATATCAAACCTATATTGAAAATTAAACATTTTAGGTAATTAATTTATGTATTTAATTTTAATAATGTGATTGATTGAATAATTGTATAATGATTTTAAGTATTTAAGAGAAAAGCTGTTGCACTGATATTTTTACAGCTTGAAAAAGCGTTTGCGAAAGCTTGTTGGCTTGTTGTTCTTAATAAAAATGTTCTACATGGTTCCTTAAGCTGGTTTTCATTGCAAGCATTAACTGTGTCTGCCACAGGAGACAGTAACGGAGGTTGCCACAAGCAGCAGAGTTCAAATTGTAGAGTAAGAAAGGCTTTTATTATTAATTCATCCAATAGAAATTTTCTGAGGGATCAAAAGGATGTACCTCTGTTGCAGTCCAAACAAGTATGAACAGTCCACTACCAGTGTTAGTTGGCTAATCCATTGTGGTATGTCCACATTCTTTTGTTCACATACAGTCCCAGATTTCAACCACTGTGTAGGTATGCTAAACAAATCAAAATTCAATGTGGGAGGATTGAAGAACATTACTGTAAGAAAAAGAAGAGAAAGACAGATGTTGACTACATGGCTCAAGCTGTGGATTTACAAAGCCAGCTGGATGAGAATTGTATGCTTGCAAATTTAATATGCAATGAAAACAGTGGGATTAATAAGATTAATGGTGATGAAGATCATTCCTTTGTAACAATTGATAGACAGATATTATTGAATTAGAAGTTGAAGATTCTTCAGAACTGGTCAGAAACAATACTCTTATAATTGCAGATTCAGTTATTAGAGGAACTGATATTTAGATTTTCAGAGATGATAATGAACATCAAATAATGTTATGTTTGCCAGGAGCAAAAATAGAAGATGTGAGACAAGCCTTGGAATACCTTAATATAAGGAGGTAAGGATCTGTTTTTATTCATGTCTGTACAAATGATCTCATCCACAAGTACTCTGACTGTTAGTAGGGAACTTTCAGCCTTCTTAAATAGTGTAGCTTGTACTGGCGTTAGGACGCATTTTTCACAAATCACATATAGAAAGGAAAGTCTAGTCACCGTGAATGCAAAGAATTTTTGGGTAAATAAATACCTACATGGAGAAAATGTCCTGTTTTAAGACAATGAAATGTGTAGAGCATCCAAGCCTAGTTTTGAACAAACATGTTCAAAGAGGATGAAATGCATTTGTCAAGATCTGGGAAGAGAATTTTTGCACCAGATATTTGGCAATATTTGACAAATACTAGACATGATTTTTGCCAGGTTGAAAACGTAACAGTCCACAGATAGCAATATTTGATGCATCTCTGATGGTTGTTAATGCTAGGAGCATTAATAATACATTTTTTATCGGTAAAATTTGCTATGTTCCCACAAGACTGATGTTATTGTTTGTGAAACATGGTTAAAGAATAATGACTGGAAACCAGTTCTGTCAGGGTATAAATGTTTTTACTGTAACAGACATTCTAGCAAAAAATCAGCTGGAGTTATTATGATAGGAATTAAAGATAGCTATGAGACCTGTGATTATTACATGTTCAGTGATAATACCAATACTATAGACTGTGTAACTGTGACAATAAAGACAACCCTGGAACATATAACAATTGGAGTGTATAGACCACCAAAGTCAAGTGCAGATGACCTAGAGGAATTCATACATTTCTTACATGAAACACAGGAGGGTAGAATAATATTAGCTGAAGACTTAAATTTACCAGAAACAGACCAGAATAATACTGATTCAACATTAGTTAAAGTAAAGGTTAATTTGTTGCTAGATAATTCTGCCAAACTGAAACCTAAACCAATGCACAGAAGATTAATTACAGATTATATGGAAGCAAAGCAGTCACAATGTAAAACTAACTGGAGTGTTGTGTTCAGTGAGCCATATAGTCACTACATGATAACAGACATACAGATGTCAGAATTAATAGAGTACAGAACATGCACAGCAGTGGATTGAAGTTTATCCTATAACCTTATATGTGTAAAGCAGCAATGTTTTCTATATGCTCCTAGTGTACCATGCTTGTTAACACATAAATCCTTGACTGTAACTAACGTCATGCATTTCTCTCTGGGAAGATATGAGCATTTTGTGAATGATTATGAAACACATAAGGGGTCAAGCCTGCTAATACTAGTGGAATCCCAGATTATGCAAACAGTATGAAGCAAGAAATTTTGTGATCAGTATGCTTCATAAACTATTTACAATTGCAGCATCCCAGATGGTGTAGCTTCACCTCTGCAGATTGTTCAGCATATGATTCTGTCTCCTTACAGTATCAACCTGTGTTTCCCCAGTGCAGTAAGGCCAATTACAGTAGCACAAGGGACATCAGATTAATGCATCCAAAGTCATAAAACTCACACGTTTTTGCCATAAACTCTGAACTGCCATTTACCACCAGTTAGTATTATGGTGCAGTGCCAGGCATTGCACAAATGCTGATGACAAAGAGTGATAACACAAAGGAGGGTAAAGAGAAAGATAAGGAGAGAGGGAGTCAGACATAAGCCACTTTTGTTTATTGGCCATTTCTGGCCATCTTTCTTGTGTGCTGCTCTAAGGTTTGTCATTATTGTAATTCTGTCATGCTCTGTACAATAAAGGGTTCCTAATTAGGAGCCAGCAGATTAAGACAGAAGCAGGATATTGGTGGGTTAAGGAAATATGTAGCCAGCAGTTACACTCAAAAAGTCACATAAAACAGTCATAGACAACAGTTACACACAAAATAGTCATATAATAAACATGATAATATCATATAATGTTTCTGGCCATCTTTCTGTTGTGCTGAACTTAGGTTTTTCCCTATAAAGTTTTTAAAATATATATATATATATTTTTTTAATATTTTTAATATATATATTATATATTATATTTTTTTATTTGTTTTATTGAATTGTTTTGTTAATTATTTATGAAAAAATCAAAATAATAAATTATTAATAAATTTATTTTTGGCTTATTTGATGATTTTAAAAGCACACTGACAAATTGACAATTGATTTTTTTTAAATGGCTATAAAAGATAAATGTTTGGTTTTAAAAAATATAATGATGATGTCCATTTTTGATTAAAACACAATGTATTAGAGAAGGCTCATGATTTTGGGATCAACAACATTTCATTCGTGTTGTTGTGTGTGTGTGTGGATTGTCATCCTTACATTAAAATACTGAGGTGGTTTTGCAGTCGAGTCTTCCGCCTCCTTTTTTCTGGAGTTTTCCCTATAATTAATATGTGATGCTCTGTAGAAAAAAATCATTTCCAATCGGGAGCAAGCAAGGTAGGAAAGTAGAAACATAATGGTGGGTTAATAGTATATGTAACTAAATGTTACACACAACATAGTAAAATATAATAACATTAAACAATACTTTGACATATTTCTAGATTCAGACCCTTTACACTATGCAAAAAGCAGTCTATAGACATGTGAATTATCTTAATGTACCCCATAGCAACTTGTAGTTCACAACATTAAAATCAATTATTTCAAGAGACAATGGCAACAGACAGAAGAAATTGAGAATGTAGGCATCAGGCTTCATCATAGTAATGACAATTGCAGTATCCCATAAGGTGTACATTATATCCAGCAGACTAATAAATGTTAGAGTAAATGTCTCTCAATAGTCTCTTTAATCTGTATTTCTAAAGCATAGTGAGTTTAAACACATTTGCATGATGATAACTGGAACAGTGTGGGAGGCAACAAAAATTCACCAGTTTTTGTCATGAGATGTGAAACGACATTTACCATCACTCAGCACTAGTATATGATGCCAAGCATCACACAAATATTGATGACAAATATTGAAGGTTTTTTATTGGCCATTTCTGGCCATGTGTGTTATGTGTGATTCTATATCTTCACCATATTTAATCTGCAAAAAAGGGGGATGATAGGACAGTAGTAAAACTAGCAACAAGTAGAGGGTAAGACATAGATGAAAGAATAGAGGAATGAACAGAATGATGGAAGAGCTCCATAGCTATCAATTTCTTCACAACATAAATGTAGACTTTTAAATGGTGTTTCATAAATTTGGAGAGTCGCCACAACAGGGCTGGGTGACAATAACAGAATAATGATATATAGCCAAATGAACCAAATCAGGTATGTCAAGCAGATATACTGGCATAGTGGAGAGTTATGTATAGACCAGAGCTTTATTATTTAGTTGTATTTATTTGTTTGCTTTTTGTAGAGAGAAGACTTTCAGGAATAAGAGCTGATTACAACCACCTGAGGGATGGTATAAACAGCTTCACCCCCTCTGTAAGAACTGGTACCAAAGTCCAAATCTACACCAAAGTACTATACGAGCATTTATACAGATGCATAGAATCAGAAATACCTGACAGGACAAAATCATCCTCCACAAGGAAGAGTAAACCTGTCTAGTGGAAAACTATGTAACAAATGGAAAACATTGTTGTTCAGGATCAAGAAGAAGCAGGTGCCCAACTGGAAGCAATCTCTCCTTAGCCTGAACAAGCAAATAAGAACACAAGTGAAATCCTCTAAAGCAAACATCAAGTTCAAATTGGCCACATCTACTAGAGACAGTCATAAAGCCTTTTTCACATATGACCACATCTCAAAGGAAGCACCCAGATCTGTTCAGAACTGGTGGTCAGGGACACCACATGCACAAATGCTGTAGATATAGCCAATCTACTGGCTGACAGATTCAACAAAAACTTCACACCTCTGTCCCCCATCAGTAAATTATTAAATCAGGACGTCCACAGTACCTGACCCCCACCCATTATCTCTAGGGAACAGGTCATCACCGCCCTCTCAAAGGTAAAAAATACAGTCTCCATGGGACCCAATAACATCCCTGGCTGCATTCTAAATGAATTCTGGCATGAACTTGTAGCACCATTAGGCACCCTATTCAACCAAATCCTGAGTATCAGCTTTGTCTCAGCTGAGTGGAGGACAGCCACTGTCATCCCTGTACACAAAGGTGGAGCGTTCACCGATCTGGGAAATTATAGACCCATCAGCCTAGCTAGCCTGATCTGCAAGGTGATGGAATAAATTATCTTGGACCTTATTAACCGGGACAGTGGCAACCTCCAAACACTCGACTCCATACAGTTTGGCTTTGTCAAGGGGAAGTCATGTCTGCTAAATCTGGTTGACTTCTTTGAGACAGTCACTAAAGCCATGAATGAGGGGAAGACAATGTACACTGCTTACCTTGACCTGACCAAAGCCTTCAACAGTATTTCCTCCATGGCATAATAGATAAGATCTCTCAACTAGGCATCAATCCATATGCTACCAGATGGGTAGCAAACTGGCTCACTGATAGAACTCACCTAATCCAAATATGGGAAGCCACCTCAAGTAGTAGACCTGTAAGGAGCGGCATACCCCAGAAATTGGTCTTGGAGCCTCAGTTATTCGGGATATACTTCTCTGAGGTGCAGGCCAAAACCAGTGAACTATGGCTGACCAAGTTTGCAGATGATCCAAGCTGGGTTCGGTCATCAATTCCCCAAGTGATGTGGGTGTCCTCCAATAGGGTCTCACCCACACAAATGACCTGTGCCAGAAACATGGCCTCAAGCTGAATGCCAAAAAATGCATCATCATCCCCTTTGGGGAGAGTGACATCCCCACATAATGTCCTAAGCACACAATCAGAGTAAGAGATTTGGGCACCCAGGTTGATAGCGACCTGACTTTAGACCACGGTGTTGCTTCTGCTGTACAGAAAGCTTTCTACATGGCCCACCTCATAAGTAAGGGTATCTCATCCAGGGACAAAGAGGTCATAACATCTCTGTATTCTTCTTTTATAGGTTCAATTATTGAGTACAACACCCACTTCGCATGTACCTCACAAAGCATATGCAGCATCTGGAGAGACCACAGAGGCTCCTCACCAGGAGAATCCAGGGACTCAAATATCTACCATACATATTTATGCTAAAAGCTCTGTCCCTCTACTCAGTTTCATACAAAGCAACCTCAGTCCCTGCCTTGATGGGACTGCTGGATATCCGCAAGTCAAGCTTCACGTGAGTAACCCATACACGTGACCTCAACCTGGTCTGTAATATCAGTATCAATAGGACTTATTGGCGGGACAGATTTGTGTCCCAGAAACTCCCTCATCTGTGGAATAGACTCCCTCTCCACGTCAAGCAGAGTACCTCAGTATCCCTTTTTAAGCGCAACCTGGATAACTGGATGGGAAACAAAAAATACACCCCTGGGATTCCACCTGTGTCCCTGGTGGACAGGGGATTTGTGTGCTGACTTGTCTAAACATGGGCTAGACTCTTGGCTATGCTTATAAGGACCTCAGGGACAATAGCCTAGTAACTTTCTATTATCCTATGATCCTAAGAGGGTCAGGTTGGTAGGGTAGGTTAGATAGAAAGTGCAGATATACAAGACAAACAAGACAAACGGGGATGAAGATGAACAGAAAAGATTAGCAGACACCATGATTAGGGATAAGTAGGAGACATCAGAGCCACATCCAGGTCTAGCCTGAGAACAGTGAGAATTTAGTTCTCACCCATAGAACTGCCATCACTGTCCCATGCTCTAGGTCAATGCTGGACATGGCATTGATTTTGCAATTTGATACAGTACCTGTTCTACTTTTTCTGATTTGGGCACCGAGCACCCACTGCGTGATGTCCTCTACCAGCCCTGTCAGCTCTGGATGGGTGATAAACATCACTACCTCCAGTTCTATTCCTGCCATACCAGCAGCTAGGGCACAACTATCTGACACAGTTGGAGCAGGTATTGCAGGGGTTGTGGCAGCAATACTGACAGGTTGTGACCCAGATGTGCTGGGTATCTATGATGCTTGTGGTAGTGCCACTGTAGCCACCTGTGGCCATATGGAAGGCTGCACCCCAGTGGTTGGTTTAACTTCCTATGCTGATAAAAGAGAGATAAAGACAGAGATGGAGATAGAGTTGGAGGATTGAAGACATAGATAATGACAACGGGTCTATATTATATTTTCAAAAGTTTCAGACATCGAACACCATATGGTCGACGCCATATGAGCAATGTTTGAAATTTCAAAAATATAATAAAAAAAATAAATAAAAAACTATAATTACCTAAATGCTGCAGGCAGGGGGGCAAGCCCCCCTGCACCCCCATGTGGGGGGGATGCACCCCCACACCCCTGCTACTTAAATATTCCTACTCCAAGATTGCACTGCTTTGAAGTAAAGGGAAAATATTCCCTACGGAGATTTCCGTGTTATGCGGCCAACATTTCAATCAATCGGGTTCGCTCAATACGCGTTCGCCATTTACAATTTTTGATCATGCGATAGGAGCCCGATGACAACAATTCCATGTCGAACAATTATTTCAAAACATAAATAAATATTACACATAACTATGTTCACCTTTGCTGCAGCCAAATATGATGTGAAGGCATTAATATGTCACACAATACATCAGTCTCAGTGTTATTATAAATTATATGCAAACACTTATTTGAGTATGCATATTGTATGTATGTATGTATGCCAACTAAATAAATCTACTTACAAAATGGAATGTTTAATGTAATCTAATATTACAGTAATTCATTTATACATAACATTCTGTAATAAAAGCTAATGTCTACTGGTGTTAATTAAACCCCCACATAGTTACATTGATGTACTCATTACCTTATGCAATCATCAAGAACTATTGGAGCAGACTTGTCTGCTCTTGATATAAAGGTTAGTTATGCCTACTCAAGCTGATATGCATTGATGCCCAGAAAAGTATGATCTAGCTTGCATTTGTATCTGATGCGTGCTTACCCAGTGCTTCGCAAAGGCAAGCCAGTCTCTTCTGATGTACCTCTCAGTTCTAGAAAATCATTTTAGCAGCTTTACAGAACAGAAAAAGACAAGAAATGGAAGAATAGTGAATACAATTATTGTCTAGTAAAGCCATGTTATATCAGTGACTGGTCATTACATTTACACAACTCAGGGATATTTGCAGTCCTAAATTCAGCCTCATATCAGCTCTGGAGGTCCTGCTTGTGACTCTTCATGCTACTATAATGGTGACAACATTGTTTTTCAGTGTGTGGAATGCCATTTGCACTGGAAACAGCCTTGGCCAAGCCATTCCAAGCCTCAGTCATGTACTAAGACCATGTATGTTCCACTTACAGGCACTTATGGCTGCCATACTTGACGAAGAGTGCTACAAAGATAAATGGAGCAACATCTTCATCTTTGACTGCCATTTCTTCTGAAGGACACATAGAAATGTGTGTCTGAATTAGCACCAAATTCAGATCTTGCATGCACCATCCTGTGCACAGTGATGCACAGCCTTTCCACCTGCATTTTGGGCAACTGAAAGCACTAAAATAGCTTAGCAGAGACATCGGCAATGACTCCTTCATAACACAATGAAAGTGTGAAATATCACTGTGAGAACTGGCCCTCAGAGATGCTTATTCTGTTTAAATATGTTCTCCTGTTAAATAATGAAATGTTTTATTATTTTTTTAATCGTTGTTCAGATGTAAAATGTTATGAACTGAATGATAATGGGTTGTTGGGACATACAGAATACAAAGATTGATTAATACCACCTGGGAATAGAACCCATGATAAAAAAATAAGTATAAAGTTGTAAATGCTGCATATTTACTGTTAAAGCAATAAGAGAACTTACTCCAAAAATGGAGACATACTTAAGAGATGATTGCATATGTGTGTGACTTTAATTACTTATGGTACTGGAGTTCTATGTAAATGGCAGTCTTTGCGGTTGTAAATGCATTTCATATGCATAGAGTTCCATAACCTGAGTAATACATGTTTGGGTAGCTAGTTTACATGACATACTGTCCTACACAACTAATTATCATATGTGAGAAGTTATACTAATTTTAAATAAATACTGTGCACATTATACATATGCAAGTACATGTTTACATTAACTATCATCACTGTTATGCTTAATATAATTTACATATATTACATTTGAGTTATGTAGCAATAATTAATCATAGCTGTGTTGCCAAATTCATGTTTGTATTCAATGTTACATTCCTAAAAAAAATGTAGAAAGTACTTATTTGGACCCCCTCAATAAAATTATCTATAAAGTGGATTCAAACCCCGCATTACCTTTGTTCTTTTTCCAAACTCACTGCAATTGCACTTTGAAATGCAGAGATAGGTAGCTGATATATGCATTTTCTTCAATCAGTGTTGTCCAGTCTGTTGATGACAGCACTCCTGCACCAGCTCAGATTAAGTTTTTGAGTTTTTGCCTTCAGACATGAATCATCTTTGTGCACTGCCAAGTGACACAGTGGCAAAGGTGAAAACAATTATTATAACTAAAAATGATGGGGTATATCTAGCAATGAACATATCACTTATGACATTAGCCTGATGCATTCATCCTTTTAACATCCACTTGCCACATCATAACTTACATTTCTGTTACATATAATCAGACCTTCAGATAATGCCAGTTATTGACAAAAGGGACAAACTGTGGGGTACATTACCTCATTTGTGACACAGCATATACAAGTAATGACATACTTTTAAAGGAAATGTATTACTGTTATGATTACTGTAGAACGGAGTGCATTTTATAACTTTAAGAGCATTTCCAAGTGTAGGTACGTGCATATAAATAGTTAGCACGCGCAGGCAGCAGTGCCATTTTGAGAAAACAGCCAGAGTGTTAACATGCATGAGTGCAGTAGTCAGTTTCTTTGTAAGTTTAAGTTTATGTAACTAAGCCTCAATCATAATGTGTTTGTATATAATAAAGCTGCTTGAACTGAACCCACAACTGTTCTTCTGTTTTATCCTAACCGGATGAGCGATATGGTACCAGAATCATGACTGAGAGTGCAACTTCTTCAAGCCATGAGGTGCAGAACTGATGGTGAAGATATATTGAGCAAGTTGTGTGATTCAGTGTATTGAAATTAAAATATGTGTGCAATGTAGTTTAAATTAACATCTAGTTTTTAGAAGTGCTTATTGTATTGAAATGTATTGCTGTAGTATATCTTTTTAAGTAATTAGGCTGGCTGTATCATGTGATTAATTGATTCCTCTATTTAAAGTTTTGTAAACTAATTGCTTAATATGTACTGATGAAGGGTGTATTCCCGAAAGCTTTACTACATTAAACTTTTGGTGTGCTAAGTTGCTGTTTTTCTGCAGTTCGTCTATATACAGTATTACCAAGGTTATTCTGTCTGATTCAGTGCTCAGACAATTAGAAAAAGGCCAGAAATGAACCTCAGGTAACCAAAACTTGCACAGATGATTTATTTTTCAAAGAAAATTATATAAAGCATTCCTAGAGCACAAAAATGCATTATTAATCAAATGAGTAGCACAAAATGTATTATTAATCAAATGAAAGGCACAAAATGCATTATTAATTAGAGTGTTTGAAACCATGATATTTGACAAAATTATCAGAAATAGTTATTTGGGGCTCAGAATTAACTTTGGTTAGTATAATAAGCATGTTTGAAGTGAAATAAGCACAAGAAAAGTACAAAGAGCATGATAAGAAGTCAAATGGGCATAAGGAGTAAAATAAAAGGGCAAAACAAGCTTAGAAAAGCAAGGCAACTGCATGTTTTTTTTAGTAAACGACCATGTTTTGCCATAAGCTATTATTTTGCATTGACAACGGCCATTCAAAGCATAACTAGAGTTGTTTGAAGTATCTCAGAGTCATGGTTGACAGATTTCTGATGGGCCAGATAGGGACAAAAAAAACAAAAAAAAAAAAAAAAAGCTCTTTAATGCAGAACATCTCAATAAACACAAGCTACCAAAAGAAGGGCGAGAGGACTAGTATTTTGGCTTTCTCTGTCAAAAGACATTGATAAAGTGCTTTCATCTTGTTCAGTATTCAATAGTACTAAGCCACATTTGCAAAAAGAGCCACTTCATCTAAGCCAGATTCCTGAACTACCTTGGTCAACAGTAACCACTGACATATTTGAGTGGAACAATCTGCATTACTTAGTGTTGGTAGACTCTTACTTGAACTGGTAAGAGATCAATTTACTACTTAACCTAACATCCAGTGCTGCTATTACTAAGATGAAACATCATTTCCAGTCCATGGTAGCCCACAAAAAGTTATTTCTGACAATGGTACCCAATTTACCAGTCAATTATTTCAGGAATTTGTAAAAGAGTGGGTCTTTATCTATATTACTAACAGTCTGTAAAAACTAAAAGAAAATTCAAGCCAAGCTAGAATTTCTACTGTGTGATTTCTCAAACTTCTTGCATTAGAGGAACTTAGAATATATGCAAATAACTTTTAAGAACATCAAGTGTTTCAGTTATATGGTGACCTGAATAACTATGACCTTTTTTCTTCTTAAGTCATTTAATGGGCAAATTTATGCCAATAAAGCCAAGCCCCACTAGCTATGGACATGCATGTTTTAGCCTTATTATGGCCAAATCAGCACAGCGCAAGTAGATTGCCTGACTAGGTATTAGAAACACAGGGCTGTTATACCCAGCTGATGTCCATCACCATTAGGGTAAAATCCATATAGCTGAAATACCTGATGTTCTTAAGGATCATTTGCCTATATCCCATGTGCCTCTAATACAAGAGGATTGAATAATCACACAGTGGAAATTCTAGCTTGGCTAGAATTTTCTTTTAGTTTTTACTGATTGGCTTTTCTGTGTGACCTTTTTACTCATTATTTTAATTTGTTAATTGGGATATTTTGCAGACATGCTATGGTAATGGACATCAGCTGGGTATAACAACCCTGTGTTTCTGCTTGTAGTTAAACACTTCATTTGTGCTGTGTTGAGGAAACTATAACAAGGCCAAGCATGGTCATAGCTAGTGTAGTTATTTGCCTGAATTTGTCCATTAAATGACTTAAAAAGAAAATCATTATAGGTATTCTGAATTGCTCTATAGCTGAAACACCTGATGTTTGTAAGGAGCATTTGCATATATCCTAGGTCACTTGTATATACCCCATATGCTTCTAATACAAGAGGTTTGATGAATCATACAGTGGAAATTTTAGCTTTGCTAAAATATTCTTTTAGTTTTTATTGATATTACTAATAGTCTGGAATACCAATGCGCAGAACAGAGTACAAAGCAATTGCTAGAGAGATCAAAGCATGACAATACTGACATCTTCTTGAATTTACTTAATTTCAAAAATATATCCTGTGACAACCTACTTGGCTCACCTGCTCAGAAACGTCTGTCTAGGCAAACCAGAACAACCTTGCCTATCAGTTCTAGTTTGTTGGTGCCTAATGCTAAAAACAGCAGAGCAATCAAAGCCCAACTTTTTAAGAAGCATTGTTTTTTAGAAGTCCACCTATAATAGAATGAGAAATTTCTTTGTCTGTTAATAGAAGGAGAGACAGTGAGGATACAAACGATGAAAAGCTTTGATCGAATTGGTCAAGTGAAAGGTATATGTGCTGAGCCAAGCATACCTCTCAACTGTACGGACTTTTGCAGAATGTCCAGATTTTTGCCTCATATTTTTGGTCCGGTTTTCATAAAATTGTGGTTTTCTGGCAAATTAGCGGCAAATCGTTAAAGGTTGAAGTTAGAAAATAATGACAGTCATTTGAGTTTTAGACTTTATACCCTTTAAAAAATTAATGCTAATACAAAGCCTCTTGTTCTATCAACTTTCTAAGTTTATAAGAGCAATATTTAAATTGTCCCTATTTTTGGGCATTTGTCCCACATTTATGTATTGCTTTGTCCAGATTTCTTGCTCTAAGAGGTTGAGAGGTATGGAGCTGAGATACTATTTAGTGGAATCTGAGGGTATAGAGTACAGGAGAAACTGCAGGCATCTTCTGGTGTCTTTATTAATATTGCAGCATTGTACCTGTGATGCATACTCTAGATCTCAGAGCGGCCTAGACAATGTTCAAATTGAGAAACATGTCTCGGTGCCTATTCCCATTCTTTACGGTGTCCCAGATGTCCCTTAAGTCGAACATTCCTCAAAGACAGTCCCTATTGCTAGATCCAATTCTGTTTTTTATGTCACACATTCAGGTCTTATTTCTAGACCTAGTGTAAAATACACAGCAAACTGGACATGATTGTTTTATATGTGTATAGTTTTGTATGATTGCATGTCAAAGAATTAGTTATGTATAATTGCATGTCAGAGACCCATTTCTGTATAATTACATGTTAATGAATGCTGTCATTTTAGTGTATGACCTATTTCTCAAAGAGGGAGGATGTAGAACAGAGTGTGTGCTGTAACTTTAAGATGCATTTCCCAGTGTAGGCACATGCATTTAAATAGTGAGCACGTGCAGGCAGCAGTGCCATTTTGAGAGAACAGCCAGAGTGTTAACATGCATGAATGCAGTAGTCTGTTTGTAAGTTTAAGTACGTTACTAAGCCTCAATCATAATGTGTTTGTATATAATAAAGCTGCTTGAATGAACCCCACAACTGTTCAACTGTTTTATTTGTATTATCCTGACTGGACGAGTGACAATTACTACTTTGGGGATATGAATAAATAATCCAGAATGTATTTTATATATTTCCACATTCATAATATTACTAATTTTAATTTCTCATACTTAAAAAATTGTCATATTTTACATCACCAATATTAATTGTTGTTATTATTAATAATATGAATAACTGAGTTTCTAGCAACAAAACATTTGTAACAGCAATTCACAAGGACTATAGGTGACATATTTAGCATTTATCAAACAGACTTGGGTTGTTCAATTCATAGCCAAAAAGTCTGTGTCAATACTTAATCTGGCACCATAAGTAAAAGCATTATCAGTCTAGACTTGAACCCAGTATTGTCTCTCCTGCTCCTCATAACTCAGTGCATTTACAGTTTGTGTGATGAGATAGTTAACATACAGATGCATATTCTTCTCTAAGTACTGTCCAAGTGGTGATGGCAGTGCAATATCACCAGTCAAATTTGTGCTACTGATGGCATTTCAAATAAGTTTTGTTAGTTTTTACTTTAGGAAGTAAGCTGTTGTTCATGGCTAGTGACCTCTGACAGTCCCCAGTGCATGATGCCAAGAGGCACACAAAGGAAGAAGTAAAAAAGTATTTTAAACTCCTTGTGATGTTTTTTCAACCCTGCTGTCTTATAACATGAAAATATGCATATTAAACAACTCTACTTTTACAAAAACAGAACCCTCTCTAGATTTGAACCTTGAGAGTAGACTATATATATTAAAGTTGTGACATTGTATCACTGTACATTAAAGGTCCAAGATAAGCATTTTCTTACAGCTGTCTTTTGTAATTCCTCAGTAGACATGTAGATGAATGGGATATTTGCAACAGTTAAGTTAATAATTATCATGACAACAGTAAAAATGTTTTCAATACTACAATGTTTTCTTCCCTTTCTTTTGTGAACTGTATTCTGTATTTTTATACTTTTCTAATAGGAACGCAATATCACTTGTATATATTTTGAGAATATATGTTTTTAAATATTTAACTGTTATGTACTTCATCTGAATTGCAGACATTTTACCCAGAGGTACAGTTAGGTCATAAGCATTTAGCAACAAAATTATATCCTAAGTCAGTCAATGTAACCCATGACTTTTTTTGGTAACTCTATTCCCTCTGACACATCCTCAGTCAGTGTACATGAGAGAGACAGGAGTGTGAAACACTTAATAATTCCTGAAGCAATACTGATCATTCACACTTGCAATCCCTTAGCAAGCAACACATTTCAGATCTTATTCTTGTACTGCTAGGGCATGTGCATGGCATTGTGTAGGTGCTCATACCATGTTTACCTGTCCAACACTTCAAGGAGATTGATGGGCTGGCACCTGATTTGCATATTCACAGTGCAAAGGGGTTAATCTGCACTGTATAAGCTCATCATGATGATAAGCCACTTGTATCACAGAAGAGGAGACTGCTTGAATCCACAGACTTTGATACTGCTGTTTTACTCTGTAAATGTAATTGTTTTGGTACTTTCATAGCAATTCTGTAAAGGTATGTGATGTTTATTTACAAAAAATTTAAACATGTGATGATTTAAATTTCAGATTGCATTGGGTAATATCCACTGGTGCTCTTATAGAATGCTTTTATAGCAACATTGCTCTGAGAATGGAAACAGCTGTGATAAAAATGTTATATGAGTATAAACAATGGCAAGGTTACACTGTAGTCCAATAACTGTGTTAAACCTGTTATATATGCCTGACATCAAAAGAAGCCTATTCCAAATTGTAACTTTTTTAAATTTCTACATTTTGATTCATATTTTGTTAATGGTTCTATTATGGACTTAAACATTCTTGTTACACTTACCAGGTTTGACATCACTTTTATTTTTTATATTATTTTTTTTTGGGGGTGGACATATTTATACTGTGTATTACGTGTGTATAGTCCTAGCCAGAATAAGTGCATTTTCTATTAATGATGCCTATATACAATTCACATTTGTCTTGTTGCCAGTCACTTTGTTTAATTTTCTCGCACATATATTTGTTTGTGTTTTCCTTTATCCCATATAGGGATATGGCTCCAAAGAAATTGGGCCTATATAAACCAGTATTCCTGGATACTGAGAAGGAGGTGATAGTGCAGGCACTCTGGCAACAATGAACACACATATAAGAGAAAGTCAAAACTAACAAGCCCTTATGTAACTGTATCTGGTGGCAGGTGGTTGATGATATCAGTGCTGTGGATGGTCATGGCTGTGATTATGGCCAACTCAGACAGGCCAGTGACATGATCACCAAGACCAAAAAAAGAGTCAGTGCTATAGCATTGGACCACAGGGCTACTAGTGGTGGTTCTGCTAGTAATACACCACTGACTGAGATGGAAAAGTCCCTGATCACTGTAAAGGATCTGGGAAGTTTATCAGGTGATTCCAGTCAAGTGCTTGACATAGATGGAGGTTGACCAAAGGGTATCTACTGGTGAAGTTCCAGGTATGACATATTAGTTATATTTTATAGACAGAGAGAGCAGGGGAGGGGAGATAGAGAGAGGAGGTTATAAAGAAGGTGGAGAGAGAATGGATATAGATATAAACGTACAAGTGTGAAAAATCATTCTTAATATGCAGAAACTAGCTGATGTTCATGTTTATTGTGTGTGCATTATAATGCTTATCATCCATCTTTCATCTCCATCTCCTCTGTCTAAGCACTTCTGGTAAGGAGTTTCCATGATCATCTGCAAGTGGTATGACCATCATATTTTTCTAGTATGAATGTATGTCATTTATCTTGAAGTCTACCTTAATTTCTATTTTAATTGCACTTGCAATAGTTATTGCTTAACTCAGGGTAACATTGTATAAATATGATAGTTTATTCTCATATTTCTCTCTTTTGTAATGTTTTAGTCCTTAAATAATAGGTGATCATCCCACTGACATTGTGGAACTCCTACTGCCTGATGTTAGAGTATTAGTAGGCTCTGATGATGATAGAGGTGGAGATGAAGAGACACAGTCTGTAGTTTCAGGACTTCAGCCTGAGACTGAGATTGTGGCTCCCACATACCTTGCTAAGAGTTTGGACACAGTCATTATGACTATGCTTAGCCATAAGTTGGAGCTATCTGAGACAGTGCAAGTTGAAGGTGACACAGTTCATCAGGGTAGTGTGGTTACTCTAGTTGGTGAGTCTCCCTGTAGCAATAATGAAGGTAAAGTACCATACAGGGGTGTTGGTAGATGTGCACAAAGGAGGCCTGCTGTCCACCTTCACCTGAACTTGGTGTGTCAGTAGCTATGACACAATGTATGTGCAGGGCCATCACAGAGGCACAGGCACATTCCACCAGGACCTCTGAAGAGATAATCACAGTAGTGCATGTTGAGCATTCTGATATGCAAGACTGCCTGAATTATGTGGGTGATTTCTTAAGCAGTATGAGTGACACATTGGATTGGGCAGTGTCTGTAATGGAACATCTACTGGGCAAGGTCAGCATCCATGTGGCTGGAAAGTCTCTACATTGTCAGCTGCTAGTCGATATGGTCATGCAAGATCCCACTCCTGTAGTGGTACTACTTCCACTGCTCCATCAGTGATTGAGGTGGCTACACCCAGACGTGTTATCATCATCATCTTCATATTCATGATGATCATCATCAACCCCCTTTTTCCCATTTTCTACATGGGGTCTTGGTTTGTGTCAACTGTCACCATATTTCTTGATTCAATGTCTTTCTTCTACCTTCTTTAATAGCCATGCTCAACTGTCACAAGTCTTCTCTCACAGAATCCATCCATCTCTTTGCTGGATGCCCTTGTATCCTTTTCCCTGCTTTCTGTCTGTCCCAAATCTTCTTCACCAGATTGTTTTCTGCTTTTCTGCACAGCTGCATGAACCTCTATAGTCTATTGTCTTTGACCTTCCCTGCAAGTATCGGTACTTTGGCTTCTGCTCTGATGTTCTCATTTCTTCATTTGCCCCACAATGTGCATCCTACTACCTATCTCAGACACTTCATCTCCATAATCTCTAGCTTCCTCAACTCCTCTGCCTTTATTGCCCAAGTTATTGTAGCATGTACAGGTCACACCACTATCTTGTACAGCTTACTTTCAGCTTCTTTAGCATTTTTCTGTCATACACCATCGCTGACACTCCATGCCAGCTGGCTGAAAATCCTCTGACTCTAGCTTTGACTTCCTTACTCAGACTTCCCTTCTTCTCAACCACCCCTCCCAGATAACTGAAGCTGTTAACCTCTTCCACTATTTTCCCTTCTATCTCAATTCTCAGCTTTCCCTCATTTGCTGCATTTACAGCTGTCTTATCTGTAGTCAGTTTCATCACATGTGCCTCCAGATTTACATTCCACTCCCTTATTGTAGAATAGTGAACTGTGTTGTACCTTTAAGAAGCATTTCCAAGGACAGCATGTGGCTATAAATAGCGAGCACTTGCTAGTTTTAGTGTCATTTTGAGAAGTGCAGTCAGAGTGTGCACATGTATGTGTATGATAGCTAGTTTGTTTATAAGTTAAAGTTACTTAGTCTAATTTCTAATGTGTTTGTCCATAATAAAGCTGCTTGAACAGAACCCACAATGTTTGTCTACTTCATCCTGACTAGACAAGTGACATGGTGTCAGAACCAGGATTCCAGAGACTGCTTTTAAGAGCCACGAGGTGCAGAGTTAACAGTGAAGGTAAACTAAGTGAAACAAATGCAGAAAAAAAAAGTTCCAGAAATTAACTAAAAGCAATGAAAACTTGCACGAATGACTTATTTTATAAAAAAGATAAAATGGAGCATTACAAGGGCACAGAATGCATTACTAAGTAAACAAATAGCATGGAAACATTTATTAAGCAAACAAAATGCATAAAAGTTTAATAATTAAACAAAATGTTCGAAATTAAGATATTTTATGAAACAATTACCAGAAAAGCACATAAAGGCTTCAGAATTACCTCAGAATTGCAAAATGAGCATGTTTAAAAACAAACATGTTTAGAGTTAAAACGAGCACAAGAGAGTATAATGGGTATAAAAAGAGATTAAACGAGCAAATTTAATATAAATAAGGGCAAAAAGGGCACATTAAGCATAAATAAAGCAAGATGATCGCATATTTTTTGGCAAAATACTGTGTTTTGGCATAAACTACTATTTTAGGTTCGTAGGTTCATAGGTGGGTACAAGGCTATCTGCCCGAAGGCATTTATAAGCCTAGCAAGAATGTGTTGGATTTCGCTGCCCCTTTAGATTAGTTCCCTGTGCCTCTGTCCAGCAGAGCCACTGAAGTGATCCCCGAGGTAAACTGTCTGTTTCCCATCCGCTTGTCAAGGTTTTTTTTGAAGAGTGTTAGCGAGGAGCTCTGCCTGATGTAGATTGGGATCTTGTTCCAAAGCATGGGAAGTCTCTGGGACAGGAATCTATCCCTCCAGCACGTCCTATTTATTGGTGTGGTGAGGTTTAGATCCCTAGAGCGTGTGGCTCGAGGGGATAAGGTTTTCTTTAGGTGGAGCATGTCCATCAATTCTGGGTTGGACATGGCCTTGTATGTCAGGCAGTGATCACCTCTGAGTAGGCGGTATGCAACCGAGTACAACTGGAATTTCTTCAGTCGATCTGCATAGGGCATCTGTTTGAGGCCATTGATCCTCTTAGTGAGGTACTTCTGTGGTCTTTCCAGCTGTTGCAGGTGTCTTCTAAGGTACATCCCAAATGGAGCGTTGTACTCTAAGATGGGTCTGATGAGTGATGAGTAGAGGGGCACAATGACCTCTTTTGATCTGGATGCGAACCCTTTTGTGATTAGGTGGGCCACATAGAAGGATTTTCTAACCACTTTGGCAATGTGATTATCAAAGGTGAAATTATTATCTACTTGGGTCCCCAGATCCCTTATTACGTCTTCTGTATTTAGGGGACTACCACATATGTGGTAGTTTGTGGGTACTTTGTTTTTTCCAAAGGGGATGACTATGCACTTTTTGGCATTTAGCTTGAGGCCATGATTTTGACACCAGGTATCCATCTCAGTGAGACCCTTTTGAAGGATGTCTGTGTCAGCTGGAAAGTCAATTATAGCCCCTAGTTTGCAGTCGTCTGTGAACTTGGTCAGCCATAGTCCTCCTGTGCTTGCCTGTACCTCTGAGAAGTATATGCCGAACAGGAGGTGTCCTAGGACTGAGCCCTGGGGAACACCACTTGTAACTGGTTTAGAGATGGACCTACCTTCCGCAACTCTCACCATGTGGGTTCTGTCCGTAAGCCAGTTGGCAACCCATCTTGTGACGTAGGGGTTTATGTTCAGGCTGGTGAGCTTGTCTATAATACCAGAATGGGGAATGGTGTCAAAGGCCTTAGCAAGGTCTAGGTATGCTTTGTGTACCACCTTTCTCTTGTCTATAGCCTTGGTAACTGTCTCAAAGAAGTCCACAAGATTTAGAAGGCATGATCTGCCCTTAACAAAGCCAAACTGGGTAGGGTCCAGTGTTTGGAGGTTCCCATTGTCTCTGTTAATGAGTTCCATGATGATGCACTCCATAGCCTTGCAGACCAAGCTAGTCAGGCTTATAGGGTGATAGTTCCCGAGGTCTGTTGTGTCTCCACCTTTGTGGAGCGGAATAACCATTGTTGTGCACCACTCTATGGGTATGTAGCCTGTGGAGAGGCTGAGTTTGAACAGTGTGTTTAGGTGAGGGGTTAGTTCATTTTTGAGCTCATGTAGGATGCAGCCTGGGACACCATTGCATTGATCGAAGCCCTGAAGAGTATAACTAGAGTTATCGGAAGTATCTCAAAGTGTGTAAAAGTGCTTACAGTGAATGTTTACTATTGTGCATTTATTCCAAAGAATTTATTGTGTGCAAAGTGCAACTATTTTGTAAAGTGCAGTCAAAATACAGCCATTTCAAACAGTTTCTTGTGCTGGGTGTGTCTATTTGCAAAAAGCCGCCATTGCAGAGTGTTTCTTGTACTGTTTAGAGTTATTTAGGAGAATACAGCCATTTTGGGGAAATTTCAGTGTGGTGTGCACTGTTTATTCGCAAAGTGCAGTTACTTTGAAATGCTTCTTACTCTGAGCTTCTTCTGCCCAGTTTATTCACACAGTGCAGTTATTTGAAATGTTTCTTACACAGATGAGAAGTGACTTTTTATAGTACAGTGATTTCAAGAGTATTATTGTGTCCAGGAAACTTATTTCACAAAGTGCAGTTATTAAGAGGCTTGTTGTGCTATTGGACATGATTACAAGTAGTGGTATAAATTTCTGGCATATCTACAGTATGTGTGTGTGTGTGTGTTCGTGCATACTTGCAAAAGCCTTCACTGATATATGTTAATATGGCAGAGGCATTTTGTAGACCAGGTCCATTTGTATTTGATCAAAATATTGCAGAGAACTGGAGAATATTTGAGCAAGAATACAATATATTCGTACAAGCAGATTATTTTGACAAAGATGTACACACCAGGGCATTCATTTATCTAAACATAGCTGTGTCAGAGGCCATAGAAAGAGAGAGTTCATTTGTATATGCACCGGCGGTATATGAAGGTGAAGGGGCATATCATCATGTTGTTGTACAGGCTGAATCAAGGGATGACCCCGAGTGTTTGAAGCACAAATTTAGAGAAATGTGCAACCCCCAGACTAATGTTACATTAGAGAGGCATTTGTTTTACACAAGATATCAAAAGCAAGGATAAACTTTTTCAGCTTATATCACTGACCTGAGAAACAAAGCTAAAACATATAAGTTTGGTGACTTAAAAGATGACTTAATAAAGGACAGGCTTGTGTGTGGTATTAATAGTGCTGCAGTGAGAAATATTTATTTATTTATTTATTTATTTGCAGTTGGTTAACCAGGATAGTCCACTGGGCCAAAATAACCCTTTTTCAATGGAGTCCTGGGGAGAAAAGTTCCAACACAGATTACACAAAGATTACAGAGATTTACATTTCAAACAATTTCTGATTACAAGACATAACAAAATACTGAGATTACAATCAAAAATACTAAAAAATAAAATTATATATATATATATATATATATATATATATATATATATATATATTTTTTTTTTTTTTTTTTAATGGAGAGCATTGTTCAAGTAGGATTAGGAAGTGAGTAGATAGATGCAGAATGCTTTCAGATTGGTAGGTATAATTAAGAAATTGATTACCTTCAATAAAGAATGCATGAGATGGAAGACTGTAGAAAGTGGAGAATGATTATGCGGGGTGGGAGCAGGAGCATTCCCATGTGGATGTTAGGTGGGAGTGGAGTGATTTTTTAAAGGTAGGGAGGCTAGTGATGGTATGAATGGTGGGAGGGAGGGAGTTCCATAGGCATGCTAGGGAAAAGGACAGGAGGTTTTGTCCTGGGGGATGAAGGGGTCTGTAGACTTCTATTAGGTTTTGATTTGTAGATCTGAGAGGTCTTTGTGTGTGGTGTATTTTAAAGGTAGTGAACAGGGAGGGACAGAGGGATGGCTGAAAAATGAGTTTGTGTGCATAGGTGAGCTGAGTATAGGAGAGGTAGTTGGGAAGCTCTAGCCAGTTTAGTTTGTGGAGAGGTGCAGAGTGATGGGTTGAAGATTTGTTGCTGGTGGCGAATCTGGCTATTTTATTATAACAAGTGGATAGTTTTGTTTTGAGAAATGATTGTAGGTTTGTTAAAAGAGGGGCACCATAGAGAAGGGAGGGTAAGAGAAATGTGGTAGAGAGAGTGAGCTAGGTAGATGAGGTGAGGTATCGCTTGTGTCGGTAGAGCAGGCCAAGTTTTTGGTGTTTTTTTTTAATGTTTAGTAGTAGATGGGAATCAAATTTAAGCTTGTCATCGATTTGAACTCCTAGTAGTTTGGTTTCAGATACCAGTTCAAGTGGTGTGTTATTTTGACTGGTGACTGAGAATAGTTGTCTATCAAACATGTTGGTTTTAGAGGGAGTAAATATCATTAGTTTTGATTTAGCTGCATTAAGTGCAAGATGGTTATCTTTCATCCACTATTCTGTGGTGGAGAAGGCTTCTTGAGTCAGCTTTAGGAGAGTTGGGATGGAAGAGGCAGCACAGATGATTGTAGAATAATCTGCATATTGGATGATGTTAGCATAGGGGATAGAGCGGTAATAATCATTAATGAATATATTGAAGAGGAGGGGGCCTAATATGGAACCTTGTGGGACACCTGTGGGGGTGTTAAGGAAGGAGGAGGTGGCTTTTTTCCACTTGATGGCTTGTTGTCTGTTGGAGAGATAGCTGGTGAACCAGCTAAGAGTTGAAGGTGATAGGTTTAGCTTAGAAAGTTTAGTAAGTAGTAGGTTATGGGAGATAGTGTCAAAGGCCTTAGAGAGATCAAGTAGGATGGTAGACACAGTGAGACCAGAATCTCTAGCTTTATTCACAGTTTCAAGGAATGATAGGAGGGCCGTCATAGTGCTATGATTGGGTCAGAATCCATGTTGAGTAGGAGTTAGTAGGTTGTTGTCTAATAGATGGGGAAGGAGTTGAAGATGGATACATTTCTCTAGAATTTTTGAAATAGGAGAGAGGATGATGATGGGCTGGAAGTTTGTAATGTTAGTATTATTACCTCCTTTGTGAAGGGGAATGGTAAAAGCCTTTTTCCAGGGTTGCAGAACAAGACCTTCTTGGATAGAGTGGTTGATTAGGATACCGATTGGGAGGGTGATGGCTTCAACAGCTATGCTGAGGAAATATGAGGGAATGTTATCTGGGGCATTGGTGCATGGTTTTAGCCTCTGCAGGAGTTTTTTTATGGTAGACGTAGGGATTGGTATCAATATTCAATATTGGTATTCAATATTTTACTTTGTGACAGTGATTTAACACTGAGTAAAGTTATTGAGATTTCTCAAATCTATGAAGTTACAGAAAGGCACACAAATATGCTTAAAAGTGATGAGTGTGGTTTTAGCAGGTTCCAGAGCAAATGTAGACAGCATGCAACATGTGACTGGCAAAAACACGCCTAAGCACATGGCAGCTGCTGCCCCTGTGAGTTTTCCAGGGCAGACCCATAGTGTTTTAGCAATTTCCAAGACTAGCTCAGTAAAGAGAGTAAGGCTCAGTGCAGTACAAGGGTGAATCAGCAAAACCCAAATCAAGCTTTATTGTTAACTGTCGCAATTGTGGTGCCAGCCATGAGTCTAAAAGAGAAAAGTGTTTAGCATTTGGTCAGCAATGTCACAACTGTAAAAATGTAACCATTTTCAAATGCTTTGCAAATCAAATAAGCCTTACACTGTTATAAGGAAGGATCATTTGAAAAAGCAAATTGATCAAGTAGGGTTGCAGTCTACTTTTTATGTAGATGGTGTATCAGTAATTGGTGAAAAGATTGATGCAGTAGATTTATTGACAAAGACTGAAGTATTTTGTACTGTCCAGATCAATGGTAAATCCACTGAGCTCAAAGTAGACACTGATTCAAAGTGTAATGTTATGTCACCAGACACAGTTGCTAAGGTGAGAGCTGGTTAACAACTAAATGTGGCCAGATGTGCAAAACATGTTGCTTATGGAGTTGAAGAAATTCAAACCAAAGGCTCAGTAGTGCTTTCATGTTATGTGGCCAAGAACTGTTACAGCTTATTATTTTATGTAGTCCAAAGACCTGTGCAGTCATTACTGGGTCTCAGAGACAGTTAGAGAATGAATCTTTCTTTTACCAAAGAAGTTCATCAGATAAGCATTTGTCCCAGTTCCAGCTTCACTAACACTATTTTTTCAGAGTATGCTGATGTTTTCGATGACAAGTTGGGCAAACTTCCAGTTGTGTATTCTATGAAGTTAGACCCAGAGGTCAGTCCAGTAGTCACACCAGCAAGAAAAGTTCTGATAGCTATGCAGAAGAAAGTCAAAGCTCGGTTGGATAAAATGGTGCAGCAAGGTGTAATTTGTCCAGTTACAGAACCTATTGAATGGGTGTCATCCATGGTAGCTGCTCACTAAAAAGGTTCAGACAAAATCAGAATATACATTGACCCAAGAGATTTGAACAAATCACATTTTTTCATTAAAGATACTGCCTAGGGCACCAGTTGACCTAAGGCCGCTCCTGCTTGTGTTATAATAGTAGATGATTTATTGGTTGGAGGCAATGGTGAAGCAGAGCATGACAGAAACCTTTAGAAAGTTCTAGACATGGCACGTGAAGTGAACTTAAAGCTCAATCCTCTAAAGTGCAAATTCAGCCTACCAGAAGTTACATATGTTGGTCATTTGTTTACTAGCATTGGTTTGAGACCAGACCCATCCAAGCAAGCAGCCATTCTTGAAATGCCAGCACTGAATAATTTCCAAATGTTAAAAAGCTTTCATCTTTCGAAGCTCTTCAATTTTAACAGATAAAGAATAGAACAAAAATCATTCAAACAAGGTTGGTTATATGCATTCAGCCTTATTTGCCAGAATAGTTCATGTTGTTGTCCAGGGTTAAGTGAAACAACAAAAAAGACTGTCAGGTTACTTTAAAGCTATTTTGTCCAATGACAGCTTGATTACACCTAACGACCTTTATGAAGGGGTAAGGTTTGGCATTAATAATATTTTGGAAAATAATACCAACTATTGCCTGGCCTTTATTACACCCTTTAGTATGGACGCATTAGGAATAAAGCAGATTTTAATTAAAAGCTGGTGTTTAATTAAGACTGATAACTCTATAGGTCAATGCATTGAGGAAAGACCCAGATTTATATTTAAAAAGGGTCAGGATTTGAAAATTATTTTAGAACTTTGTAAGAATGTTATTACCAGACGCCCTGGCATGTTCAAATGTGAAGCCTGCCCCTACTGCAAGTATATAGAAGTAGGGAGCTCCTTTACCATTCAGGGAAGCAAATATAAATGTAAAGGTAGGTTCAACTGTAATTCTAAAAGTGTAGTGTACCTTGCAAAATGTTAGTCTTGCCCTTGTTTTTAAGTTGTGAAGGCTGACCGTAAATTGAGGGAGCGCCTTTATGAACATTTATATAGTATTAAGAAAGCTAAAGCTGACAATGCTTTGGCTAAACATGTTTCACTTAACCCTGGACACTCTTTTCTGTTTAGAATTATTCATTATGTTCAGCTTGACGAGAGAGGTGGCCCCACATCTTTTAAACTAGAACAACAGGAATTATTCTGGTAAATAAGGTTAATACATACAGCCAACCCGGTTTGAATTATTTTATGTTCTATTCTTCGTCTGTTAAAATTGAAGAGTTTGGAAAGATGAAAGCTTTTTAGTTAAACATCTTTAACCAGTTGTTTTTTTAAAAAAAATATCAGTATTTTTATATTTTAACAGTGGTTTTTATTATGGAATTGTAAATATGTTTTTATTTAAGTAATGTTAAGGGGGTGCGGTTTCCTACCAAACATGTGACTTATGGGGGTTATTTATTTGTTTGTTCTTCATTTATACTTGTCTGAAGACGTTCTGTCATTGAACTAAATGGAAGCGCTTATTTTATTTTCTTTCACATTAAATCTGTGTTGTGCTAATTCCAGCCTTCGCCTTTTCATTTGTTTTTAGTAGTTTTCTTTCATTTTTCCAGTTTGTTGGCTCATCTCTAATATGTTTGTACATAATAAAGCTGCTTGAACAGAGCCCACAATGTTCATCTACTTCATCCTGACTAGATGAGCGACACTTATCCTTTGCTGATGCTCTTGCTCAGAGTCTGCCTGTCATGCCACATCATCTGCATACATTAATTTTGTTGAGCTCCCTCTTCTGACCTGTTTGCTAATCTGGTCCATCACCATTATACACAGCAGTTGCCTCAGAGCTGAACCCTAACGCACACCCACTCCCACTGGGAATTCCTCTGTGAGACTGAACACTGTTCATACTTGGGTTATTGGGTCCTTGTACATAACCTGCACTAATTCTATCAATATTTATGGGACTTTCAACCACTGTAGGACTGCCCAAAGCAGCTTTCTTGGGACCTTGTCATATGCTTTCCTCAAGTCTAGGAATGCCCAGTTGGACTCTTTCTTCATCTCTAGCTTCTTCTCAAGGATACGCCTCACTGCAAACATCAGGTCAGTTGTGCTGCATTCTGATCTAAATCCAAACTACTCATTTCCCATCTTACTTTCTACTACTCTGTGTGTTCATTTATCACTCACCCTCTCCATAGCTTTCCTGCAGTGTGACAGAAGTTTGATACCTCTGTATTGCCTATAGTTGATGTTTCTTCTGTTCTTGTGCACTGGCACTAGTATGCGTATTCTCCTGTCATCTTGGATATGCTTTTCTCTCCATACTGCTGTGAGTACCCTCAAGAGCCATTTCTCCCTATCTCACCCAGCATTTTGATCATATCTGCTGTGACCTCATTTGAGCCTGCTGCTTTCCCTGACTTCATTTTCCTTAGTGCTGTTCTTACTTCATCTAGGGTGGGCTCCTCTTCTTTCATCGTAGGGTGTGTCTGGAAAAGTACAGCTTCTGTGGGGTTTTCTTCATTCAGAAGCTGGTGGAGGTGCTCCTTCCATCTGCCTTTGATGTATGACTGTCTTCTTTAACTTTTTGTCTTTGCCTTGTAACCTGATGGAGATTCTTTGTGCTGTCTACTGAGTCACTTTCCAGAAGCTGGTACAATGCCGCTAATACCTTATTCTTTGCTATTGCAGCTCCTCTATTAGCCTGTTTGTTAGCCAATCAGTATTCCTTCTTAACCTGATCCAGCTTTTCTATCTCCCATTTTTTTCCTGTACTCTTTCTTTCCTTTAATAACTTCCTGGACTTTTGCATTCCACTACCAGCTTTACTTATGTACCTTATTTCCATACCTTGCTTGTCAACGTGTCTGTTCTTTAGTACTCGCACATGCTGTTTTGAGGCTTTTCTATTCTTCTTATTATTATTCATCTCCAGCTATTTCCTCTTTTTCCTGAGATGCTAGAGCCCTGAGTAAGTCCTTGAACTCTTGTGCTTTCTCTCTAGTCAACTTTCAGGTCTTCAGTCTACTCTCTGTTGACCTTAGAGCCTTCTCTGATCACTTCTTGCAACTGATTGTGCAAACAGTAGTTTATGCTGTGGGCTGACTGTTTCCATGGGAATGACTTTACAATCACTGATTCTACCCCAGTGTCCTTTCCATACATGGAGAAAGTCTACCTGAGTTGCATGTTCACCACTCATGTATGTAATCTTTTTACTGTCTTGCTGAACCATCTGTTGGTCACCTTTAATCCATTTGTCAGACAAAAGTCTAGAATGGCCTCTCCTTCTTTATTCCTGTTGCCCCACCCATGTGGACCCTGGCAGTCTGCATAACATGTTTTGCCTGTCCTGATATGTGCATTCAAGTCACCCATTATCAACACCAATTCAAGTTATCCTGCTTTATCTAGTAGGTCCTGCAAGTGCTGTCTGAATGTACTCTTTTCTTCACGATCACAACTATGCTGTAGGGCATTGGTTGAGATTAAGAATGGTGCCTTATCTTTACACTGGAGTCTGATTGCCATGGGTCTGTCACTAATTCAGATGACATCTATCAATGTCTTTTGAAACCTTTCCCTCACCACGATTCCCATACCATTTCTAGTCTGTCCTCCTTCTGAGTAGTAGAATCTGGATCCCAAGCAAAGTGGCTTTGCGGCACTGCCTTTCCGTGTTGTCTACTAGATACTTTATGGATGTCCAGCCTCCTCCTTACCATCATGTCATCCATGTCTAAGCTCCATCAAGTCAGTGAACTTACGATGAGTGAAGCAATTCTTAGATCATTTTGGCAGATCAGTACAGCTTTCAGTCAGCAGAGCTATCCCAGGTAACCCAAGCTGGGCAACTGGACACCAGCTAGCCAGTAGCTTATTAACACAAGGTTGCTGGGCTTTATAGCAGGTACACTCTGGCCAGTAGGGGCACATACACCCCTCCCACCATTAGTGTGGGTCCTTGGTATAGGTCAGGTCCTCACCCAACTTATCACCAACAAATGTCATCCATGTCTAAGCTCCATCAAGTCAGTGAACTTACGATGAGTGAAGCAATTCTTAGATCATTTTGGCAGATCAGTACAGCTTTCAGTCAGCAGAGCTATCCCAGGTAACCCAAGCTGGGCAACTGGACACCAGGTAGCCAGTAGCTTATTAACACAAGGTTGCTGGGCTTTATAGCAGGTACACTCTGGCCAGTAGGGGCACATACACCCCTCCCACATGCCTGTTTCTTGGTGACATTGGTCAGCATGACTGAATCACCTAGAGCCAATTTTTATACCACTTAGTGGCTAGCCCTGACATGGTGTGCAGTCTGTGATCCATTTTCTCCTATCTTAAGGATACTGTGTGCCACAGCTGATGCCCAAATCAATTGATCTGTACAACGTATCCCCCTAGAGGCACCATCTAGAGTCTATGTTGCCTATAACTCCATTTTAGGATGAGTTTGAGATAGAAACACTCAGCATATTTTTGGGAGGTGGAAGGAACACCATAGAGATACAGGAAAGACATACAAACTCTATATAGGCATTGGTCAGAGGTCAAAATCTTGCACCTTGTTCATGGGAATCAAAGACTTTAACCATTATGACAACTGGTCTTGTGTTAGGTCATATGCTAGTGGATGTGGACATAGTTGTGATGACAGCTCATCTGGCTGACACTGCTCACATTCAGGTAGCACCCTGACATCTAGCCAAGGTCATTGAACTAGCAGTGCAACTCCTGGCAAAGGTAGTTCTTGTGGTCAAGGACTGTGTCAGTGAACTGAATCCTTTACCATGCATGGCTTGGCTCATACCTGTCCAAGATTCCAGGGTATAGTGCTAGCACAAGTGCTTTGATTGTGTTCCTGTAAACCTGCACATGTTAAAACTCATCTTGCTCATACCATCTCACACACACACACACACACACACACACACACACACACACACACACACACACACACACACACACACACACACACACACGTATATAAATATTAGTACTGAATTATATGAATCTCTTGCATAAATCTCTTGCTTCTGGCCCACACAATAGATACTTGCTGATAACCTGATTTCTCACTCATACACACTCTTTTCTTTGGTGCCAGGCTTACCTACTTGTAAACCCCCCACCCTGTGCAAGTGATGACTGTGCCCTGCCCTTTGCACATTTCTTTGTGACTTAGGGTTGCCTATGTCTGATGCATAGAGTGAATAGCTAATAGCTAATGCTTGTTTACTCAGATGCTTGCTTTAATCAAATGTACTGCAAAAATAGTTTTTTTATAGTTTCCCTGCTAAGTGGTAAATGATTTGCTATGTACTTCTTGATCTTTATTGTATTTGTACTATTATTCTTCTGAATATAGTCCTACTGGATAGTAAGGAGGGCTTGTTCAGCCACTTGTGCAAATGATGCTAAGATTGCCCTTATCACTGCTATGGTGTCTACACTGAATAACTCAACATGACACACAGTATTGGGCAGAATCTTATCCACATTGCATATATCACCTGTGACTTGCTCCTGACATTCCTCAGCAGTCGATCCTTATTTCATCTTACAGCCATAAAATACTTGCATGCAAGAATAGTCATTTATTTATCTTTTTTTACAGATTCATCAGTTATCCTGATCAATACTGCTGCTACAAGTTGTGTTTTCTGGGGTTGACTGATACATACAGAACACAAACATCACATGGATAAGTAAAGTTTGAGAATTTTGCATGGATCACTTTTACTGTTTGTATGTGCTTAGCATTTAAGTTTTAACATAGGTAGTGAGTGTGTCCTATCCTTTGCCTCTTAGCCAGGGCCATGGTATATCATTCACGCCTCCATCTGTCAGGATCATTCACAGCTGCTGGTTCTTCCTCAGACTCCTTATCAGTATCTGCTGGCCTTGCTGGCCCTGTCTGTGGTACAGGAAACTGCTGTTCTTGGCTTTGTTGTCTCTGTTGCAGCTGTTTAGAGACAATTAGACTCTGTAACATAGCACATAGACTGTGAGTATTTTGGCTGAGGTGCTTGGGTCATAGTGCAGGGCACCACCAGATGTGCCTAGACATCGGAACCTCTATTTGAGGAAGCCAAATACATGCTTTACAATATTCCTAGTCTGAGCATGTGCATCATTGTATCGTTACTCATGGGGATTGTGTGGGTTTCTCATGGGTGTCATGAGACAAGGTTCCAGTGCACAACCCACATCCCTCAATAGATGCCCTTATGGAAATTCATCCCAAGCAAACCTTATGTAGAGGTCACATGTGTGCCATATGTATGAGTTGTGAAAACTGCCAAGGTTACCTGCATACACATTCTATATGGTTCATTGGGCATTATAGACCACCTGACAGTTGATAGAATGACACCCTTTCCTTTTGATGTACTTCCTTCCTTGATCACCAGGTGAGGCTTTTATTTCTATGTGTGTACTGTCTATGCCTCCTAGAACCTCAGAGAAATGTCCATAATTGTTGCTCTCTCCTCTGGGGTATGAGCAAATTAGATGTGATTCCCAACATGTCGAAGCATTACATTTAGAAATCGATGTAATGTTCTTGAGGCCAATACCTATGATGCACTTAATGTGTCCCAGGCTGTGTGTCTCTGAAAAGTGCCTGTAGCTAGTATACATAATGATGTATATATCTTTATTTGCACTGGGATGGGTTTGCCATGATTTTCCCAGGGTCTCATGTAAGGGCAGCAGAGGTTGCATATTTCATCCAGGCTATTCCTATCCACCCTGTATTACTCTAAAATTTCTATGTTATGAAGTCCATGATTAGTCAAATATGGTCTGAACACTTCTTCTAGGCCAAGATTCAGCAGCTACACTTTGTATTAAAGTCTGTTGCATGTACAGGTTAATGATATCAGCAGCAAACCCTAATTTGTTTTCTAAGTGTGTCCATGGCTTATTCCAAAGAGTACTGGAATTGAGACCAAAAGAGAGCATATACATGCATGCTTTATAGCTCCGCCATGTTGAATTGCTTAACTAGCATGTATTTCACCTATGTATGCCTTCATTAGCATATTGTGCCACTTACCCCTGTTTTGAAGGTGGGTGTGTGCAGCATGCAGAACTGTTTAATAAATGCCAATTTCAACGCTTTCCACTGCGTGACTTGCACACTCATTTAACGTGACATGTAGGTATTCAGGACTCCGGCCCTTACAATCAAACTGTCAGACTGGTTTGTCTCTCTCTTGAAAAGGAAATGGAGATGGTGTTAGTTGGATTACACTATTCTGGAAATTATTTTTAATAATATAGTAGCAGCACTGACATTTCCTTTAATTATATTCTATACGCTTGTATTCCCTCTCTAAATAATTTAAAGAGCTGGCTTGTATCTGGCTACAGCAACAAAATAATCTGCTCATCTTCTCAAACAGGCAGTTCAAATGTCAGAGATACTATATCACAGTGATTGCAAGAAGCATAAAATTTGAATTTAATAGCTGAGTTGTCTACTTTTTTAAGAATATTTTTATTAATTTAACATATTTACAATATTTACACAGAAGGGAAGACATTCAACATCACATACTACTCTATGATGTTAGGAATACATTGAATCATCAAAGTAATATAATACCATTAACACATTAGGAGTCTTGGTATTTCAATAGCAGCATTTCAAGGCTATCCCAACCACTGAAGGTCGTAGTATGATTTATAGATCTTATTCTGATCATTTCTTTTTCAGTTTTACATAGTATTGATGGTTGTTGTATCTTTCGGCTTTTCCCGGTTAGGGGTCACCACAGCGGAACTCCGGTCCGCTAATGATTGGCAGTAGATTTTTATGTACCAAGTTGCCAGCCCTGATGCACAACCTTCAACGAAGGTACACCCATTCACGCATGTCTCAACACAGAAGACGCTTTAGCTGAGAATCGAACAGGACAATGTCTTACTGTGAGGGGACAACGCTACCGCAGCACCACTAAATGTTAAAATTCTCTGAACATAGGAACTGAGTTTGATTTCCAAATTTTTGTAATAACTTTTCTAGTAACTGCCAAAAGACTCCAAAATATTTTGTTGTTTGGCTTTTGCAGATACAGGAAGTGCAACATTCATTAGCATTATTGATCTAGTTAAAGAACAATTATCAGACCATAACACCTTAAAAAACATGCCTCTCTCTTCCCAATATGTATTTAATTTTTCACAATCAATAAACATGAGTCCAATCAGCTTTTATATCTTCACTATATCTCCAACAAACTGAAGAAGTCATTTTGCTAAACTTAAAGATTTTATAGGGAGTAACAAACATTCTCAGTGGGATTCAATAAACTCCATGTAGGCTTCGTACGAAGCCTACATAGAGTTTACATGTTTACACAGTTAGCAGCAGAGGTGATTACATATTCATGCCACACTCCACATTTAAAAGTAAAAAGGCATGGTTTCATGGCTGTTGCTGGCCAGGAAACTGTGTAAAGCAACGCAAATAGTGAACTTATTTACAGTAGAGCAAAATAGGTTAGCAGAATTGTGCAGAATGCCACAATGATTACCAGTGTTTATAATATAGTAATGCATATGGCCCAAACACAGTACAGGACAGTGTACATAGTGCAAAGCATTGTGAAATCCCATTCTAGGCATTTTCTACAAAAGTTGTATAAATGAACTGTAAGGGTACATGGACTGCCATTTAAAATATACAGTCAGGGAAGTGTGTATATTGAACAGGGACACACAGATGAATTATATGAATGAACACAGTTTAAGAGGACAGGTGAAATATCATAATGTACAGCAAATGAGGGCATGTAAATGGACTACAGTTGTAGTAGGAAAACTTATCGCATATCAACATGGTACAGTACAGACTGCATAGTGAAAATATATATTATGTGACTGTCAGACAAGGTGACATAACAATGGAGAAGATGTGTTCGTGAGATAAGCATCCTGACATGAACAATGGAGAGGACATCTATCATGGATGTTATATACAATTTGGGTTGGGTGTATATTGTGAAGCTGTGCAAACTGATTTGTCTGAATATGAGTGTAATGTCAGCAGATATCTCCAACAAGTGGGACAGAGATAGAAGCTCATGGACAACAGTAAAAGAAGCACACACAATCATGGACAATATCACAATAATACCACCAGTAATTCCATGTCTCTGACAAAACATATGTGATTCTGAGTGATCATAGATGGTTCTGTACGACCACACTTGTACAACTATTATGACTTGTCAGTAATCTATGAGGGTAAGAAAAGCACACTGTCCTGACACTGTAACATTTGCTGGAGGAGTTAGGAGGGATGCTGCTATACCTGTAGACACTGTGATCATTACAGGCTAGTTGACTGGTGTGCATGGCATGTGTATATATATATATATATATATATATATATATATATATATATATATATATATATATATATATATATATATATATATAGACATGTATGTACTGTGTGCATCACTGGACAGGTATCACACATGCATCTGGTGTGTATCACACATGCATCTGGTGTAATATCTTGATGGGTGTTTTGCACCATCAGACAGTAATGTTTATGCAACAAAAAGAATATCTAAGTATGGCCAATAAGATGCGTGACAGCTCAATGTGGCAAAGGTGGTACATTTCAATTACACATCACTGGAACATGTGTAGGGGGCTACATGAAGAAGGGTACATTGTACTCAGTTATTGGTGTGATGAAGGCTATGAACTATGGAGGCATTATGGCCTTTGATGTGGATGTCCTGCACATACTCAGTAGTTGTGTGCATACAAGGGAGCAGTCAGCACTGTGGCCACATGCTGGTGGAAGTTCCATATACCATCTGCCCCAGGACACAAGTCACATACCAAATGGTCTGCTTATGGGATGTGATGTCTACATTATTCTTGGGTTGTACATTTGTTTTCTTCTTCTTCTTCTTCTTTTGGCTGCTCCCATTAGGGGTCGCCACAGCAGATCAACTGTTTCCATTTCTTCCTGTCCTCTGCATCTTGCTCTGTCACACCAACCACCTGCATGTCCTCTCTCACCACATCCATAAACCTTATCTTAGGCCTTCCTCTTTTCCTGTTACCTGGCAGCTTCATCCTTAGCATCTTTTTCCCAATGTACTCTGCATCCCTCCTCAGCACATGTCCAAACCAACGTAATCTTGCCTCTCTGGCTTTGTCTCCAAACCTTCCAACCTGGGCTGACCCTCTAATATACTTATTCCTAATCCTGTCCATCCTCATCACACCCAGTGCAAATCTTAACATCTTCAACTCTGCCACATCAAGCTCTGACTCCTGCCTTTTTGTCAATGCCACTGTCTCCAACCCATATAACATAGCTGGTCTCACTACCCTCTTGTAGACCTTCCTTTCACTCTTACTGGTACTCGTCTGTCACAAATCACTCCTGACACTCTTCTCCACCCACTCCATCCTGCCTGTACTCTCTTCTTCACCTCTCTTCCACACTCACCATTACTCTGAACTGTTGATCCCAACTACTTAAACTCATTCACCTTCACCACCTCTACTCCCTGCATCCTCACCATTCCTCTATCCTCCCTCTCATTCACACAGATATATTCTGTCTTAGTCCTGCTGACCTTCATTCCTCTTCTCTCTAGAGCATATCTCCACCACTCCAGGGTCTCCACCACCTGTTCCCTACTCTCACTACAGATCACAATGTCATCTGCAAACATCATAGTCCACGGGGACTCCTGTCTGATCTCATCTGTCAACTTGTCCATCACCATTGCAAATAAGAAAGGGCCCAGAGCTGATCCTTGATGTAATCCCACCTCCACCTTAAATGCATCTTTCACTCCCACCGCAGACCTCACCGCTGTCTCACTACCCTCGTACATATCCTGTACCACTCTTACATACTTCTCTGACACTCCTGACTTCCTCATACAATACCACAACTCCTCTCTAGGCACCCTGTCATATGCTTTCTCTAAATCCACAAAGACACAATGCAACTCCTTCTGACCTTCTCTGTACTTCATCAACACTCTCAGAGCAAACATCGCATCTGTAGTGCTCTTTCCTGGCATGAAACCATACTGCTGATCACTAATCATCACCTCCCTTCTTAACCTAGCTGCCACTACTCTTTCCCATAACATCATGCTGTGACTGATCAGCTTAATCCCTCTGTAGTTACTACAGCCCTGCACATCACCCTTATTCTTAAAAATTGGCACCAAAACAGTTTTTCTCCATTCCTCTGGCATCCTCTCACTTTCCAAGATTTCATTAAACAATCTAGTTAAAACCTCCACTGCCATTTCACCTAAACACCTCCATGCTTCCACAGGTATGTCATCGGGACCAACAGCCTTTCTGTTCTTCATCCTCTTCATAGCTATCCTTACCTCCTCCTTGCTAATCCACTGCAGTTCATGATTCACTATCCGCACATCATCCAACCTTATTTCCCTCTGATTCTCTTCATTCATCAACCCCTCAAAGTGCTCTTTCCATCTGCTCAACACACTCTCCTTGCTTGTACATTTCCCTCATTATCCTTTATCACCCTTACCTGCTGCACATCTTTACTAGCTCGGTCCCATTGGTACAGGTCATTTTCTCCCTCCTTAGTGCCCAACCTTTTATACAACTCTTCATATGCCTTATCCTTAGCCTTCACCATCTCTCTCTTTGCCATGCACCTCATCTCCTTATACTCTTAGTCCCCCCATGTTTTTGTTTCATCTCATATGTTGTTATGGCTGTGGCAGCAATCCTTTGTGTGTGTGTGTTGGTACTGTCTGTATTACACTAATATCACAGTTGGAGTTAATGATTGCCCACAATCTGTAGTTATCCAGACAGCTATTTGGAAACAGTATGTTTCTGTCATTAGTGACATACATCTGTGACTTAAATAATGGACAGGAAAGGGCCTAGCAGAGAGTCCTGATGTACAGACCTGATCACTGGCCCCAAGATATAGTTCACGTCACACATTTCAACATATTTAAATTCCACATATGTGATCCATCTACCCACTTGGTGATATAGATGTTTATGGCTACATCTGACAGTGTTGAGTGAATACCTCAGTGTGGATTTGTGTCAAATGCTTTGGCTTGGTCAAGTTCCACAGAATGATAATGTTGTCATCATGCATGCCCTCAATGACCTTTTTAAGGATATCTAATACACGTAACAAACATGAATGTAGCATTAACAATTCACAAGTCTGTTGCGCACAGCCATGATACTACTAGTGTCCATTTAGAAAATGTCCAGATGAGAAGAGTCAAGATGTGTCTATACATGCATGCATCAGGTGCTGCCCCACCCCAACTCAGATGGACACATGTTGACATACACCCTTCTATGGGAACATAGTCCATGTGGACGGTGTGCTTAAGTGTGTATCCAACCGTGTCAGGTAGGTGTATATGCTGAGTCATGCTATAGGTAATCTGTGATGTTGTCACTGCCCACTGATACTGTGTGATAAGTCTGGATGAAGGTAAGACAGTGCATACTACCTACCTTGATCTGGCATAGGGTTTTGGCACAATCCCCCACTCAGGTATCATTGAGAAACTCTCCCAGATGGAGATTAACACTTATGTCACTAGATGGTTAAACAATTGGCTCACCAACAGAACACATACTGTGAAAGTCGGTGAATCAACCTATACCAGTACAGCTGCCACCATTAGCATACCCCAAGGGTCTGTGATTCAACTTTTACTGTTTTGAATCTATTTCTTGACAGTCCAGGCTAAAGTATATGCCCTTTGGCTTACCAAGTTTACTGATTATTGTATATTGGTTGCAATCATTGAGTCCACCAATGATGAAAAATATTACAGGAGGGGTTAGCACAGATAAATGATTGGTGCCAAAGCCATGTGGCCCTCAAATAAATGAAAAAAATGTGTCATTATTTTGGCCTTCTGCAAAGTGGAATTCCCTACTAATTACAGCATTGACAACACTCTCAATATGCTGAAACCCAGTGATGCAAGACTTGGGAACAAACAAATATAGCAATCTGAACTTCAGCCACAGTGTCCACAGTGGTATGGAAAGGCTATGTTGTGAAGCTCATAAGTCAGACCACCGTATCCAGATCTGAGAATGATATAGCAGCACTGTACTTGAACCTCATCAGAACACTAATAGAGTATAATGCTCCCTTTTGCATGTACCTCACCAGACACCTGCAGCAGCTGGAGAGACCACAGGGATTTCTCACCAAGAAAATACAGGGCCTACAAGCCATGCCATGATGTATGTTGATCTGAAAGCCCTGTCACTGTAATCTGTATGGTACAGAATGAGGTGACTTGTGCCTAGATTACAGGCCAGTATATGACCTTGCCCTGATAGGAATACTGCACATCTGCAAATCAGCTACAGCTGATGACATCAGCAATGTCTGGTGAGGAGAAAATGCTAATAGTAAGGTCCCACATGCTGCTGCAAAATGCTCTCTATAATGTCAAGCAAGTGCACAAACATACACACACCCACCACAGTTGAATGCAGCAAAACAGAACCTCTACCTGTTTAAGTACACCAACTAGAAAACTCTGTATTTAAGGAAAGCACCACAGCTCAAGTCTGATTTGGAGTATCTAAGACAACATTTTATAGGTGATAACATCAGTAGTGACTGGTGAGGAAAATATAGGGTTCAAATCCAGGTGTGTATAATATTTTTAAATAAATAGTAATAATGAATGAAATCATAAATCACAACTTACACTATATTCACTGTATGTTGTTGTGTGTTGATGTAGTGCAGAATGTTTAAGCAGCATTGTGTGGAAGTAACCACACCAAGAAAGAGCCATTCATGGTCACTTGGCATTAGTGCATCATGCCAAACTCTGCACAAACATAGAGACCAAAAAGTGAAGGGCTTCATTGCTTTTTTGGTACTTATGTGTGTTGTGTGTGATTCTATTTTTTGACCATATTATAGGTGTTAAAAATGGGGTAGGTAAGAAAGTGGTGAAATGGGGGGCAAGCAGGGGGGAAGAACAAAGGGAAACTAATATAGAAATGTGCAGGAGGGAAGTAGGAAAGAACCATAGCTGTCCATTTTTTCAACAGTATAAAATGAAAATATGTGCAGAATACTAACTGAAGTTGGACTGTCAGCCCCACAAAGAGGGGTGACAACAACGCAATCATGCTGTACAGCCAAATTGGACCAAATCAAGTTTGTCAAGAAGACACATGTGTGAAATGGAGAGGTAAATATGGGACGATATTTTTTGTGGGACAGGGGCCCATTTTGTTTACTTCAGTAAGAGACAAATGCTGGGTAAAGGATGTTGGCATTTCTGGGTCAGGTAAGTTGCGTAGGTGAAGAAGCAAATGCAAACAGGACAAACAAGACAAGACACCGGGATGTGAGGGACACAAAAGGTTGGGGGACTCCATGATTGGAGTAAGGGAGGGGAAAATGCAAGCTCATGCTCATCAAACATGGGGACAATGAGAATCTAGTTTCGCCCACAGGACTGTCATTGCTGTACCCTTACTCCACTGGCTGCTGGAGTGCTTGATGTCTTCTTGTCCTATGGGCCATGAAGGGGGAGAAGCCTCTCCATCCATTGTAAGTGTACATCAATGGTGATGTGCATGACCCTACACACCAATCCTGTCACCTCCTGGCAGATGAGGAAATTCCCTCCTCTGCCAGTATTCCCAAAGGGTACCACAGCACCAGCTAATGAGATAGTTCTACCTGAGTGCACAGGTAGTGCAGAGGCAGTGCTGCCATGGTGGGTCCTACATATGCTGAGTATCTGTGCTGGAGCTGGTGGAGTGGGGGCAGGCTGACCCACTGGGATTGGCTTACCATGCTGTGCTGTGAAGCATTTAGTGATCTGTTACAGATGGATGACATGGAGACATTTGGACAACATATAATAGAAAATAAAAAAGAGAGATAAGAGTTGGGGTGAGAGAAAAAAAAGAAATAAAATCAGTGCTGTCATATGTGACATACAATGCATTACCACAACTATACAGCTAATTTGCCTGAAGTATTACATTTATGTATACGTCCTAACAACAATAAACTATAATTACAGATTACAGAAGTAATCCTTGCAGTGTGCATATATTGCACATATGCTTGGTCATATTATACAGATTACAGTTAACAGCAGGGCATTTGTGCCACTTGTATAGATCTTAATTTATGTAATATTATTAAAGAATTGCAGTATTATATAGTTGTTACTCATGGTATTTGAACCCACAACCTCTGACTACAGTCTTACACTTGACTGTACTACAGAGTTATGCATGCATACCTGCTTTAACAGTTAGGATGTGTATGCTTAGTTTGTTACTATTGTATAGAAAACAAACACATCTATCTTTAACTTTTAAAGGTGCAATAATACTTCTCTTTTGCTGCATACATACTACTTGGTTCCCTCTGTCTCTCCAGATGATCAGCATGAGCTGCCTATTCAACTCAATTTTAGGATTAGCTGTGAAAATAAAAGAAAAGAAAAAACAGAACAGAACAGAGGAGAAGAGAATTATGCATACCAGTTTTGCTGATATTTAGCTTTATATATTTTTATATTTGGCTTTATATGTATTAGAATCTCTCTTTATTAGCATACTGGGTCTATATTAGATATTCAAACATTTAAAAGTTTGAATCACTATTTATTTATTTTTTATTTTACATTTGATGACCGGGCTGGTCTAACTGGATATATTTCCATTTTCAGTAGAGGCCTGGGGAGAAAAGCTCCAACATAGCACAAACTGTATTATGCAATTGTATAACAAAAAAAAAGTAACAAAAAAGTAAAAGGTATATACAATCAAAAGAAGGCATACTCAAAATAAAAATACTAAGTAGGTGAATAATATAACAGTCATGTGATTGTTTGATAAGAGAGATACACTAAAGTTCATTGTTAGTTAACATAAACACTTGCGGTTATAAGTTTTCAGAGACCAGATTTTAGCATACAGAGGGGTATATAGAGTAAGATTTAGAACCATAGGCAGTATGAAGAAAAAAGGAAAGGTGGTTAATTAATCAGGGTTAGTGCAGTGACATAACCAGTGTGATTTTAGGTGACTTTTGAGTTTTTGCTTAAACAGTGACGGAAGTAGAGTTAGATTAGTAGGTTGAAGGTTCCAGTGTTTCCCAGCAGTATTGGAGAAGAGGCTGTCGCCTGACAAGTTATTGGACTTACTTATGCTAGCAAGTAGTTTACCTGAAGTGCGTAGAGAAATCAGATTGTTATAAGGGGTAATGAGGTTAGCGAGAATTAGAGTATTATTTGGTTGGTAAAAGATTTTATGAGCAATGGTGAGTTGGGAAAAAGTTAGCATGCTAGGGAGTTCAAGCCAGTCAAGCTGCTTTAGATTCAGACAGTGGTGTGTTTGAAATGCATTGCCAGTGGCAAATCTGGCAATATTGTTATAGGAGTTCAATAGTTTGAGAAGATTATTTTTTTTTAGATTAGTATAAATAGGAGAAGCATAGAGAAGAGTTGAGATTAAGTGAGAGTGGGCAATGGTGGTTCTAGCTAAAGGAGTTAGGAAGGGTTTGATTCTGTATAAGGAGCCAATTTTTCTGTTCACTGCTTGAGTGGTGTTATTTATATGCATACCAAAGTTAAGGTTGTTATCAATTGTGACTCCTAATAGTTTGGTAGTGTGGTCGGGAGAGATGAGGGCACCGTTGTTAGATAGAATAGAGAAATCAATAGGAGAGGACCTACTGGTAGGTATGAAGAGTAGAAGCTTGTTTTTTTGGCATTCAAAAGAAGGCAGCGTTTTAGGAACTAGTCTTCTACTAAGTTGAATACTTTTTGAGTTAGATAGAGTAGTTCAGATGTGGAGTTAGCAGAACATATAAGTGTGGAATCATCGGCATATTGAATGCAGGTAGCTTCAGGGACTTCTATGTGAAGGTTGTTGATGAATAAAGAAAAGAGAAGAGGTCCTAAAATGGAGCCCTGGGGGACTCCAAGGGTGACTGGTAGGAGGGATGATAATTTATTTTCCCAGAGAACTGCCTGTTGCCTATTGTTAAGGTAAGACTTGAACCATTGTATAACTGGGGGATCTAGAGCAAGAAGTTCAAGAGTATTTATAAATAGGGGATGATTAACCATATCAAAAGCCTTTGAAAGGTCAATAAAGAGAGCAGAAGAGAGGATGTTGTTATTACAGTTCTTATTAATGGAGTCAGTGAAAGATAGTAGAGCAGTGGTAGTGCTATGAAATGGCCTAAAGCCATGCGGGCATGTAGCCAGAATATTGTGTTTAGTTAGGTGGTTGAGTAACTGATGGTGAATGCATTTTTCCATGACTTTAGCTAAGGGTGATAGGAGAGCTACTGGTCTGTAATTAGAGTAGTCGTTTGGATTTACCACCTTTATGTAGGGGGATGATGTGGGAGATTTTCCAGATGTCTGGAATGATTCCTTCATTAATGGTTCTATTAAGTAGGATGGATATGGGAAAGGCAATAACTTTAGCTGCTATTTGCAAATACTCAGAAGGTAACTGGTCAGCTGAAGGAGTACAAGGCTTAAGCTTTAGTAAGATTTTGTAGACGAAAGTGGTTGAGATAGGATGAAATCTAAAAGTTGGTAGAGATCCAGCTGTAGAAGAAGGGAGCCTCATGTTATCAGTGGAAAGCTGGCTAGCTAAGGATTGTATGGTCTCTGTGAAGTAGGTGTTGAAGTTATTGGCTATTTGAAGTGGAGTGTTATGATCTGCATCATGAGGGGATGGTGTGCTAGACTGACCAGGTTTGAGGAGCCTATTGATGTTAGTCCAAAATTTCTGAGGATTCTTATGGTGTGTTTGTTGTAGCTTACTATAGTAGTTCTTTTTGTCAGAGAGTACAGCCTTTTTAGTTATGTTTCTCAGCTGTCTAAAGGTTTGTCATTCAGGGGAGGTTCTGTTAGTTCTCCAATTGTCCCAAGCTTTATTTCTAAGTAGTATTTCTTGTCTAGTCTCTTTTGTTAGCCAGGGGGCTGGTTTGGATTTTAATCTAATAGATCGTTTAGGTGCATGCTCATCTAGGATTGCAAGAATGAACTTTAGTGATCGAACTTTTAAAAGTTCGAATATATATAAAAATAAAAAAAAAGAAAAACTAAAGGGTGTAAGCAGGGGGGCAAGCCCCCTGCACCTCCCACGTGGGGGGCTGCACCCCCCACATACCCCGCTACTTAAATATACCAACTCCAAGATCACGCTACAGTGTAGGAAATGGGAAATTTTCTGTTTTTGCACTGTAGCACACTGAAATGCGATCTCGGAGTTGGTATATTTAAGTAGCAGGGGGTGTGGGAGGTGCAGCCCACCCACGTGGTTGGTGCAGGGGGCTTGCCCCCCTTCTTAAACGATTTACTTTTTCTTTTTTTAAATATTGTTTTTATAGATATTCAAACTTTTAAAAGTTCAATCACTAAAGTTCGTTCTTTAGTGATTCGAACTTTTAAACGTTTGACTATCTAATATAGACCCAGCATACTTACACATGGTTGCTAGTGTGAAAATCATCCAACCATTCGTTGAGTGTATCCCTCTTGTGCTTCTTTAGGTCATTGAAGTGGTGTCTACACTGTTCTCCAGTGTGTGGGCTGCCAGTCACACTGGATACAGTCTTGGCCAGACTGTTCCAAGCCTCAGACTTGTACTGAGAGCCAGAATAGTCCCCCTGCAGAAGCCTTTGGCTGTGGAGCTTTACCAGGAGTCCAATAAATATTTTGGACTCCTGAACACCCCACCTCTGCACCCTAGATTGGGCACTTTCCCCTCTAACGTGAGACATATCTAATCCCAAAAGTAGAGCAACAGTAAATAATGATTTACCGCCAATTCCTGTTATAGTGTTTACTGGTACTGCGCAAACTCGGGAAACAATGCCAACCACATTTGCGAGATTTTAAGCAGAGAACAACAGTGCAAAAGCAGGGACAAATCCAGTTTTTGAAACTAGAAGGTTAATCTGACACGACATTAGTTTGTGGGGTGTCTGCTGTTATAACTGTTAGGTGATTTAAGTATGCTGACATACACTGAGACATGACTGTCCTGACCTGATGGATGTTTTTTGGCTTTATACACTGTTAAAATGGATTTTTACAGTGTGAGATCCTATGCATAAGGGACAAACATTTTCTTCCACAGTGTGATTTATCATCTTTGCCACATAAGAAGTACTTCTCAGACATAGGAATCATTCAGATATACAGATGTCACACTTGAGGTGTTAACCATGTATGTGTTTGACCTGACAATTCATTCTGATAGATTCATTTGTGTATGTGTCTTATTTAAGAATGGAGGCCATCCAAGTCCAGACTACAGAATTATACTTACAGAAACGTGAACATAGTAACAGAGATAAAAGAACTGGAAGTGGGATCTTTAGAAAAGTGTAGGAGCAAATTACATACAAAAAAATGGAAAGTGTGGGAACAATACATGCAGAATAATGTTTTGGAGAAGGAATGTGGTTTATAGGAAGGCAGGAATTGATCGAAAGACAATGATGGTATGGAAGATAATATGTGATGTATAATGTCTGCAACTGAAAATATATCAATATAGTTTGTTTTCATTTATATCAATAAATGATTGTCTATATTACAAGTGATGATTCAAAAAAGATGTTTCTTATTTAAAAAAAAGTATCACTGGCAAGTAATCATTCATGTGGAAGGCAGTAATAGTGTCGTCTGTCAAACACAATTAACATTTTGTAAAGTGAACATGGCCACATCTTCCTAAGCATCTCAGAGACAGCAGACTTACTCAACCCTCTTATAGGTAATACTTTTGACAAGACTAATGTGCAAAATGCATCCACCTCAGTGCTATTGTTCAAGCATTACAACATAGTGTGTCCAAGCAGAATCTTGCAGGTTTTTCCCAAGCATAGAAACCAATTAACATATGATGAAGTTCAAGACGCTGTGATATCATGTAGAGGATATACTGTAATGCAGGTCATGGCTGGAAAATAACTGAGGAGTGTGTGAAATTGTCCATGTTTATGCCACATAGGAATGTATTACATCTTCACTTCTGCTCACCAACCAAATACTCAGATAACAGCATCTGACCAAAAATGGAAGTTTGTGGAGCAATAACTCTGTAGTCAGGTTTTGTTGTTTTCCATGGGATGTGTCAGGCTTGTAGAGACACACACACACGCACACAAACACACACACACACACACACACACACACACACACACACACACACACACACACACACACACACACACACACACGAGACGTGCATATTAAAAAGTCAATAAATCACTTTGATTTGATTGACTTAGTCTTTGACAAACTGATGTAGAGCCAGGTGTATACTGTATGAGGCTGCTGTGGCCATTCTTTAGAAACTCTGGGTTTGTGGATGAAGCTATTTAAATGTGCTATGACTTCTTGTAGGAGATTTAACTCACATAGACAAATGCAACCTCACCAGCTCAGAAGGCACACAAAAATATAGACACACACAGGTTTTTATGCAAAATTACTTTTACTCTGGATTTCATTAAACAAAACATCAACAATGTGCAAATGCCAAATTGACCACACTTAAATAAAAAAATAAGCTTTGCAGCCTGTTCGCAGAAACAAGTCCTATAAGTTGTTGAAACTGAGCACACCCATTTTCAAAGCAAAATGTAACGATAATGAGCACAGAGCTAAATATTCTTCAAAAAAATCCTGTTTGTATATCATCCTGTCCAGTTACTGCTTAGCATATTAGCCAGTAATACTCTGGACTTGGTAATTTCCATGCTGTGGGAGATAGGGTAACTTCTAAAATTGTACTATGAGGTAGCCATATCCTTTTGATAATTCATGTAGTACTATTGTTTTTTGTAATTGGATGTTGGATGACACAATCCACTCATCAGAGACAGTATACAGAAGGAAGCAAACTTAATGCCCATTAATATTCTTCTTATATAACCCTTTTTGTAAGCCTTTATTGTCTGTAAGCTAAATGAGTGTTCACTGCAGTGACAGTACAAAAAAGTAAAATCAAGCTGGAAATTAACTGCACAGACTGAAAATAAAATTGTATGTATGGCCTCATATGTCCATGAGTAAAATTGTAGTGCATTGCTTAACAATGAAAACCACATTATAAATGGTTTCTTGTGAAAAATGAAAACCATAGCAATTGCACAGAATATTGTTGCATATACAAAAATATTTGTGACGGAACAGGTATCATAAAATAACATTTAATTTATATGTAGGTATGTACTTGTATCACAAACTAAGACAAGTTAACCATCTCAGTAAAAGAAACAGCAATTAATGAAAATAGTAATTTATTAATGCAGTTTAGAGAGTATCCTTTCTAAAAGACCAAGAGGTGCATTTGAAAGAAATTATTCACAGTAAAATAGTGAACATACAAAGTCTTCTGCTTTTCCCTGTATTCAGATTAATTTGCTGCTTTAGGAGTACATGGTCATCTGCAAAAACTGAAATTGAAAACAAATAGGAAGTTAATGAAAGAATTGTGCCTTGTTTCTCCTCCAATACAAAAGCAATCATTACCTAATATTTCAAATCTGTCTAGAATAACTCTGTCTTTCGTTTCTGAAGCTCATCCTGCCATTGAAGTCTCTTGCTCAAACAACAGCTCTTCCCACACTCTACATCAGAGGTGTGACTCTTGAGAACTCTGTAAAATTACTGTTAACATAACTAATTTCATACTCTTACCATCATTTTGCCAGTGATATTCTTTGCTATCATATCATGGATGTATTGTTCCCAAGCTTGACATGAAATCATAAACATTATATATTCATTCACACTTAGCAGTTGTGAAAAATACATCCTTAGATTCCTAAACTATTTCTGAAAAATTGAGTTAAAAAGCATAGGCCAAACAAAGATAAGTTTCTTGTTTAATAATAAATGTCATTTAAAAAAGAACAAAACACAAGACTGTTCAGCAAAAGACAATATTCAATATGTTCAAACTATTTACATCATTACAGTAATATATTATAGCATACAAAACAATCAAGATATATTTTCTTAAAACTTTCATAAACATCCTTCCCTATTTTGGAAACCGTAGAAGACATGTATATACTAATGTCACTGTTTCTGATCAGTCTGACTTAAAATTTCACATACTGGTAAACAGTTCTTTTTTTCAAAGTCTGTTTTTGAATTATTCACATAAATATGAAAATTCTGCCTGCTTGTATAATTACTAATATAAACAGCTCTCATTATCTTTCAAGCTGTACAGTTTATGGTGAAGGCAAGAGCGGTAATTTCCTCCAGCATTATCTATGGTTTCAGCTCATATGTAATAATACGCCACTTTCTTTTTGCAATATTAATATACACAGGGGAATAGTACATATCATCGTACTAACAACAAACATCTCCACTATAGTGCATTCTACACAGACTGTGGCAATGTATCATTTTCTTGCACATCATGGCATTTCATATGATTCCAGCTGTATTATGTAATTTATGTCTCAACTCAGAAAGGTTACACTGAGGTGTATACAGATGTGTACACCTCACTGCAATCTTTCTGCATTTAGCCACAATCCTATCATGGTGCTTTTGCACAAAAGAGTGCAGCACTACAGTGGACTGTCTCTGCAGCCATGCTAATTGTTAGTAGGCCATGTTCTCTCTCACAGACTGAAGTAAGGCATTTATGCAGCTGAACAATTCAGAGGACTGCTCAGCTGCATAAATTATCACAGCTACTCCTGGCTACTTCTGGTAATAAACATGACCAAAAGGTCATGTTCATCCATTGTGGTGGTGGTAAGTGCTGAGGAGTTTAGCAGTCGAGTAGTGATAGGATATGTGTGTGCATGTATATCAGTGGCTTCACATGTGTGCGTATGTGTGTGTGTCTTCTTGGGAAGTCACACTAGGGGAGCTTAGTGAGGTGGAAGGTTAAGTGCACGCACGTGTGTGTGTGTGTGTGTGTGTGTGTGTGTGTGTGTGTGTGTGTGTGTGTGTGTGTGTGTGTGTGTGTGTGTGTGTGTGTGTGTGTGTGTATCTGGGTGAGTGTGGGCAAGTGGGAAGTAGGGTGTCTGTGTGTGTGTGTGTGTGTGTGTGTGTGTGTGTGTGTGTGTGTGTGTGTGTGTGTGTGTGTGTGTGAGTGAGTGTGTGCATGTGTGGGTGGGGTAACTGTCATACTTCCACACATCCCTAAACTAATGAGCAGAGCCTACAACATTGGGTCATTGGGAAACAGTAGCCACCACAGAGTACACTAAAGACATGGGTCCATTACATACCAGGGTGAACATTAATGATGTGGGTCAAGGCTGCCACAAGATATCAGGGAGAAGTCATATGCCTTAAAGACACAACGAAGATGTCGATCATGGGCAACACTAGACACCAGCGAGAATTCTTTACTACCATGCCTTAATAGCACTTATACAAGATGTGGGAATGGAGGGAGATATTTTACTACAGCTATTACTGCGAGCACTGGGGTTGTTTCTGTTTCCCAGAGTTAATCTTTTATGAAAACAGAAATGGAAATATGAAAACATGAACAAGTGATGAAGAATGACAACTACAACAGGTGCAATGCATTCTAGACAAACACATTTAGTAATACTTTGTGTTTGATACACTACATTTTCAAATGCTCTCTGTCATGAACTGGTAAAGTCATATTTTTAAGAAACACATTTCCAGACAATGTTACTGCAGCATAAGCAGATACAGCTATTGAATGCAACTTCACCAAAAAGTTCTTTAGGTACTGTTGATTTAATTGAAATTTAGTCTTAAACGCATTGCCACTATCATTGTAATTCCTGAACTTGTGGAAGGTTATTCATGGGTTTATGGACATTTGAAGAAATCTGTGTAGTTATACATTTTATTTTCACACAGCTTTCCTGACTTTGACCTTAGTAGATATATTAAACAACAAGAAATACCCCACAGGTTCCTAACTAAGAAGATCACTGGCTTAAAAACCCTAAGATAGCACAAAACTCTGGAGGCACCATGTGTTCAGTGTCTTACAGACTTTTGGTGGAAGAACCACGGCTTTCCTTTCACGCAAATAGGGATCTAGTGGTTCTGGATCTCTTGCATCAGCACAAACCAAATAGTCCCACAAATACCACAACCAGGAACCTAAATTTTAATTAGCAACTAAATAAAACACAATGGAGAGAGAGGTCCATTAAGCAACACACCCTCCACCTCTGGAATAGACTCCCACTGCAAACCAAGCAGTGTGATACATTACTTTCCTTCAAATAGGACCTGGATGATTACATAAGTATTCACAAATCCAGCCCTGGCTTGACTGACCTAGCCATCCATAAAAAAGGAGATTCAGTCTAACGGTGGGTACTGGCAAGGCATAAATGGTTAAAAGACTCAGTTGCCTTATATTTCATATGAATCCATTAATTCCTATGGGCTATTTATCCCAAGCTTTCCTGAATGATCTTGTTATCTTTTGATATGCCACCCAACCAAATAGCATCTTCCATTACTCCAAGCATTCTTTTAGTTATAATTCATATTCTGTGCACCCCCATCTTTCCTGATTGGCAGCTCGGCCTCATCTACCATTTTGTTAACAATTCCTTATGTTTACATCATATTGCTCATCCTGCTACACTCCCTTCTACCATAATAAATATTAATTTCTGTAATTGTTTATTGCAAAACTATAACTGTATATACTTCTCATCAGCTTAAATAATCAGTTTTGTTTTTTTCTACCTCACAAACAGTTCTTGTTACCTTAAGAGTCCAGAAATTTGTTCAACATCTCCAAGACTCCATATATGATACCGTGAATTGAATATACAAGTTTACTCTTCTATGCATATACTTTAAAAACAGCTCCCTCCTTCATATCTGTAGTGCCTTGGGTATTTGAAGTTTAACACTAGATAAATGGCTGTACATTATAATTCAGACGATTGTGAATAACATAAATAGTTTCCAGTTCGAAAAGCCTCTTCAAGCCTTTCCTCATTACTGCAGACTTTGCTATTCTGTGTTGTACATCTATAATACTGTAGGTATTAAACTAATGCATACTGTTTAGCTAATGCTGTTCTGTTGAACTTTGGATTACTTACACTCACACACACACACACACACACACACACACACACACACACACACACACACACACACACACTCACGTACACACACACACATATATCAGAACTGGACATTGCTGTTGAGACAGACTATAAAATATTTATGGACTAAAAGTGTATCATGGCGATCAGTAAAAAAGAAGAACCTGGAAACAGCGCACACCAAACCGCACTTTATTTGAAATCACAAAAGTTGCTAAAAATCCACCAGATAGTCCACAAGGTTAACGCTTTATAATAAGTCAATGCGTTTTCGTCAACTCACTGTTAAGACTTCATCAGACACATCATCATGGCGATCAATTACATGTACTGATACAATATGTTATTGACAGCACACCAGTGCAAAGAGAGCAAATCAAATGTAGAACTGCAGAAGATTTAACTATGACAAGACTGTTTGAACACATCTTGAAAGGCTGATTTCAAGCAATTAAGCTAAGGATTATGCCATATCATTGCAGAATGCTTGCTGTCATTGACAAAGAATATTTGCGTTGCAGCATTAGGGTTACGATGTAATACTGAAAATTTTATATCAAGCACATCCCAGAATGCTGAGAATGATAGATCATACAGACTGGAAAATAAGACAGACAATTTGCTGTGCATTGCAAAGATTTCAAAATTTGCTAAAAATGACACAAGATATATCTGTGGCACTTGCTGTTGATGTACTTAACATCTTTGATGACTAAAGACAGCATGGGAATCCTTCCTTGAAGCCATTGTGAAAAAAAATAAATAGTCTTCAAAATTATCAGTTTTGCTTGTTACCACCCCTTCTTAGACATTCCACTCATGAAAGGTATAAAGTCTGTATTAAACAGTGGTGAAATCTTTATCCACAATACTGTAAGAATGTGCTTTGGTTACACCAAAGATTTATCAGTCTATCCAAACCTTTTTAGTTAGAAAATAACACTAAGGACTTGTTGAAGTTCATGTTTGACAGCTGATAAATGATGTACAGCAAAAAATGTTTTACGTTGCCTGGATCCATGGTCCGGGGGATGCATTTCTAACTGTATTCCAGGTGACCAGGGCTTGATTAGCAGCTGTGGCACTGGGGGAGCCAAGTAGAGAGGGACAGGAGTGAAAAAGCACACTGGACATCACTAACTTCTTGGTGGAGACCAGAAAACTCACTGCTTGTGCCTCAGGGGGTGGGGCTGAGTTGCATAGAGGGAACACCCCTTGCAGATATAAATAGGCTTCCTCCTCTGTCATTCACTTGCATGCCCCTACCCTAAGCTTTGCCAGGTGAGTGTGACACAGACAAGGAAACAAAAAGAAGAAACTCTCAAACCATCCTTGTTGCTTCTCTAAATGATGGCCTCTCCTGGCCAACCCTCACTGCAGTGATGGTGAATGAATGACATGACCGGCCATGGAGGGGGCTGATGATCAACAGACAGTAGTGACAAAGACTGCAAAAAAAAATTAGAGTTCTATTTTCAAATGTGTATGCTGAAACAAACATTTCCTGTGCAAAAAAAAATGTAATTTACGTAGGGAGTTCTTAACATAAGAAGGGAAGGGAGGTGTCACATATATAGGTATATAAGAAATGCATGTTATTAAAGTATCTGGAATAAGTGAGATAATGCTGTCTATTCATCATATCTGGATCTGGCCAAGGCCTTTGGCATTATTTCCATGCGGGTATTACAGACTGAGTTGACCCTACACAATGTCAAAATGAACGTACTTGTCACCAAAAGCTGCATTTACATGTTGCTGTGGATTCTTAGCTGTTCAATTTGTTTCTGCCTTATACTTTGTCAAGGAAGCTTCTACAGAATCGCATCCAGCTTTTTGCTGTTCACATTGATTTGTGATGTGTAGGCTTCCATCTGACTAATATGAAATACTCTGATATTGCTTACATTTCTGCCTTTTTTATTGGTGAAATATTTTGTATAGGTAGTGCAGAATTCACCTGGGCTTTGCCTGAAATTGGTCAATACTGGTCAGTGCACTATCTGGTAAATAAGTATAACCAACTAACTAACTAACTAACTAACTAACTAACTAACTAACTAACTAGCTAGCTAACTAACTAACTAACTAACTAACTAACTAACTAACCAACTATCTAACTAACTAACCAACTAACTAACTAACCATCCAACTAACTAACCAACTAACCAACTAACTAACTAACTAACTAACTAACTAACTAACTAACTAACTAACGTATTAAAAAAGAGATGTTAGCAAGTTTTTGGTTGTTACAAGTTTCATGACTAGATCCTTGGTGAAATTATTATTGTAAAATCAGCCCAAACAACACTTATATATATATATATATATATATATATATATATATATTCAAGAAATCTTTAAACAAGGCAAGTGCAAGAATTCAAAGAATGTTGCTATTCCATCAAAAATATGATCTGCATGCTCAGTACAAACCTGGCAAATAAATGGCAGTAAATGATATTGTTAAGTAGAGCAACTCTGCAAGAATGCGAGCAAGATCTGAAAATCCTATGGATTGTTACTCAATTACCACTGTCTGCTGAAAAGATAGAAGAGCTTTAGCATGCACAAAGGAGGACCTTAAACTACTCTTGGTGGAATTATGTAATCACATGTAATGTAATGATGAGTCATTATTTTCAACCATTCAGTCATTCATGCTTATTTTCCACAGGTTCGTAGCTGCCCTTTTGGGTCATTATAAGCCTAGCTGATTTCCCTTTTGGTACTTGAATCAACCTATTCCATTTGGAGTTAGATTAGCCTTACCCATCCCATGCTCAATAATTATATTATATTAATTATATTATATATTACTCCTACTGAGAATCTCCTAGTGAGGAATCATACCATAGATAATATTAAGGGATCCATGCATGGGATAAAGCATTTAGGAGCTGCCTCTGTCCATTAGTAGTACAGAGGGCAGTCCTGGGGTAAACTGTTTCTCATCAATGAATCCAAGTTGTGCTTGAATATGGACAGGGATGAACTTTGTTTTATGTGGATGGGGAGTCTGCTCCAGAGCAGTGGTTTCCTCTGCCAGATAAACCTGTCCATATAGATATGTCTTTACTTGCATTCAATGATTACGATTCAACGGTAGTAGAATTAATATTCCTAGTTAACTATACAAAAGTCATGTTGAGTAAAATACTCCAGTCACAACTTTGTATGAGCAAGCATCAAGAAAAGGCTCATAATCTTCTTTTTGGTAATAGAGATCTGAACAGCCCGATCCAGTGATGCAGAAATATAATATATATAGCATGTTCAGAAATCAAAATCAAAAGGAAGATATGAAAGTCTTACCTTGGGAAAATGTAGGAAAAAGAAGTTATGTACCTACCATAATGTTCCATGTTAGTTGTCCTTCATCTTGCCTTCCTTCCTGCTGTTTGGGTTCGGAGCCGATCCTTGTCTCCGACTCAGCCTACTTCTATAGCTCGAGAGCTGTTTACTGGCTCGAGGCTAACCCTTATCCCAGAATGCCCAGCGTCAGCTACCCAGATCTCGTTTGTGATAGTGCACACTAGACATATAAAGTAACCAGTAACCTAAAACTGATTTACCAAAATAACAGATCAGAGTAAACTGTCATAAAATTACCTGGCATGTGAACCAAGAAAAAGGAAATCAGCCAGTGAAACCATAGTGAGCTCCTAGCAATCCTCCAGGAAGGGGGAAGGAGGGGGGACGCAAGAAGGAAGGCGAGATGAAGGACAACTAACATGGAACATTATGGCAGGTACATAACTTCTTTATGTTAAGTTGTCCCATCTCGCCTTCGTTCTTGCTGTTTGGGACAGCGTCCCTAGCACCTAAAGACCACGGGTGGCTCATTGGAACAGACTCTTCAGAACAGTGGAACCAAATGAAGCCCTGCTCTGGGAGACCACATCCACTTTGTAATGAGAGATAAAGGTATGAGGGTTTGCTCAAGTGGCAGCTGCACAAACTGAGTCTATGGGCAATTTAGACTGAAAGGCTACAGACGTGGCTAATGCTCTAGTAGAATGACCTTTCGGTTTTGCTGGTAGATGTTTATGCCTTAACTGATAAATAAAGGCAATGGTGTCAGATAGCCATTTGGATAAGGTCACCTTAGAAACTGGAAGGCCTTGCTTATTGTGAGCATAGGAGAGAAATAATTGGTCTGACTTTCTTACCTCTTTGGTCCTATGGAGGTAAAAACGGGATTGTCTGTGCACATCCAGTTGGTGAAGACCATATTCTGCCTTGTTGCTATAACTGGGAAAGAAGACGGGGAGATTGATGGATTGATTTAAATTGTTTTCCGAACAGACTTTTGGTATGAAGGATGGGTTGGTTCTCAGAGAAACTCTATCTTTGTGAAACACCATATATGGAGGACGAACACAGAGTGCTTGGAGTTCTGAAACACGTCTAGCTGAGGTAATAGCAACCAGAAAGAGTGTTTTCCAAGAAAGAAATTTTAAGTTACAAGAAGCTGCTGGTTCAAAGGGAGGCAGAATCAAAGAAGTCAAAACTAAATTGAGATCCCAAGGAGGAGGTGGATCCCTCACTGGGGGTCTAAGAAGAGATGTTCCTCTCATGGAGGCTTTGCAGAGCATATGAGACATTATGCTAGAATTAAGAATTCCAATAAGAAAATTAGATATGGCTGCCAGTTGTACCCTGATGGTAGCAGCAGCCGCACCCGACTGAAAAAGCTCTGCTAGAAATTCTAGAATTTGATGGACTGTGGCTAAAAAGGGGTCTAAGTTTCTAGATTCTGCCCAGTAAGAAAATCTTTTCCATTTGCTAGCATAAGTCTTTCTCATAGTTGACTTATGGGAAGATACAATAATATTACGAACTGCTGGGGAGATACTTGGAAGCCTGGCTAAGGTAGGAAGTGGAGAAACCAAGCTGTGAGCTTGAGAGTCTGAAGGGATTGGTGTAACCCGCCTGACTGACAAATCAAGAGATCTGACACTGGGTCCAGAACCCAAGGCTGGTCTAGAAAGTGAAGGTGCAGGAATGGAAACCATATCTGTCGAGGCCAATAGGGGGCAATGAGGATCATTTTGCAACCCAATGATTTTGCTTTCTGTATGAGTCTTAGAATTAGGGGAAAAGGGGGAAATGCATAAAGGAGTCCCTGAGGCCAATTGTGGAATAGAGCGTCCCTGGGAGTTTGACCTGGAGGAGGAAGCAGGGAGAAGTAGCTGCTGCATTTGTTGTTGAGGGGGGTGGCAAATAGATCGCAGCAAGGCTGGCCCCATTTGCAGAAGATAAGGTCTGCAACTTCCTGATTCAGAGACCACTCGTGAGATATGAGGATAGCCTTGCTGAGCCTGTCCGCTATTACGTTGGATTTCCCAGGGATGTGCATTGCTGTCAGAAAACATTGGGAGGAAATCACCCATTGCCATAGCCTGAGAGCTTCTCGACACAAGGGGTAGGACCTGGTCCTGCCCTGCTTGTTGATGTACCACACAATTGACATGTTGTCTGTTTGGATCGCAATAGTCCCTGAAGGAAGCAAGTCTTGAAGAGCTTGCAACACTAGGAGCACCGCTCTCATCTCTAGGACTTTGATATGCAGATGGTACTCATGAGGTTGCCACATGCCTTGGACTGTCCTGACTAGATAATGTCCCCCGCCCTATCAGGGAGGCATCCATGGTCACTGTGGCTACCAGAGGAGGTTGAATGAAAGGTCTGCCCTGAGTCACCAGTGGGGAGACCATCCACCAACAGAGGTGTCTTTTGCATGTTTCTGTAATCAGGATCATGTGAGACATGGGTAGTTCCTGGAAGAACCACTGTGTGAAGAGATGCCACTGAAGGACTTTCATGTGGTAACACTCTAATGGTACAAGAAGAATGGCAGCTGCCATGGAGCCTAGAATTTGCAGGACATGTCTGACTTGGACCTTTCTGTACTGCATTAGAAATGACACTTGTTGACGAATAGAGAAAACTCTTTCCTGAGGTAACCTTGCAAACATCTGTTTTGTGTTTAATTCTGCTCTTATATATGTAACAGACTGACAGGGCAACAAGGCAGATTTTTCGAAATTTACTGTCATGCCTAGTTGGGTGCAGGTTGATACTGGATAATCCCGTGCCTCTAAGAGTTGCTGCCTGGTGGTAGCAGTTAGGAGCCAGTTGTCTAGATAGGGAAACACCTGGAATCATTGACATCTCAGGTGAGCTGTAACTACTGCTATACATTTGGTGAACACCCTGGGGGCTGTGATGAAACCAAAAGGCAGAGCTCTGAACTGATAATGACTGGCCCCTATCCGGAAGCGAAGAAATCTCCTGGAGCGTCTGTCCATTTTGATATGGTAGTACGCATCCTGAAGATCTATGGAGCACATCCAGTTGTCCTGAACCAGAAAGGGGAGAATGGACTGCAGTGTTACCATCCAGAACTTTTCTTTTTGTACAGATTTGTTCAATCTGCTGAGATCCAGTATTGGTCTCCAGTCCCCTGTCTTTTTCTGGCACTAAAACGAATCTTGAGTAAGTTCTGGATCCTAGTTGGTCTGCGGGGACTTCCTGAATGGCTCTTTTTTCTAGCAGTTTTGAAACTTGAATAACTGCTTGATCCCTTAGATTGGGTGGGACATCTGGGATGGACTTTTTTGACTTTAGAGGGGGTTGATGAAAGGGGATTTTGTAACCTCCAGATATGATAGACAGTACCCATTTGTCTCTTGTTATATTTTGCCAGGCTTTTGGGTACAGGGAAAGTCTTCCCCCAACTGCCTCCAGAGGTGAGCAGTCAGGCAACCCATCAGGGATGCTGGAAGGGTTTGGCAGAGAAAGTTTCTCTGTCACCCTGAATTTGTGGTCCCCCTCTGCCCCTGGGGGAAAAATCACCACGTGTGTCAGACAAAGATCCCTGGGACTTCCAAAACCACATCTTTCCACCCTTCTGCCCTTTAGGATAATGTCTGTTAGGAGTGGAAAAATGGACTCCCATGGCAGAGAGAGTCTTGTCTTCCTGCTCGCACCTGGTAAGCGTGTCTTTCACCTGAGGCCCAAAAAGTGAGGAGCCATCAAAGGGAGTATTTGTGAAGGATGCCCGAAAGGGTTCCGCAAATTGACACAGCCGCAGCCAAGCATGTCTCCTGAGAGCCACTCCTGTACCTGCGGCTCTGCTTGCTCCATCGGCTGCATAGGAAATCAGCCTCATGGGGGAGTTGACTATAGAATTAAGAGTCACAAGCTGGGAAGCTATTTTGGCTGATGCTCCCTCAGCTGTAGGATCTTGTAGGGTATCTCCAAGCTCCTTTAGGAGATCCCTTTGAAGTCATGTAAAATGAGAGAAATAATTCAGGGACCTCATTGAGAAGGTCGCTGAGGAAAACATTCACTTCCCATATCTGTCCATCGTCCTAGACTCTTTGTTTGGTGGATGGACAGACGAAGAAGTTTTGGCTAACTCTTTCTAAGTGGCTGCTGCTACCACCATGGCATCAACTGGCGCACCTTGAGAGAGAAAATGTTTGTCCTGGGGGGCTGTTATGAACTTATTTGGTCTCCTCGGAGTAGGTTCCACAGAATCCATAGCTGACCAAGCCTTTCGAGCCACTACAGACATGAGTGGACTGAAAGGTGGAGACACCCAGGAGGTGGAGGGTCGGGAACCGAATGCCTCCAGGTATACAGACTCATCCTTGGTAGGGGCTAGGGAAGACCAGCCACCCCTCTGCCTAAGCATTTCAAGGATGTCTGAAAAGGAAACATCTTCAGAGGGGTACCTGGGGGACCCTTCCGATTCATCCAGGTCTGTATCTCAGGTGACAGACTCGGGGGACTAGGTGCTTCTTCTTACACTTCTTCTTCCAAGGAGGCTCCTCTGAGTAATCAGGGGAGGCCTTGGAAGAAGAGGGGTCACCCAATGGGGTGTCCTGGGGCATAGGTTCCCTACGCTTCTGGGCAGGAGGAGGAACAGAGGTTGGCACAGGCACCACAAGAGAAGGAGGTGATTGTGCTGATAGCAGGGCTGCTTCCATGGTCTCCGGCTCCAAACTAAGTGTAGTCTGAAGAGGAATGTAGATGGAGGCAGATGGAGCCGCAACCTGCTGAGGTGGGCTGGAAAGTAATTTTGCAAGGGCCTGTGATTTAAGCAACCTGCTGACGACTCTCTCCACATCTTGATCCGATAACCTGGAGGATCGAGAGGAGTGGGATGAAGAGTGATGACTGTGTTCACTTCCTAATAAGGGTGACTGTGACACCAAGCGGATCGGCTCCAATAAAGGAGACCTTGCTCGCTTGTGGCTCGAGATGGCTCCAAGGTGGCAGTTGGAGCCGAGGGAGGAGATGACTTGTTGATGCTAGTCAGCAACGGCAAACTTGGTTCTTCATGCCCAGGAGTCGGTTCCGAGGATGGAGCCGACGGCTTGACAGACTTAGAGGATTTCACTGGCTGAGAAATTTTAGCCGGGGAATCCTGTGTATTCAATAATCCTCGAAGGATTAATTTGTTTTTGCTCTCCTGCAGGACCCTCGGACTAAATGCATGACAGACAGAGCAGGAGTCCTGCAGGTGCACAGCCCCTAAACAATAAACACAGCTAGTGTGCCCATCTGTCAGAGACATTTTCTGACAGCATGAGTCACACTTTTTGAAGCCAGAAACTTTGGCCTCTTTAGACATGTTACACTACTATACTAAAAAACAAACATTTTTTTTTTTTTTTTTTTTTGTTACAGTTAAGGAACAGAAAGGAGAGCCTCTAATTTAAACGTCTGTCCTAAAGGGGGGAGAGAACTCTCTAATTTAAACAAGTTCAGGGGAAACAGAAGGCCTGTGAGATATGGAGCGATGGCCAACAAAGCTACAACACACACAAGAAAGGCAATAAGGGATAAAGAACTATATCTAGACAATAACTTGACAAAATTTAAGAATAAACAACAAGTATAATCATAGAAATAAACTATACTAAGCCTGAGCCAGTAACAAAGCAACTTCGCAGCTGAAGCGACAAATGAGATCTGTGTAGCTGACGCTGGGCATTCTGGGATAAGATTTAGCCTCAAGCCAGCAAATATCTCTAGAGCTATAAAAGTAGGCCGAGTCCAAACAGCAAGAATGAAGGTGAGATGGGGCAACTTAACATCTGATAATACAGAGATGCACAGTGCCACGTAAGCACAGACTGCCACTTGAAGTCTCCAGAAGTTGTGCAGGTATGTGAAACCTCATTTGAAAGAGTTGTAATGGTAAAATGAATCTTTGCTAAACACATGAAGTGATATCAGATAACTGGCCTCCATCTGTGAAATAAAAGTTCCATAAGTTTGTGACCTTGTGTGAGTTCAATGACATTACCTTAAGCCCTGTGTATATTAACACCCTGAGATAACTTGACATGGCAACAAAGCAATATCCCACTACCACAGATGCTGAATTACCTAATTTTTAAATGTTGTTATTTTAAAAAAGCATGGAACCAATTTTAAAATAATAAAAAAATGTCTGTCCCTAGTTTGGACACAAGCTCTAGCAAGATAATTATCCAGAAGCTCACACATTAAAATCAGTGTAAAATGTTACCTAGAAGTGAGAGATCATAGAATTCATTAGCGTGACTTTTCATCTCCACCCCACTAACAGGACATCATGGGTAATAAACCCATGTACTATTACTATGCACTCTAAGCTTTCCTGACAACTCTAATTATCTGACTATTGACTTCTGGAAGGAGCACATGTTCTATTCTTTGGAGATGGTCTTCTCTTGAAGGTATGTGTTTTTGTTTATTTAGTGGCAGGAAGTCACCTACATCTGTGGACAAGGGTAACAGTATACTGTCCACAGTACCCTCTTGTCATATTTCCTTTTTTATTTTATTTTTAGAGTGAATGGGGTGTGAATGTGTTGAATATAACAGCAAGTGGAAATGGGGTAGGAATGTTTTGTATGTAACAGCAAATGGAAATACATTACAGTATCTATCATGCTTTTGTGTTTGGTGTCCACCCATCTCATGATCACAATAAGTGTTTATCTTTTTTTGTGGAAGGCAGTGTGTGGATGATAGCAGATAACAAATGGCAGATCATACTGAACTGATGATTGCCATGGCTCAGTGTCGATACTGCATGGTGTCTAAATGGAGCACTTTGAAATATTATACTGTGGCTAGTTGTTTGTTCATTTTCATCACCATCTAATATCAGAGGGGCACACTGAAGCTGCCTGTCTTTTGAGTTGGGTAGGAAGGCAAGTTGTGTGTGAATCTTTAGTGCAGTTATATAGTCAATGAAATGGCTTGTCCAAGGCCAGTGTGCATGTCTATGAGCAAGAAACTAAATTAAAATTCATTACAGAGACCATTAGTTATTCCACTTTTTTTCATAATCCCACATCAGCAATTTGCATCTTGTTCTAAAGAACAAATTATGTGTAAAAACTGAGGGAAGTTTCTGCCTAACTAAGGATGCAGACTAATTGTCCCATATATTTTGCTGGAAGAGAGACTAACTGGTAAATTGTCAAGAACTGGCCAAAGGCTAAATCATGCAGGACCCACTCTCTAGCCTAATCATATTTTTGTGGCAGCTGAACACCACTGAATGCTGCTGCTACTGCTGTTGCTGCTGTTTTGGAAAGTATCCTATATTTTCATATGGAAACAAGTCTCCTGGCCTCTCTGCAGTATAACATCTTCCATTAATACCGCTACACCTTTGTAGAGGTCAGTGGTGCAGCAGCCGTACCACTTTCATCAGCACAGAATGGATGAGCTGGTAATAAGTATTCATTCTTCTCCCATTTGCCCTGGTCTTTCCAGTACCCAGAACCATTAATCAAACATGGGGGTTATTAGAGTCCTCTTCAGGACATAACCTTCCATGAAAATAACCGAATACATTGAAATGAGAGGACAAGGAATGCCATGGGAGATGGGCCACCATTGACTCCCTTGGATGAGATCACTGTGTTCCTGGCATCACAATATACCACCAGTCATGACTGTCATACACCCAGTGGAGGTATTAAAGCAAGTGCCCCAGAACAGACATGTAAGTCATACATTTCAAACCATTGTAGCATATACACTACCTGATTCTTTTCCAGTATGTCCAAATTAATAATATTTTGCCATATTTATTTGTTAAGAAGCACAATTGCATAGGGAATGTGTTCACACAAATGACTGGATTACCAGTGTTATTTCATATTGTGTTAACAACACAGTACATACCTAGGACTTCAAGTAAAATATGTGATGTTTGTTTTTTTTTAATTGCATAGGTCCATCAAAATCTTCACAGCAACAACCTATGTTACATAAGTGTCTCCATATACTATTATTGTGATCCATAGCGTTCTGTGTTTCCACCACCTGTCATGACAGTGGAGTATGCTCACATGTTGATTTGTGTATGCCACTGTAAACTACAGATACATTATTGCAAGATGTGGCCCATACAGATGCATCTACCGACAGACCAGGTATGGTTAGCCACCTTGATTATATGGTATAGCAAATCTGAACACAAATGTGATATATGACATTCATGATGCTTTTTTCCATACACACAGACATCTGGACAACATGTTCACTGTTTGTCATGTAAGTTTCTACATATCATGTTAGTTTGTACTACTGTTGTCCTGTGCCTCTGTCTAAAGTCATGACTGTGGAGCATTCCCACATGTTGATATATGTGTACCTTGTCATAATACATGATCTACATTATGACAGAATGCTTCACTTCCCAAACACAGATGACATGAATGGTAAGACATTACATATGTTTAATGTACATCAGTAATGATGATCACATCTGTGCACTTCATGACTACTGTGTTCTTCTTCACCTTCCTAGAACAACAACAATCTTCACATCAGCCTCATCCAAATGGTATGTGTCTATAGTACCTTGTGTGTGCTATACCTCTGTTGAAATGTGACATGATGGTTGTTATTTGCTTACTGATGATGTACTGGTGTATATGTTTCCCCCTGACAGTTTCAGTTCAAACCTCACTTCCAGTGGTGCAGACCCAACAGGACATGTCAGGTATGTTTGAGGTATGTTTTACAACTTTTTTTTTCCCAAATGTAACCAACACAAACTGTAGTAGCCCAGGTACAAAACTGTAATTAAAACAAAAACCAAAATGCCCAGGTAGGCAGCCACACAAAAGACCAAAATGCCATTTCTTTCACTAGTTTATAAAACTTTAAAAAGTAGATTTAGTACTTTGGTCTCTCCAGTGGAGACTTCATCAGAATAAACACACATTCAACTGACTGGATTTAAATACTCCAAGAAACAAACATGATTGGGTGAACAATAAAATAATTAAATAGCTGAATCATACAATAAAATATTTCTTTAAGAGGCCCTGCAACTATGTGCACTGAATGATATGTCACAAATAACAGAGTTATAGCCCAACATCTCCCTTAGCATTTGAATAACTCCCATTTACCTTGAAACGAGATCCCTTACATATTTAAAAACAGAGCTTGACAAATGCATGGGCATCTGTAAGTTCCGACGTTGGAAAAGTAAATTTCTTGAAGACCACTAGGTGTGAAATTTGTCATAAACCAATGAATATCGGGCATGTTTAATGTTGTTATTATATATAGAACATACTATCTGATGCTGGAGGAGTAGGGGGGTCTCTGACATCTTGAAAAACAGGTTGGATAATGACTTGACAGTGGTAAGTAGGAGCGCAAGATATAATGAATTCTATTACAATAGTCATTCCCAAAGAAACAATCAGTAGTCTGTTACTGTACCACCTGACAGTGCTATGTTTGAAAAAAAATGCCTGCAAGTACATCCAGTACCCTGCTTTACAGTGCTGAACGAAGCACAGAAATAATGAACACGATGGTAATCCATCCATCCATCCATCCATCCATCCATCCATCCATCCATCCATAACCCCTTTTCCCATTTTGCATATGGGATTGGGGTGTCACTTCAACAAAGACAATCATCTAGAGCCAAGTTCATCATCCTCCCTAAAAAAAAGAAATGGACATCTGTCATCACACAGCTTCACTCTGGTGGGTCAGGAGAAAATATTTGCTGGAAACAAATATCATCCACTCTGCTTTACAATAGTGAACAAAACACAAAATATACTGTTATAACAGTCCTCCCCAAAAGAAGCATCCTTCTACACCTCTTCGTTGTACTATGGCACAAAAAAATGATTCTGGCAGCATCCTCTGTCCAGTTTTTTTATTGTCTAATGGGGGATTAAAAGGATTCATATGGGTTCATAGATTAGTACTAAGCTAGCTGCCCTTTTTAAGGTAATTTTTAAGCCTAGCTAATTACCTTATGTGAGAATCAAACCTTGCACCTTGTGTCCATAGGGTAAAAACCTGAACCATTATACCAATCTCCCACCCAATATTTCACTATTCTTTAAATTTCCAATATTTTCCCACCTTGCTATGTGTCAGGCATCTCTTGTAGTTTTCCTTTACTTACATTTTGAGGGAAGTGCATGCCTGACACATAGTATTGTTCCACTAATTTATTATTTTTATAAAGCACAAAGAAGAGGAATTTTATCACAATCCTTCAGACCTTAAGCTGAAAAATGTAACTATCTTCACAGGGAGGGGAAGATGCCGATATTGATGGTGGATTAACTACAGTGAGACAGGCAGAATCAGATGGACTCAGGACAGGTCTGAGAGCAAACAGCTTAACAGCAGTTCAAGCAGCTGGACTGACAAAATCCACTGCCATGGACATCACTGATGGGGCAGGAAAAAAAGCATCCTTTCATATCTCCATGCAAGGTATGAGTCTTAAATTTATTTCATATAAAAGAAAATATTAAGCGCAATTTTGGGTCCAGAATTTGCCCTTACATTCACTTTAGCTTTGGCCTATGTCTTAGAAGAGTATGATCCTAGAGAGATAACTATGTTTGGGAATGAAGAAGGCTTACCTGCAATTCCCATTTTATAACCTCTTTACTACATAGATGACTTTTAGAAATACATCTGTACTAGCAGTAGATGGAAAGACTGACCTATTAACACAAATTTATAGATTTGTAAATTATACTGACTAGAGACAGAAAATTTAAATGGTGTGCCTGATTACAGTGTAAATTATTGCAAGGTGATATGAGGATGAAGCTCTATTTCAAGCTACAGTATGAGATGAAAAATATATGCCACCAGGAATTGAAGCCAAAATCTATAATAATGTCCTGGTACTTCAATGTCCCACTCATAGATTCATGTGATGTTTACCCAGAAATTGTCTAGGTACAAAATTCCTTTTCATGTGTCATGCACACTGTTGAATCAACAATCAATACTCTCACCTGAAATGACTAGAAAATAATTATGCTCTTAAGTTATTATGTTGTTCACTTCTGTTCACTTCTTACATATTAACAGTTACCCCAACTCACACTACAAAGTTGCTTCCAAATTTTTTTCTTCAAATAAACTTTTTTTTAATGGAAAATCAACATTTTAGACTTACCTCTTCTGTTTTCACTCGGATTTTTCCATCATTGTCTTTATCCAAAGTCTTAAAAGCTCCTAACAAAAAAAAAAATGCATAAACTAACAAAACAAATGCACCCAAAAAACTGCTTCGGAAGTACAGTACATTTGGTAATCCTATACTTCTGGAAAATATGTTAAGATGTTTTTCACACATAATTCTTGATCATTTTATTTTTTATTATTATGCCCAAGTAAAAATTGCCTTTGAATTCATATATGCATCCTTGGAAACTTCATTGTAGTAAATAAAAAGAAGAAAAAAATGTGTTAACACAGAATATTCATTTGTTGAGCCTACAGTATGAAACAGGTACCAAGTTTCTTGTCAATGTGCACAGCATGCAAAAAAAAAAAAAAAAAATAGATGAAGAAATCATCATCTGGACTACACGCTCCATCTGTTACTTCCATGGCTTGAAAATGTAGTAATGTGACTAACAGGTTTCTAATATGAAGTTGCTTTAGAATGATGCATCCTTCCAAAAATGATAAACACACACGTGATGAGATCTCATGGTGCTTTACATAGAAAGGCATTTCTTTGGTTGTTCCTAATAAGATTTTGGAAAATCATACATATGTATATATGTGTACACAACTATGTATAACTGTCTTATCTGAAATATATGTCATGTTATTTGGTTTCCTTTCATTGTATTTGCATTTGTACTTCCTCTCATTATCTATTTTTCCTTCTGAAGCTTTTCTCCCCAGGACTACATTGAAAACATATATATATATATATATATATATGTGTGTGTGTGTGTGTGTTTGTGTGTATATGTACACAAGAAAAAACTTACGGAACATGGCATCCAAACGGGTGAGACACGTAATATAATTATCAAAGTCGATGTCACCATTCTCATCCGAATACCTGCGTGTTATCAGACTGATCAGTGGGGCATCAAGGTTGAATCCTATAGCAAAAGTACACAATGTAAGAATTACAGCTATTATCCAGATCTGACAATATTTGTAAAGCAGGTCATCTAGCTAAGTCAATGTGTGCTCAGTGTCCCTACCTGCTGCCTGCAAGGCTCTTGGAATTTCACAGCCATTAATCGTTCCTGATCTGTCAGCATCAAACTCCTTGTAGACTTTCTGTTGTGTAGAAAAGAAAGGGAAGGGGAATATTATACTCTGCTACATAACATTTAAAATAAAAACATACTGGGTACATGTGAGGCAGGGTGTTCTAATAGTAACTTACCTGCCACTTCTTGATATTATTCCAAATGTATTTGAACTCTACCAAACCTAGTTTGCCACTGCTGTCAGCCTAAGAGTCATCAGTTAAGGAAAAACGTCTCTCACATATGCTAACTGGTCACTCCATTGAGATGTACCAGTAAAGAAAAGTAAGACAAATTCCAGGCATTTACAAATGTGGCAGATGAATAAAATACTAATAATTACTGATCATTTTAAAACTATTTTCTTATTGCTTCCACCTCTGCTTAACCATGGTTTAAACATGCATTTAACTTTTTGTAGTATCAATAGACTGACCATTCTAAAAGATGCGTCAAATTATAGTTGTGTTTGGTACATACCATAATTGCAGACATTCAAATCTATTCTCTATTGCATTACTAACTCTTGCACTACCTACCCGTAGAACAACTGTGGAGGGTCCAATTTCCAGAGATCCCCCCCCCCCCCAGGGCCCAGAGGATTTTCTCCCACACAGTTGACAGAGTGTCAATGGTATAGAGGGACATTGCTCATCACCATCTTCGGAGTGTTCAGAGTGTTCGAAGTGTTCATGTCCTTCCTAGAAAAGTTCAGCACAAAGCTGATCCATCCCCAAGGAGAGGAAAGTAACCAGAGGACCTCTAAAAAGTGCTTCTCCAGACTGCTAAGCCCTTAGGAGAGGATGTTGCTAATCCAGCAGGGGAGAATGGGAAGGTGAAAGTGGTTAACTTAAGTTCCCACCCCAACCCACTGGTGTCCATGTAAATGATGGCATGAAGGGAGGCAAATCGTACTGCAACAATGAATGTACTCAAACTTCATTCAACATACTATTCACTGTTGCAGTGCTGTGTCTTAGTAAAAATCACGGAACATCCACACCAGACACTGACTGGCCACTGGAGGAGACAATGGATAATAATGGACATAGCAAAACCTTTCTCATGTCTAGAAGCAGTAGCTAGGTTGCAATTCCTGAAGAATGTATCCACGGAAGACCAGACAGTTGTTCATGAGGTAGACTGTGGTAGCTGCTGTGTCCCTTGATGAATGAGGTCTCACATGACCTGGAATTGTTATACTGTGAGAAGTATAACAGAATGAGGTGCAAATATGTCTCCCTCTATGATTTTGACAAAGGAAATTAATAACTAGTCAAGTGTCCTGATGTGTTTTGTTCCATCCAAGTAAAATCTTAGTTGTCTCCAGACATCCAGATAATGCAGGATTTGCCCTTATTCTGAGGTGATAGGAAGAATACCAAGAGGTGAATGGTCTGGTTCAAGAACAACTCTGTCACCACCTTAGGCATGAAGGAAGGTTGTTTAGTCTTTAGTGTGACTCAGTCCTTCTGAAGGCCAGAAAAAAATCTTACAGTTCAGAAATCATTGTAACAGAGGTTAATGCTACTAGTTATACAGTCCTCCAGGGCAGGAACTTGAGGGCAACAGAAGCAGCCAGCTCAAAGGTGAGTAAAGTGAGTTTTCCAGACCAAACCCCTTTCAGGAATTGCTTAACTGGGATAATATGCATGAGTCGAGGATATGCGTTCATGGAAATCACCGTTCGCTGTTGTGATTTTGATAGTAAACCGTATGTGAGTGTATGTGCACACGTGTGCATTAAGGCTTCAGCTTGGTATTAAGTCTCAGCATTGCAGATATTCTTAAACATCTCAGTCGTGCACACATTTATGATTTTGTCACAAAGTGCTGTATTTTCTGTGAGCATGTGTGCCTGTGCTGTTAGCTGCTGATTCCTTTAATTGTGTGGTTCCAGTAAGTTTTACCTGCAGAATAGGTTCATAGGTTCATAGGTTGGTACTAGGCTATCAGCCCTAGGGCCTATACAAGCCTAGCCATAACAATTCCCTGACTATTTCTTCCCGCACTATTTACTTCCCTGGACCCCTGTCTAACAGAGCAACTGACGTGATCCCCAGGGTGAATTTCCTTTCTCCCATCCAATCGTCAAGGTTCCTTTTGAAGAGGGCCAAAGAGGCACTCTGCTTGACATGTATGGGCAATCTATTCCAGAGTCTGGGGAGTCTCTGGGTCAGGAACCTATCCCTCCGGCATCTTTTGTTTATTGTGATGACAAGGTTTAGATCCCTGGAGCGTGTGGCTCTGAGGGATTGGGATTTCTTTAAGTGTAGCATGTCCAACAGCTCTGGGTTTGACATGGCCTTGTATGTTAAGCAAAGAGTGCCTCTGAGTAGACGATATGCGACAGAGTATAGCTGAAGTTTTTTAAGGTGGTCAGCGTAGGGCATCTGCTTTAGGCCTGTGATTCTTTTAGTGAGGTATTTCTGTGGCCTTTCCAGTTGTTGCAGATGTCTTGAGAGGTACATACCAAATGGGGCATTGTATTCTATAATGGGTCTAATGAGGGATGAGTACAGTGGGACAATGACCTCCTTTTTTCTGGATGAAAAGTCCTTAGTGATGAGGTGTGCCACATAGAAGGATTTCCTGACTGTTGTGGCGATGTGGTTATCGAAGGTGAGACCACTGTCCACCTGTGTCCCTAAGTCTCTTATCACACTTTCGGTGTTTAGTGTACTGCCACCTATATGGTAATTCACGGATACATGTTTTTTCCCAAAGGGGATAACTATACATTTCTTGGCATTGAGCTTGAGCCCATGGCTCTGGCACCAAGCATCTGTTTCTGAAAGGCCCTTTTGTAGAGTATCCACATCATTTGGGGATTCAATAATGGCTCCCAGTTTACAGTCATCTGCGAACTTTGTTAGCCTGAGTCCCTTAGTGTTGGCCTGTACTTCAGAGAAATAGATGCCAAACAAGAGCAGTCCCAGGACTGAATCCTGAGATACTCCACTTGTCACTTGTCTGGAGCTGGATTTGGAGTCGGCTACTTTTACGGTGTGGGTTCTATCAGTAATCCAGTTAGCAACCCATTGGGTGATGTAGGGATTAATGCCCAGCTTAGTAAGTTTATCTATGATTCCAGAGTGGGGGATGGTGTCAAAGGCCTTGGCAAGGTCTAGATAGGCTGTGTGGACCATCTTACCCTTGTCCATGGCTCTGGAGACTGATTCGAAGAAGTCAATCAGGTTCAGGAGACAAGCTCGGCCCTTCATGAACCCAAACTGGGTGGGGTCCAGTGTTTGAAGGTTGCCAATGTCTTTGCTTATAAGTTCCATGATAATATGCTCCATGGCCTTGCAGATAAGGCTTGTCAGACTAATGGGGCAGTAGTTTCTGGGATCCAAGGTGGATCCCCCCTTGTGGAGTGGGATAACTGTAGCTCTGTGCCACTCAGTGGGCAAGAAACCTGAGATGAGGCTATGATTAAACATGACACTTAGGTGAGGTGCCAGTTCATATTGTAGTTCATGTAGTACACAGCCCAGGAGGTCATCTGGTCCCATGGATGCTGTATTCTTAGCTTTGGAGAGTGCGTTTTTACCTGTGTGGCCGTTATTACTGGAATTTGGCAATCTTCCGGTATTGAGACGGCCCATTTAGGGGGTGAGAGGGGGGTGAGGTTGGCACTGAATCGATCTGCCAGGATATTGGCAATATCCTTGGGATCAGTATATTTAATGCCATTCTGTTTTAGCTCAGAGCAGATCTGAGCTTTGCCATTTAGATTCTTGACATAATTATAGAATGTCTTGTGGTTGTCTTTCGAATCTTTGGCAATTTTATTTTCGTAACTAGCTTTGGAGGACTTTATAAGGGATCTCAGTTTCTTACTGAGGATGGTAAGGGAGTTTTTTGCATCCTGGGATTTTCCTTTTTTCTGCAACAGTTTATTCCTTTTGTTGTAAAGTTTTTTTTATGGTAGAAGATCACCAGATTGGCTTCCTTTTTTTGGATGAGAGCATCTTGGTTCTATTTGGGATGGCACGATTCATACATGAGTGGATGTGCTTGTACAGTGCCTTAGTGTAGGATTCAGCAGTTGAACTTTCAGTTCCCGCCTGCATGGGTGTCATGAAGTTTGTCACTTCTGACTTGAGTAGCATGAACTTGGCTTTGGAGAAGTTTTTTATGGAGGTTTGTTTACTGGGGGATGGGGGTGGGATGTGGATGTTAAGGGTGATTAGCTTATGGTCAGACCTGACTAGCAAGGGGGTGACCATAGGTGTGGAGCATCGATTTCCCATGTTGGTAATGACCAGGTCTAGGATATTGGAGCCCCAGGTGGGACTATGGATTAGTTGATCCAGGGCATTGGAATTTATGAATTCCAAGAACCGTTGGGCAAAGGTGTTGGTACATGAGTAGTTTTCCCAATTAATGGCAGGGTAGTTAAAATCACCCAGTGTTAGGGTGTTTGGTTCTATCTTAATATTTTCCAGTATGTTTAGAAAGGTGTAGTGAGAATCTTGGGGTATGGTGGGGGATCTGTAGCAAGCTACAATTTGGATTGCAGTCTTACCTAGTGTTAGTTGCACCTGGAGAATTTCAGACGCATTGTGTTAGGCAACTAGCCTGGTGGTGTGAATATCCTTGGTGAATATTGACACTCCTCCACCTTTAGTGTTTCGGTCCTGGTTTGGTGGCCAAAAGGTGTGGTAAGAGTTGTAGCCTGGTATTGCAGGGGTGCTCTCTGGAGCCTTGAACCAGGTCTCAGTTACTGCACAGATATCGATGTTCTCCATTTTTAGGAGTGCCTCGAGAGAGTGCATTTTGAGGTTTAGACTTCTAGCATTGAGTAGCATTACCTTCAGATTTTGCATGCTTGTACCTGTTATGGTGGTGGTTTTGTCCTTTGAACTTTGCCTAAAAAAGGCACTATAGGGGTGGCAAGAGCCTTAGCCAGTAACCTGAATCCCAGGGGTGACAGGTGCAAACCATCTCTGGCAAAGCATTGTGGTCTGTCAATCATGTTGTCCCATGCAGACAGATACTGGATCCCCTTTGAATGACACCAGAAGCTTAGCCAATTGTTGAAGTCAATCATTTTGTCCTTATATTGTGGTATTATTCTGGGCGAAGGCAAGATGCTACTCAGGGCTAGGGTCATACCTGCCTGGGCCACATGATCCAAGAGCTCTTCCATGTCTCTTTTCATGTAGTCCAGGTGGGTATGTCTCAAGTCATTCACTCCAACATGGACAATGACAGAGTCATATTTGTACTTGTTGTGGAGTGACTTGAGTGCATGCGTTATGTGGCGGATCCTGGCACCCGACAGGCAGCTGACTGTAATTTTCTCCTTGTTCAACCTGGTGAGAGGGACATCAGTGTGCCGGACTACAGAGTCATAATTTGGGAAGAAATGAGCCAGTAATGAACATCTGACAGTTTCTGGTCTTCTTTGTAGCTTGGGTTTGATAAGCATATCACCAGCAGTACATTGCAGGCACCAACAGTCCAGATTTATTTTTTATGTTTAATTTCTCTGAGATGATATAGTTTCTAAGGACAGGCAAAAGGCAAGAGGAAACGAGGATGTTAAGGCAACAGATGGATGAACTGTATGAGAGAAGACCTGCAACTATCAGACATGGTCAACAAGCCACAGAAAATAACCAAGTAGCGAACAGACAAAAAAACTACAAACTTACTGCGGTGCACAAAAAAACAACTAACCCATTGTTGTTGTTGTTGTTGTTGTTGTGTCTTTCGGCTTTTCCCAGTTAGGGGTCGCCACAGCGGAACTCCGGTCCGCTAATGATTGGCAGTAGATTTTTACGTGCGACTTGCCAGCCCTGATGCACAACCTTCAACGAAGGTACGCCCATTCATGCATGTCTCCACAAAGAAGACGCTCTAGCTAAGAATCTAACAGGACAACGTCTTACTGTGAGGCGACAATGAAAAACCTTTATTAAAATGTTATGTGCTTTTGTTTCTTCCCCATGGAACTTCATCAGAACACAACAACCCACTTAAAACCACAATTAAATATCAGATTAAAAATCACATGTTACAGTCAAGCCAGTCAAATAATTAAATCAATTAAATAATTAAAAATCACAATTAAAAATATTTTCATAACCACTTTCCTAATGAAGCACCATAATATTTTAACTTTTTACTACCATCACCCAAGTGTATAAATAGTTTTGTAACACACAGCTCACTCCACCTCTATCCTTCTAATATAAACCGTATGATAGCCATATATGTATATATATATCTATATATATATATATATATATATATATATATATATAATTATTGTTTATGAACCTGCTTTACACTCCACGTCTTAACTACAATATTAACATTTTCTGCCATACAGTTTTCCGTCCCTCCCTTCCATTTCTTTGAATTTATATCTGTCTGAAAACTCACTAATACACCTCTTCAAAAGGTCAGTGTATGTCATCATCAAGTATCTTTTATACTGTAATAATTTGCCTTTATTTAAAATGAATGTAATCAAATTAGCAATTATGTCTATATCACTTACTGCCTGTTCATCCATACTACTAAATGTCTGTTTAAAATGTTTGTAAGATACTGGGAGCTCTCTTCCTCAGGCCCCTACTGAAAAGGATTTTCTCACAAACCGAGTTGGATGAACCCAGTAAACAAAAGGAAAATAAAATAAATAAAAAATAGGAACAGCTGTAACTCCTCATATGCAGTCATCTGGATAGAAGAGGCCATAAATACAAAGACTAAGGAATTCCCTCATTGTGGTTTGGGTCTTCATGGAAATTTTGCTGAAATACTGGGACAAAAAGAGAACCTTGTCTGACAGAAGGAATGCCTCTTGCTGTTTGGTATCTGATAGTGCCTCAAGGAACAGCACTTGTCTTGAACAAGGTGCATTTTGGGCGGGTTTCAAGAAAGTCCTAGGGCCTGGAAATAATTCAGAGTAATGCCTACAGCCACAGAGATCTCATTCAAGGATGTTGGTAGATTAGACAATCACCTGAGGATGGGTAAATGTCAATACCCTTCATCCTGAAAAAGGCAATTACATGAGCCAAGCATTTAGTAAATGTCCTGGGTGTTGTAGGCAAGCCATAGGACAAGAAAGTAACTGGTAGTGTGAATCCCTTTGAATTTTTTAGAATCGTCTGTACAGCCTGGCTATAAGGACACAAAGGCAGGCATGTTTTAAGTCCTGGGTGACCATGAAAGCTTGCAGAAAAAGTGATGGTTGAAGACTCTGCACGTTCAGCATTCTAAATTTTGGAACTTAAATACATTTCTAACTTAAAATGATCCAAAGAGGGTCTCCAAGTTCTTTAATTTCTTGGGATTAGGAACATTCTTGACAATCTGGAGTAAAATTCCATTTCTTTTTTTGTTACATTATGTATACCTGCCTAGACTAGCAAATATTTTATCAGGGGCAGGATAGGCATATTTGATCCTTGGGAACCCTTAGAATTTCTAAAATATTAGTTTTATTTGTAAATGCAGTCTGTAACCCTGTCTTCATATTTGCAGAACCCACCTGTCCTGTGTGATGGCTGCCCACTGTTCTACACAGAAAGCTCACCGCCTACTATCTTAAATGGAGTCATTATGAGAGGGGAAAACAGGTGTGGAGTTTGGTGTTCTGTGCTGGGATTTGGTGAGGGGGAGAGGGGCCAGTCTGACATTATTTTTTCTGTAGCATCCCTTCTTGCCATGTTGCATATTGCCTTATACTGTTTAGGGAAGAAGAGGTAGAATTTACTGGGTTAGTTTCTAATATATCTACATGCAGGGGAATGAAAAAGATCTTTGACTGACTGCACGGTTTCCTCTTTTCCTCCAGTTTTTTAACACCTTCTCTGAAGGATGCCAAAAGATAAGCTCCTTGTTGGTGGTGGTGGGGGGGGGGCATCAAGGAGTTCTGCCTTTATGTGATCTAGCAAGGGCTGTGTTCTCAGTCAAATATGTTTAATTGCTACAGATCCTGCAGCAACTGCCCTTTATGACACATCCATTGCATCATAGCTGTATTTGAAGTGACAAAGTGACTGCCTGCCTAGGAACTAACATTGCACAGGTCAGGCATCTCCCTCTTTGGGCCCTTATCCTTTATCCCCACTGCCTTTTGTCTCAGCTGATTAAGGACACACTCCTGCAATTTTAGCATGTGAGACTAATAGTGCTGGGCCCCGACAACCAGGGTAGCTGAAGTGCCATTTTTTTTGTTTGTTTTGTTTTGTTTTTCTGCCCTTGCTGTCATTAGAAATAGGGCTCATGGATGCAGCCACATTAGATCCCATGCTGGAATCCAAGAACACTGGTACTGGATCAGTTACATAAGTCTTATACACTTGTTTGTGAGACTTATGGACCCTACATAAACGGTCTAGCTTCCTAGGAACAGGAGACTAGACCAGCTCTAAGTATGCATGACTGAATTTATTTTTCAGGACTTTTACAACTGAAGGAATAGCAAAGATTTGGCCTTGAGCAGACACAGGAAATTTCTTCTCCAGCTCTTGGCCTTAGAGAATTTCTTGGCCTCCCACATAATGGTCTTCTTTGTTCCATAAAGGATATATTCAATTGAAACACCTTCTTCAGGTGAAGCAAAGAACAGAAGGAATGCCCTATGCACCTGACTTCAGGTGACAGCAGGGAGACATCTGGTTACTATATGCCAGTTTGTCCATCTCTGAGTCTGTGGTATCTGAATCTTTCTGGGGAGAAAACTCCCCTGTCCTTTTTGCAAAGGGAACCCTTGAAACTGATGATTTCTCAAAGGCTGGCTGGCTGGATTGCAAAAACTCAGTGGTGGCCCTCACAAATTTTAAGAGATCCCAGAGGAAGCCATGGAAGGAAAGACTGGGGAAATCATACTCAGCCCAGACTGAGGTAAACTAGCTTTCATCCATTTTGTCTTGAAGCCCTATTGCCAATGGTTTGGAAGTAAGGTGCTCCTTGGTGGCCTTGTCTTGCAGGTGGGAGCCCAAGTCCACAATTCAGGCTGTTTTGTCCTGTTCATGACAAACAACATGGGAATGCTACCTACCCCTGTGCTGCCTACAATATCAGTGTCAGACCTTAAATCCCTTGGAGAGATTTCAGAGTGACCAATGGCAACTGAATTTTGGCTTCTGAGGATGTGCATTGTGCTGACAGTGTGGTAGTCTCTAATGCAGTAATGCCAGAGGGTTTTGGCAGTGGCAAACAAAGCTACAGGGGCTTGGAAGACACCTTCCTAGCAGCAGCAGTAGTGTCTTCAAGCTAATAGGAACTATTGGAATGTGAGGTGTCATCAGCTTCCCTCGGGTGCATCTTTTTTGTGTGTGTGTGTGTGTGTGTGTGTGTGTGTGTGTGTGTGTGTGTGTGTGTGTGTGTGTGTGTAGGTGAAGGAAAAGTTAGCAGACTGGGACCAGACATATACCCTCTTCAGAGACAAGTACTTCGGAAGAGATTCTACTCTGCAGTTTAAAATACTTTGGTTAAATGAAGCACATTGGGACAATTGAGTACATTATGGTCTGGATCAGGAAAAAAAAAAGCACAATTCATGAAAGTCTTTATGAGGAATCTGTTTCCTGCACCTACTACATTACTAACATTAGAAACAGACAACTGTACAACTGTACAACAGCTATACAACAATAAATAAATAAAATAAATAATGAATCCATAGCAATGGAAGCAGGACAGACCCACGTGCTGACAATGTACATGAAGGCCTAGGCTGTACTTCAAACTGTGTCAAGAGAGTTCTGAAGATGGTGGCAGGTGACAACCCGTTACACTATTATCACCATCCTCACATCAATGTGGGAGTGTATCTACTGATCGAAAAGGAAGGTTAAAGAGCGCTGAGGGTAGGCCGGTTAATGGAAGCCAGAGTTAGTACTGTAACAGTAAATAGTACAACGAGCATCCTTTGTTACAGTCTCCAATATTTATCATTTACATTCACTCTTTAAGTCTTCTTTGCTGTTTTTATGACTGATGCAAATAACTGGTGCAGAATCTGTTCTTAGCAGTAGCACATTTTATTCTTGGCCGTGTTTAACCCAAGCACACTGCACTCATCTGCAGAGCTATTTCCATTAGTGTAGATGCAGGTTAAAGCTTACTCCAGCATTACATTGCCTCCCAGTGACCTTTTACTTCACCAAAATAGTTCATAGCACATTTCTGCTTGGTTCCTGCAGAAAGCTATTTACCGTATCAAAAGAATATTAAGGCATATCTGTGCATTATTCTCTGACATAATTTAGACAGTAAGCCTTTGTGAAATACGCACACAAAGAGTGTACATGCTAGACAGTAGGAACACTCTGGGTTGGACTGCAGGCTTCCCTTCATCCAATAGCAATATAGGAATTATTCTGCTTTCTTTTTTCTGTGCATTGCTCTTTATATAATAACAAAGCATCTGAACTTCTTAGGCACTTTAAGCATGCCATGGTCGTAACATTCTTCCATGCCTAGCTGGGATAACTGCCATAAGTCATGGACCACTATACACTGGAACAGCAAGGTGAATCCATGAGCTGTCAGAAATTATTGGTGACTCTTCTTCATTAGGTTTTGAAATTCACTCACCCCTGTAAAGTTCCCTGACTTCTCAATGCTTAGGGGTTGAAGGACTCATGTACAGATGTCCTTGCTTGGTTCTTCGCAGTACTATACCTTATTCAATAATAGCGTGGGGTTCTTTGAACAGCAGAACTAGGTATCTTCCAATCCTTCCCTTTATCCAAACTGACACTGACACTCTGCCCTGGATATAGCATCAGTAAGTCACAAACCAAATGTCTCTGATTGCAGATAAGCTAACTCTAACTTCTGATGCTTCTCTGCCACGTTGCCATAGCCAGCAGGCTGAGATAGCAGGTCTTTCTGCAAAATTAGTATTGCAGTCTGAATCTGTCTTCCACTCATCAGCTATGCTGGATTAAGTAGCCGATTGGCAACTCATCATGCTAGCTCAGGAGATGTCTGCTTCAGAAATCTCTCAGTTACTCCATCAGCTGGAGCATAATGTGAACTAAAAACTGCATGGTGAAAATCAGACATTTTCACTGTCTCTAAATTCACTAGACGTGAATGCAATAAAATCATCAGCAACATTTTCAGTACATACATATTTCCCTTGCCCTTAAAACAGTCTGTGACTTGTTGCTTTATTATATTTAACAAACAAGCAATATTTTTATTACAAATAATGCCTGACATGACTAGGATTTTTTTTCTCATAAAAGCCTACAGCAGTTTTTTGTCTTGGACTTCCTGTTAACAATTTAGCAACTAGATATTCCCTCTTCTGTGCAGGTGTAGGTAAAATCATGATAAAGTGGTCACATGTACTTGTTATTTTCCTAAGATATTTATTAATACTTGTCCATGACATTTACACCTGGGCTGGCTCTCAACAGCATGTTTGTACAAGATGACCTTATGTAATCTCTGCATTGAACCTCTGGAATATTTAGTCTATCTCTGAGCAGAAGCATATCACTGTATTCCAACAGATGGATGCTTAAATTAGCCATGCAACTGCAAGGCCAGTCATCCCATATATCATTTTTCTGGTAATTAATGACCAGGCGGAGGTCTGTATTCCTAAGGGACTCTGTTACATAATTTGATTTATTTTCTAAATCTGTGTACTGGCCATAGCCACTTGTGTGAATACTTCAGCGCAGTCCTCAGGTTTGAACACTGAGTGCTCCAGGAAATAAGCTACGGGATCGGCTAATATGAGCTGTTTTCCTGTTGTGCAAGTTTCTCTTTCACACTGAGTCATATGGGGTACAGCTATACTTTCTAAAGTACTTAATAATCATTCTACAATATCAGTGATGCTTTGTGTCAATCATATGCATTGATAACTGGCATGAATGATTCCTGTTCTAAGAGTAACAAGACAATACAACACTAAATCAAGTTAATTGTAATTGTGACCTGTTCACACTTTGGTATCTCCAAAATATCTGAACTCCTTTTATCTGTTCTGAAAACTTTTCCCATCTCACACTCATTTGCACAGTTAAGATGAATTATTTGCACATCAACCTTAATAAGGAAAATTCAGAACTTGTACTTTTTTCTCTACCCTTTTGCCAGAAATGATACCACTCATTTCAGTTTTAAAATCCATCCATTTTTTTTCTGTAAACAGGACATCTTGCTAGTTCCACATGTCTACTATGTCACAAATGAAATATCACCAACTGTAGCAACCTTAAACTTAAAAGCAGTATCATTCCCTTTAAGGTCTGCATCACATTTCATGACTGTCCTACTCTTTAAGTGCTAAGTCAAGAAAAGTGCATCTATACTTCTACAGTTGACAGCAGTTATTTCTTTAACACTTACATTTTGCAAACAAATGAAAAACAATCATACTGTTACAGTTCTGATATATTTTATCTCAAGATGGACATACAGAGGCAGGTTTACATTATGATGTACCATAAAATGCCAACCTTTTTCATCCCCTTTTCAACTTTTTTTTTTTTTTTGTTGGATTTCTTATGATCACTATTGATTTGGTTTTTATTAATATGTGACAACATTCAATTTTTCATAACTTCTGTTTTACAAGATTATATGTTATGACACATAATTTGCAATAAAGATTATTTTGAAAAAAAAAAAAAAAAAAAAAAAAAAAAGTTCCCCTTTTCAACTTTTGTGTTGGACTAACTATAAATTCACAATGATTTAAGGAAGGAGAGAAGAACATAATGCAGAGAAAATTTGACTCGTTACATGGGTGAGTGAAATTTGTTTTTATTTTTTGTTATTTTTTTTTTTTTGTTTTTGTTTTTTTTTTTTTTCAACTGAAAGGCAGTAGAAAAATAGTGCTGTCTCCTAACTCTCTCTCTCTAAATTGTACTGTAGAGGGGGAAGGCAACAGTATTTTCACAGTATTTCAAGAGGACAAAAAAGTCTGGAAGCTACTTCTTGACTGGTGTAGGTTGCTGACAGCAAGCAGTCAGTCAGTTCCATCATGCAAACCATTATGGACTGAGAAGACACTGAAGATAAACTGGATATAGTACGGCTTAGAGAGCTGAGGGACTTCAAAATACATTGATTTAGTGAACTTCTCCATAGCCTATCAGACTGACAGTCATACAATTAATTAATTTATTTGTTTGCTTATTTATTAAATTGCTTTTTTTGACTACAGTAGTCTAGCTGGGCTGTGGTCCTTTTCAGCAGAGCCCCTGGCAGAAAAACAAAAATTGCAAGATAAGCAATTTCACAACTTTTTTTATTATTATTATAGGTAAGTTTACTTTTTTTTCTTTTAACCACAGTCATGTGCTCAGTTGAATTTTTCATTTCTGTACCAGTCAGTCCCCACTGGTCGTAATGTTTGTTTGGCTTGAGACTCTTCAGTTAACTAAAAGAGTACTGTTAATATGGTCCAGCAGGACACAAACATTTAAGCTGTCTCAGAAATCTTAAATTTACCATTACTACCCCTCATCTGTCTAAAGTCTACCTCTCCCTCTCATTTTCCTACATGTCCCTTTTTGTTTTTTGTTATTGTCACACAAAACTGAAAAAAAAGTATATGTTTCGGCTTAAAAGATTTACTGGGCCACATTTAGTGCAATTTTTTCCCTTAACATTTAAATCTGAAGTTGTGCTGAAAGCATGACAACCAACAGTCAAAGACCACATGGGCACAAAAAAACAAATCACAAATCTCTATAGATTGTTATATCTTTCAAAGTAAACAAAAAAGAATTCCACTACTGGTTGGGCCATAACAATGACATTCCAACTAAAATTAAACTTTGATGCCTGGAGAGAAATACATTTACAAGCATTTATTGTGCTGTCCAGTCCTATCACTGCTAATCACTAATTATTATGGTACAATACTTTTTAAAACTAAACCAATAAAACATTTATTCATTCATTCATTCATTCATTCATTCATTCATTCATTCATTCACCCATCCATTTTCTTATGCCTGCTTTGTCTTGAGTTTACAGGTTCAAAGGTACTTACTAAGCTACTGATCTGTAAACATCTTTATCAGCCTAGCCATGGATTTCCACCGAGTTTCTAGCCTTAGTAGTTTAGTACTAAGGCCTCTGTGATTTGTGAAAATCTTGTATAACCCCAGATGAGATAATCCTTTAGTATTGTGTGAATACTCTTTGTATAGTAAGTATGAATAACCATAAACCTGGATCATGTAGTTACATGTTTCTCCTGTCCATATGGGTCAAGGGTACTAAACGTGGGGTGAACTTACAGTTTCCCATCAATGCATCAAGGCTGAGCTTCAATAAAGCAAGACATGTACTTAACTTCAATTGAAGAGTAAGGCAGTTCCAGAGAAATTATACCTCTGTAAGACATGTTTGTCCCAACAGCATGTTTTATTTAGGTGCAATAGAGAATGAGATCTCTAGAACAGATGTTTTAGCCACTACTAGACTTATTGATGTGTAGAAGGTCTGCAAAGATTGGGTCAGTAGAGGCTCTGTATGCACTGCATTGCAAAGGTGTCTCTTTAGCAGCCTGTAGGACACTGAGAAGAGTGGCCAGGCTTTGAGGTACTCAGAGAGGCTTTTGTGATTTAGTCCCTTGATCTTCTTGGTAAGAAAACATTATGGTTGCTCATGTTGTCAGGTGCTCAGACAGCTACATGGTGAATGGGGAATCATATAGAATGATTTCCCTAATGAGTGCTGTATACAATGGAGTAATCTCCTCCCAAGATTTATTGGGATGCCATACCCTTGCAAATAAGTTGTGCTGTAAAGAAGAATTTCCAAACAATAAAGAGGTTCTCCTGTTCGATTCTCGGCTGGAGCACCTTCTGTGTGGAGTCTGCATGTCCTCCCCGTGGTCAAGTGGCGTTCAAAAGACATGCGTAGAATGGGCGTGCCTTCGTTGAAGGTTGGGCATCAAGCTGGCACCTTGGCACCGTAAAAATCTACTGCCAATCATTAGCAGACCGGAGTTCCGCTGTAGTGACCCCTAACCGGGAAAAGCCAAAAGAAGAAGAACAACAACCAACACTCACAAAGAGCTCAGTGTCTTTATATGTTTCAAAGTCCCTCACTACTGGGTCAATATTGAGGTAGAGTTATCAGTGTGATAGCTTTAGAGGACATCTTCATTGTTGAAGGATACAACTATGTACTTTCTGGTGTTTAGTTTTAGGACATGGTTTTGACAACAGCTATTTTTTTGTGACAGGCCTTCTGAAGGATCTTGGTGACTTCTGGAGAGTTTATGATGGCACCAGTTTTACAGTCATCAGGAAATGTCAGCCATAAGTCCTCAATATTTGCCTTGACCTCTGAGAAGTAAATACCAAAAGAGAGTGGCTCAATTACTGAACCCTGGGGTACTCCACTAGTGACAGGTCTCTTGGCAGATATAAAACAACCCATCCTAAATTCATGGGTTCTACATGTGAGCCACTTTGCCATCCATCAAATTACATGGGGATTTACATTTCGGTGGAAGTGAATAGGGGATGTTGCTGAATGCCTTTTCTAGGCCCAGATATGCAGTGTGAACAGTTTTCCCCTCATCTATTGCTTCGGTAACCATTTTGAAAAAATCAACCAGATTGAATAGGCAAGATCTACCTTTGAAAAAAGTGAACAGGCTCAGGCTGCTGTTTTGTAGGTCACCTATGTCTTTCCTTATTAATTCCATAATGATCCTTTCCATAGCCCCACAGATAAGGCTGGTCAGGCCTATAGGTCTATAGTTGCCTAGATTGGTTGATGTCCCAACTTTGTGATACAGGTTGACAGCTGTAGTCCTCCATTCATTTGGTAAAAAAAAACTGTTTGGACACTAACATTTTAAAGCCTTTGTAGGGGGTTTGACAGGTCATACTTTAGACTGATCAACAGACATCAGTGATCCTTTGTTACTTCTCTCACAAGAAGGAAAGTGTAGTACTAATCCCAAGCTGTTTCCTGAGAAGTAGCATTAACCCAATACCCAGGTGTTGATGGATTAAGTAAACTTACTATTGTCTTCTCTTGGAAGATACCTTGCATGGAACCTCAAACCACTGGATACAACAAAAAAACAAGCTGCACAAAGACCCTGAAGAGCTTCTCACCAAAACTGCAACCACACCACTCAGTGAAGTCTTATACACACTGCTCAATCAGAGACCAGCAGGAATCAAAGGTCGTCTGTCTCCTTCTCTCTCCAGGAGCAAAGTGATAGCACTACTCTCAAGCAGGGTCCTAAATAGCAGTTTTCAGGCTTTCCAGTGACTGGTAATCACTAGGAAGGACAGGAAATAATGTCCTGCTGCTTCTTCTCTCACCGGTAGCAAAACAGAAGCACTAATAATTCCTGATCAACAGTTCCCAGGCTCTCCAGTGATTGGTTGTCTTGTCCCAGATGTTATGGCTTTTAAAAGTAAGATGGGAAAAGTGATTAATACTTAGAATACTGCAGTGTGTACTAACTGT